>NC_039368.1:100437099-100810421 GCF_003573695.1 Papaver somniferum
GTTCTTTGTTCTTTTACTGCATCAAAGTTAGAATCTTCTGATTTTTATGATATTATCTGCTTCTCAGCCTTCTCCCTTCTGCAAAGTTGTACGCGAAGTCTTAGTTGAGTTGGAGATACCACACATACTACACAGGTAATTTTCGTACTGCTTTATGTCAGTTAACGAGAAGAAAAAAAAGACTGCCTGTCTCAAAATTTATGGGCATTTGGTATCATTTTGATCGTTTCACTCTAATCTGAGCTCCGTATTAACCATTTCGGTGATTTTGCTATAAAAATTTCACATTGCAGCTGTGCTCGTGGAAGTCCTAAGCGACAAATACTTTTTAAGAAGGCTGGACATTTTCAGGTATTTTCTTAATATCCTACTGTTACCAGTCAGAGTTCATGTTTGTTCAGTTTGTATATTTTGTATAATATTTTCATCTTAATTTTAATATCCTACTGTTATATACGTGAAAAACAAATACCTCTAATTGACACAATTTACTTAACAGGTACCTTACTTGGAAGATCCCAATACAGGAGTGGAAATGTTTGAAAGTGCAGAGATTGTAGATTATCTCAGGGCAACTTATGTAAGTTAAGCTTAACAAATGCCTGCTTTATATTTTTCTTACGTATACCATAGCTTATACTTGTATGTATTTTAGTTTGTACTAGTAACCAAGCATGTTCTTTCTGTATCATTCATATATCAGAAGGCTTGTTACAGCAAATGTATATGTGACCTTACAATTTTCTTGATTGAGTAACACTTTTTATGTTATGCCAGAGTTGGTAGACATCCATCCAAGTTCTTATTTTTACTAACATCGTACAAAGACATTTGTACACTCGTTTGAGGACTTAGACGAGTCCGAGGAAGAATAACTAAACTTAGTTTATAATGGAGAATAGAATTCTGGAGACAAATTTCTTTGTTAGGCCATTTAGCTTCAAATTTTGAATCATCGCAGGAATGAATTATTGTATTTTGTGGTTTGTCAATTTATGTTCCCGAGGAAACCTCACGAATTCACAAGTCAGATACATTTCAACTCCATTTGAAAAAAGTAGGAATCGACTGAAAACTAAAGAAGAATCTGGAGAACAAACGGGGCGGTGGTGCTTGTTTAAAAAGTGACTTTAGAGCTTTTATGCGGCTACACGGCCTACCGAATGGCTTTTTGACTCTGGACGGAAATTGGAGGCAGTGGGGTTTCCACTTATGCAGGTGAAACCTATTTCGTTCACCTATAGTGACCAAATACCCTACCCTATAGCCATTTTTGTTTGTTTTTGGTCAAGGATGCGTGTGGACTCCTGGGCTCCCCTAAAGTTTACTGAGTGATGAGTTTCAGTTGACGATATGAACCATAAGGTTCTCACGCAAACATGCTTACAGCCATGGATGCAGAGTAGTCTACAAAGCTAGCTTTATTCGCCAAACAATTAAAAAGAGGGGATAAAGTAGGATGACGATTGCAGGCATAAAATGGATCCAAACATTCCTCTCCAATTATTTTTAGAATTATTTCTCTTTGTTTGTTTCCAATCATTGATTTTCGGAGAATTTGAAGACCATCGTTCATGTCTAGCAGTGCAAGTAATATTAACTATTTGACTTCACCAGATTTACTAACCAGAAAGACATATCCCATGGAATATCCGTCCACCAAAGGTAAAGTGAAGAGGCCAAGCAACCAAAGGAGTCAATTGTCTCCTGACAAAGAATATACAGATTGTCCCTCGATCAAAAAAAAAAAGAAGAAAGAAGTGGAATCTAAAGCTTGTGATCATGCATTCACTTTGCAAAATTATGGTCCTCACATTGTGGAGATGGATGGATAACTGCGTTGATCTCCTCTGGATAGCCAATCAGTATTCATCAAATGGGAGCTGCAACTGGTCTCAAGTCTGTCGGATCCCTGTCAATTTAAAGTTGTTTCTTTTTATTTTGGTTGAACCGATTTGTTTTGGGCCAGAATTTTATCTCATCGCAATCTTATTTACCTTTTTCTGAAAAGTTTTTAGGACATTGCAGTGATCAACTACAAAATTTTGTGAAACTTATCTCATGGACATCTTCTGCAACCGTCTAAAATTTCTTTTCTTTTGTTTGTCATTTTTCATTTTGTTTTCTTCTTCGTGTTTAGAATTTTCTTTATCTTCAGAAAATCTAGTCTAGTATATGCTTATTAAGATTTACATAGTATTCTAGTGTGCTCTAGGCTATTTTGGCTACCTAGTGGTCGTAATCTTGTTTGCCTAATCTAGTGTGCTCTAGGCTATTTTGCATCTCCTGAAACATCTTTCTGATGGGAAACAAACAAAGTGCCTTGTCTAGACTGTAGAGTTGCCTTTTTGGCATCAATTCCTGTACATTTCGAATGAGTCCAGCCTCACCAAGAAATGCTCTGAAACAAGAAACCGTGGGGATCAAAGGGCTATGCTCCTTAGGCCCTAGCGTTTCACCACAAAATCAAATTACTGCATCCACCGCTGTGCTTGTGCAAGAACAGTGTTGCATGTGAAGGCCAGATGCGTGTCTCATAACTGACCATTCTTAGTGAATGTGGACCCTCAGCAACATATTATGACACTGGACCATGTTCGAGTATTGGGTATTTGTCTGTCTGTCTGTCATAATATAATTTATTTAAGATTCTAAAAATAAATAATTAGAAAAGTTTATTTATCTTTTAATCGATAGAATTTAGTGCTAAAGAGTTACGAAATCAGGACATCCATATGATCATTCAATAACTTTACCATTTTGTCATCAGAAAAGGTGATTTCGACCCTAATTTGATTTGCATGAGGAATATGGGATCCAAAGCTTGGTGTTCAGCTGAGTTATTTAGGCCGAAGCCATGCAAATACTGCTTGTTTTATTAGGGACGGGTTAGCAAATCAAAGCTGCATATTTGCAGATAGCGCTGTTTGGAACAGGTGAGCACGACAAGTCTAATACACGGCCAAACTGTCTGCTCTTTTACTGTTCTTTGCAGTAGAGGTAGTGGCAGGCAGTAGACCAATTAGTGGCTTTGTCTCATTTTCAAAAGTAAGGACATTAAGAGGGGTGGTTTTGCAAATTATACGATCAAAAGGCAGCCCCTTCCACTTTTAGGGATGTCCCATCCCATCACTCCATCAGGTAGGGGGGCAATCATGCATTTCGCGACTGCATACTACTTACAAAACTCTTTAGGGACCGAAATTTGGTCTAGGACCCTCCTTGTGGTCTATTGGTGAACTCAGCCTTGCTGTGCATAATTTAGCCATTTCAGCTGTTAGAGTTTGCACGCATATCTCAGTTGTCACCAGCAACAGAAATGAAAAAGCTAGTAGTTTAACTTGTGCTTAACTAGCCCTCAGCCTCCACCTAGCTAAGATCTGCGAGAGAATTTTTTCCCAAATTTTTTTTATGACTTCTGCAGGAGCCAATTAAATGTGAGAGATGATCGTTGAATGATGACATTAATGATCTGAGTTCAAAACTCGTCAGCACTAACTAAATTCTTAATCGTTTAAGAAAAAGAAAAATGTCAAGGAATTGCTTTCCTCGCTGTTCTCTATTTATTTACCAGGGGCATTATGTTTTTCATTTAGAATTAGGGCTGCACATACCCGATCCAACCCGCTGACCCTACCCGTACCAGATCAAAAATACCCGCACCCGATTCAACCCACCTAGGCATGGGTCGACTATGGGTGAGGCACGCCAGAACCCACCTATCTTGGGTCGGTTGCGGGTAGAAACTTCCGTCACCCGAACCGACCCAGCCACCCGACCAAAAACTAACATAGGATTCCTGACCCTTAGATTATCTAATTCTAACCTAGAATGAATTATCACAGCCGTTGAATTGATGAATAAAAGACCTAACCTAATCGCATTTTCCTTCTCTTCCGCGGCGTCTTCTCTCCTTCTCAGACAGACTCCAACTCCATTCTTTTTTCTTCGCTCAGTCTCATATTCGCTTTGTGGATCACCGGCATCACCAGAAGCAAACCAATAACGGAAGGTAAGATTAGGAACCGTTGTAAACTTGTAATTTTTTGATGATGTGATTTCTTGTAATTTTCAATTTAGGGTTTATCTGTTTAGGGTGTTGTTTTTTAATTTCAGTTTGGAATGAATTGGTATGATGTTAGAACTCAGTAATGAAGAGTTTAATCAGTAGATTCAAAGGATTCTTGAGAAACCCAAATTGGTTATTGAGAAACCCAAATTGGTTTTGCTTATTTTACTGATTCATTGAGATAGTTAGATGAGACGAATACAACTTGTTTGTATAAATGATAATATCAGGGAGAAGTCTTACTATGGACCTCGTTGTTAATGTTTATGTGTTTTTAGAGGTGTTATTCTTCTAAGCTGCAATAATGAGTATTTGGAATTACTCATTTATGTTCAGAACCAGTAGTTTGATTTTAAATTTTAAATCAATCTCAGTTCTTTAGTACAACCTAGTTAATTTATTTGGTATTTGAACTAAGTCATGAGTATAGTGTTCAATTCGGTATGGTGTTAGTACTTTCAATTGTTGCAAATATTCAATTGAGTATGGTGTTAGTATGGTGTTTGATTGTAATGTGTTTTACCGATGTAACTTGTTTCTTTTGTCCAGGTTACCATGGTTGAAATCTCAGAAGATGATTCTGCTTCTAATCTTCCAATTATACATGGAGTGGCATCACAAATGGGACCTCCCCCTCCACGTCCACCGCGTTCTGGACAAGTGCATGGACCATCAGCAGGGACAGGGAGTACCGCTGGCTCATCTACACCAGCTTCTGAACCTTCACATGCTTGTGTCGCAGGTGAAACATTAGCTAATAATCCTAATGCTGGTGTGAAGAGATCAAAGGTATGGGATCACTATGATATTTATGAAAATGGTGAGAGAGCGAAATGTAAATATTGCAAAAAGGCTAATTACAAGATTGGTAAGAAAAATTTGGATGGTAAGAAATATGGGACTTCTAATCTCCAACATCATTTGGATAAGTAGTATTAGAATGAAATGAATGAGGCTAGAGCTGACGGACAACAAACACTTGACTTCCAGCCTTGCAAGATTGGAGAGGAACCACAGTTGGTTGGGGTGTCTTTTTCTCAAGATGCGTGCAGGAGAGCGCTGATTAGATTTTTCGTTACCGACGAAATGGATTTTAAAATTGTTGAAGGTGGAGGTTTTATAGATTTTTGTAAGTATCTTGAGCCTCGATTTAAGCTTCCAAGTCATATGACTATACCGTGATGTGTGCAAGCTGTTTTTGACAGAGAAGGCTAATCTGAAAAGTTATTTCAAAGCAAACAAGGTAAGAGTGTGCCTTACTACTGACACTTGGACGTCATCGTAGAATTACAATTATATGGTAGTGACTGCGCATTTCATTGATCATCACTGGAAACTACATAAAGGAATTATCTGTTTTTGCTTGATTGATAGCCATGAAGGTACAAAAGTTGGAGAGGCTTTGGCGAAATGTTTGCTAGACTGGGGACTTGAAAAGGTTTTCACTGTGACGCTTGATAATGCGTCTGCAAATAAAGTTGTTGTTGACTATTTGATGAAGAGAGTTCAGAGTTGGGGTTCTGCATTACTCAGAGATAAACATTTACATGTTCGATGTGCGGCTCACGTACTTGCACTTGTTGTGAAGGACGGTATGAAGAAGTATCATACATCACTTCTCAGGATCAGGGCAGTGGTGAAATATGTCACGAAATCTCCCGCAAGATATAAAAGGTTTACGGAGGATGCTGAGTCGGAAAGAATAGATTGTAAAAAGGGTCTGATATTAGATGTGAGAACGTGGTGGAATTATACTTACTTAATGCTTGTTGCTGCTGAAAGATATGAAAAGGCATTTGAAAGGCTACGTGAGTTGGATAAGGCATTTTGTGAAGAGTTTTGCTTTGATATTCCAGTACCAGATAATATTATGGGTGATGGTGATGACACTGTTGATCTTGATGCTGATTATGATCTGAAATTAGACAATGAAGAAGAACTTGATACTAGTGAAGAAGAAGATTCTGCTGCTGACAGGAAAGCCAAGAAAAAAAAACAGGCCAAAAGTGCATGCTCCTGAACGATACGATTGGTGCAACGCGAGAGTTCTGATTAAGTTTCTGCACGTATTTTATGAAGCAACTGTTGCATTTTCAGCTTCTACTTATGTTACTTCTCATTCTTTCTTATTGGAACTTGGTACTGTTCGTCAAGAATTAGAAGAATGGAAAAATACACATGAGGACCCTTTCTTAAGCCACATGGGTGCTGTAATGTTGCTCAAGTACAACAAATATTGGGGAACATACCGAAACATGAATTCGTTGATGTTTATGGCTGTACTTCTTGATCCACGAGAGAAAGAACATGGATTATTTGTGACTGTTGAAGATTTAATTGTACATTATGACCCAGCAATGAAGAAAAAACTTGTAGAAAAATGGGTTGAAGAAGTTCTGAAAAATTTTGTGGAGTTGTTTGCAGCTTATAAAGCAGAAAATGTTAGATGTGCAGTATCTTCATCAGAATCTGTGGCCGAGACTAATTCTACTTCTACTCAAAGTTCTTCGAGTTTTGGAAGTACTATTTCTAGCAAGGCCAAGTATATGGCGGGAAGGAATAAACGAAAGCATCAATTGAGTAATGTGGAGGACAATGGGAGATCTGAGGTAGAAAGGTACTTGGTTGAACCGATCTACACACCCACAAATGAAAATGCTACTTTTGATATATTACAATGGTGGAAGGTAAATGTTGCGAGGTTTGACATTTTTCCACTTATGTCTAAAGATATATTTGCTATTCCCGTTTCTTCCGTTGCTTCAGAATCATCATTTAGTACCGGAAAAAGAATTTTGGATCCTTTTCGAAGCTCCTTAAAGCCCAAGACACTTGAGGCCTTAATTTTGTTACAAAATTGGTTACGAACACCAATAGACATGGATTCATCTATCCTTGGAGTCGAGGAGGAGGAGATTGATATTGCTGAGTCTGGTATGTCTAAATTTTCCTTGGCTCTATTGTTCTTCATGACACTGTGAGTTTTACTGCAGCATGTTTATTACATGAAAGTACATGGTTGTTTACTAAACATAATGCATGCTATGTGAATAGATTAACTGCCCTGTTATGTGAATAATCCATACTTAATGATGTATAAACTGCCTTGTTGAATTTTGCATTTCTGGCAAAATTTCATCTTGTACTAAAAGTTAAACTTCCATATTGTGGAGATTTATGTGTCTTTAAATGTGTAAAGGTTTTTATCCCGTATGATAGTACTTGCTGTTGTTGTGGATGGATAAACTAAAATGTTCATTTCGCTTGCAGAGCTATTTTACTTGTTTCAAGAAATTCATCTACCCTTTCATTCATTCTAATTGTTCATTTCGCTTGCACAGCTATTCGGTGACCTTGTTGCTTCTTCTATCGTCACAGATGATTGATTCCTATTGGCTTAGACAAGGTAATGACGCCAAGGGTCATTGTCAGTAGCTTGATCTTTCTGAGTTCATCTTTTTTACTGTAACTAATTTACAGACTTCGTTTTATTTCAGGTTTTCAGCGCATTCAGAGGTAAAACATCCACATCTTTGCAGCGAGTCGCTGCTGGTCGCTTTATATGATATTAGGCTTTAGTATAGTAGGCAATACTCAATAGTAATGCACTCTTTTATCTTTTGAGCTTTGAACAATTGAACTCTGTCTCTGTTCCTTTTTATTGTTAGCTTTATCAACTTTGGAGTTTGCAACTTTGCATCAACTTTATTATGTAATGTCATTTTATTTTATGGTGGGTAACCCACCACCCACCCGACCAAACCCGCCGTAATGTGGGTCGGGTGAAAACCGACCCATTGTGATGTTGGGTCGGTTACGAGTGACAACTTCTGTTACCCGCCATCAGTGGATTGGGTGGTGGGTGAGGCCAAAACCGACCCAAACCGACCCATGTGCAGCCCTATTTAGAATGTTTTTTCTCTAAATAGTGCCGATGATATTTGCTTGTAATTTCAGTGCGCAGTAAGTTTTGCAGTTTAAAAGGACTCCCTGAGTTACAGTACAATGGTAATGGCGTTGGTAATAAATAACAACATAAATGAAGGGTTTCAAACTAAAAATGCAAGGATTACTCAATGAACCTTTGAAACACAAACCAAGAGGGAAATGCGGGGTCTATATATAGTCCATGAAACATATAGATAGAGGTACAGAGATTTACTAGGGAAAAACTTCCATTTTATAGAGAGAAAAAAAATGAGGGACTAATTAGAAAACTCAAGGCATCACCACAACTTTTCAAAACCTATTAATATATAACTATTTCCTTATCGTTTCTCTTTAATATCATTCATTCTTGTTCATAGTTGATAATATCCCACAAAGAAATGGAGAAGACATTGAAATTTGATCTTAAAACCATCTTTTTCCCTACCCTCATTGCACTTCTATGTGCTGCAACCTTAACTGAACGTAAGAAAATCTCTGCTACAAACTCTTTGGTTTTTGCATTGTTTTCGTTCCGTCATTGCATATTGATATTTTTTTTTTGGGTTTTTCTATGTATACAGAGACTTTTCCTTGGAAGTTTGATTTTGATTTAGATTTTGGGTCTCGAATAAATCCGTCGACACCATCAACACCATCAACCCCGTCAGGATCAAGAGGATGGGCCGGACATTTGAATTTTAGTTACAGTGGCGCCATGGGGCCAGACAAATGGGGGATTTTGAATCCAGCATTCAGGACGTGTGCGAATGGGAAAGCACAATCTCCTATAAACATTGTGACGAAAGATTGTGTGTCTAATACAAAATTAGGACCACTGTTTAGAGAATTCAGCTCCACCAGTGGTACTTTAATCAACAATGGCTATAACATCGGGGTATTTTCCTTCCTTCAGAACTTCACTGATAAATATTTTTCAATTATAGATTAACCCGTCTATAAGTGCTTAATAAATTTGTTGTTTACGTAGTTGGAATATTCAAATGGATGTGGAAGCGCCATGTTAGATGGGAAGAAATTCACCCTGAAATCAATGCACTGGCATTCACCATCTGAACACACCATCGATGGAACTCGGTATAGATACAATTTTATTTTCCTTTTTTTTTTTTTTATTATTATTATAACTTAGATACCAAAGGTTGGTAGAGGACCTGAAATACTTCCAGAGTAGTCAACTTAATTAACACTAAGTGCGTAATCATATATATTCAGTTTCCCCCTGGAGCTTCATCTGGTACATGCATCGGCAGAAGGGAGTATATCAGTTGTATCAATCCTTTACCAATACGGCAAACCCGACCCGATTCTCACTGAGGTACATAAACATATTGGAAGATGCATCATTGCTAAGTTTGTGAAAATATTGGTTGTTTGCAAGATAATCTCACGGATAATTTTTTTGTTTTTCTGTCTTTCATGTAGCTCAAGAGCACTATAGATCAACTAGAAGGGATACAATGCGCTCCCACAGAGGAAGTTTATCTTCCAGTAGGTGTCCTAAAGAGCAAGTTCCTAAATCCCCAAACCAGGAAGTACTACAGATATATTGGTTCTCTTACGGTCCCTCCGTGTCATGAAAACATTATCTGGAACATACTTGGAACGGTATTTTATACATTTCATATAATCACGTACTTCAAGATTGACATGCTAGTAATGCAACAAAAAAACTATAACGTAGAAAATCTTTCGTGTGGATAAATGCAGGTTAGACAAGTATCCAAGGAACAGGTAGATGCCATAAAAGCTCCACTGGCTGGCACTTGCAAAGACAACTCTAGGCCTACGCAGCCACTCAACGGGAGAAAAGTGGTTCTATATGATGAACATAAACCTGAAGATATAGAAAATTAAAGAGAAACCTAGATATTGCTAATATATGTTGTGTATGTATGATCATAATGAGTCTATGATCTTCTTTGAAACACAACTCGATGCATCCATTTTACCTTTTAATGTCCTGAAGTGTATTGTCTAGCTTTAGTAAATAAGAAGTTTTGATCCCAACACCGCTGGTTGTTTTGTGGATTAATTGGTATAATGTAACTACTAATTAGGTATGTTAACTAGCTATATGAAATAAGTAAACCAGTGTGCTCAATTTCGTCTGACGCGCCTGTTTTCATTACTTTGTTCACGTGAATCCATTTGAGCAGTTTCTGGCTTTACAATTTGTTCATCTGGTAATGCTAATCAGCCAGTGTGTAATATGCTTGTTTCTGTATCTTCCTCACTTTTGTGAGAAAATTGAACTTCGGTTGCGCATCAAGAACTATCCAGTGAGTGACTGAAGTTCAGAACACGGCAACTTACGCCGGATTGGGTTCAATCTCGTAGGTACAGTTTTCTGGTCGATGATCACCTTGCCATTTAAAAACTAAAACAAAACAAGTCATAAAAACCCCACTCAAATGTTGGGATTCATTAAAACTCCATCTTAAACTAAATTGATGCAAAAATCCCAAATTTTAAAGAATCGATACAAAAAACTCCAAATTTCAAAATTGATTTCATCACATTTTATATCAAAATTTTATTTTTTTGGGATTTTGTGTTACTTTTGTTTTGACGAGTTTTTGGTGGATGGATAGTGACACTTTTAGGGTTATAACTCGCGGACCAGTAAACACATAAGAAAGATCACCTTTACAACATTATGCTGGCGTTTAAGTGCAGCGAAAAATTAAAACATTTAACATGGTTGCTGGGCTTTTATAATGGTATAGCGCTGGCATCATAGCTGCAATAACAAACTGTTGGGTCTTGAATGGGATGTGTATTGAACAACAGCTCAGTGTTTGGGTTGTGTCAAGCCTCAAATATATTGAAAATCTTCCGATTCAAGATGGGGAACGGTTACAATGATTCGAAACAGTGGCGGAACTGGAAGTTTAGCATAGGGGTGGCTTCGAGTTGGACCATTTGTAGAGGGCTGGTTTAAACCTATTAGTTTAGACCTAATTTAATACCTCCACCAAAATAGGCAGTGAAAAAAAAGGTGTTTTGGGCTTTTGGGGATGGCTCAATCCAGGTCAAGCTTGGTTGTAGTTCCGCCCCTGATTCAAAATACTAATCAAGAACTTTCAATGGTCATAAAAATACCATACAAACAACTTATATCTTCAAGCCACTAAAACATAATTACAACAAATAACTATATCAAGAAGCCTAACAGTTCTATATTGAATATTCCTTTTTATTTTTTATTTTTGGATAATCAACCATAAGTATTTCAGTCCATTAAGAAACTTTTACATGATGGTTTTCAAAAAAAAAAAAGTATATACATCATAACATGAAACAAATACAACAAAAGATGAAAAACATTAATGAATCGAGAAAAGAAAGAGCGATCTACAACGACAACATCCAAAAATCTTATACGTTGAGATTGGAAAATGAATGGTACTCGAAGTCATAGTTCGACCATTTTGATGATTTTTTTCTTGGAAAAGAGATACTCCTATTAGAGATGAGTAATTTGTCTAAGAACTCATGTGTAGCAAGAAGCACGAAAACCCTAGATTTATTATGTTGTTGAAGAAGAAACTTGATCTTTCCTCTATCAAATCACCGATGTACTTGTATCCAAAAAACCGAATCACGAAAAATTTTATAAAAAGAAACACTATAAAAAGTACATATAAAATCGCTTCACTAGCGAAGACAATAATCGCGCTAATAACGAAATAATTAATGAAAACGATGGAATAACTTGTAAATAAGATCAACTCTGTAAAGGGTTGGACCTGAGCACAGGAAGAAGAAGATGATAACATCTAGGTTCTTGAGAAGGGGGATAAAGGAGTGGTGTACATTCTTAAGCAACATCATAGGTTTAAATTGCATGGTTTGTATTAAGTGTAACACATCCAAACCACTAAAAAAAAATCTACAGTTTGTATAAATGCTATAATTCATTGATTGACCCATATTTTACAAGTTTTGTTCAGTTCATAATAATACAAATGACTTAGGTATAAAAGGATTCATATATTCAATAATTCGTCAAAGATTTTTTCATAAATACAGTAACACAGGTAACAAGGGCAACCTAAATCGGCTTTAATAAACTGGAATCGATTCGAGTCTTCATCAGAATCCGTCTTCTGAAACTGCTTTTAGCTGATGTCTTAGTGTCATTGTTGTTGTTGGAATCTTCAACTTGTTGTTGATGATCTTGATGTCGCTCTTTGCGATGTTGTTGCTATAACTTTATGTTGTTGTAAGTTTTATTATTATAAAAAGAACAAATAGCTAAACCTTAATCATCAAACATTATCTAGTAAAGAAAACCCAGTTATTTAAAATTTAATTGAAACACCACTCTAATTAAGTGATTCAAAACTAACCCTAGAAATAGAAGAAAAAACTTACCAAGATTTTAAAAAATAAAAACGAAAAAAACTTGAAAACTTAAAGAGATTCGGAGATGTTGAAGATGATTATAACAAGGAACGATTAGAAGGTTCATTTTATTTAGATCTGAGCACAAAAAAGTTTTAGTGTTTGGGGTTTCCAATCGTCAAAGAGGAGAGAGAAATAACTTTTTACTTGAAATAAAAGGGTAACTAATCCTTTCTTTTCATTTTAAAGTGTTCGGGTTATGTCAGACTCGAAATTTTCTACCAACATCCTCGGAGAGACAATGTTTGGAGCAGTTAAATCTTTGATGTAGATCGATTTTTGATGTGGGCACGTGGAACCAATCATAATGCAACATGTGGAGTTTGATACTTGTTTCTGTTTCTCGAGGAGTTTTAGGTTTATGGAGGATGACTTTTGCAGAAACAATATGCAAGGATTCCGAATCTTAGTTGCAGACTTTCCTCTATTTATATTATTGAATAAGGCTAGATTGCTTAAAGTTCAGTCAACTATTACTTGCATTTAAAGGATGTCCGTGAAGTAGTTTCCATGTTTACGAATTACTTTGATCCCAAGTGATCTCTTACTTCTTATAATAAATTTTTACTCTGGTCCCAAGTAACATATTTCCTTAGTTATCATAGTTAAGCAATACATTTTTATCCTTTGATATAAGTTGTAACAATGGAACCCAGGGTACGTTCAAAATAAAGGTACTTCTAAAGTTTAGCTTCCAATCAATTAGGAAAAGAAATAACTTACTCACAGTAGCATGGCACCGAGAATGGAAACCATTAAGTGTATGTGTACTTTTCCTTGTAATAGAAAGATGTATGTGCACACATGTATTTTTCAATTAAAAAATGCGATCAAAAAAGTAGCTCATGAGTTAACCATATGGTATGTGAACCATCAAGCAAATTTCAAGTTCAGAATGATCAATTTCTACATAGTTCGGAAACTGAAAATTATAGTTCGAGAACTTAAGAAGCTTTGAAGTCAACAAAACTTGTTGAGAATTGTAGCAAAAAAAAAATGATAATTGTGCCTTGTTCTTATTACTGAAAATACATAAATGAAACTCTTCTAGTTCAGCTGTCAAAAATAACATATTGTAAAATATCTAGGCATCAGTTATGTATGATTAACAGAAATTGCTTACAAGTTTCACATTTTGACCAATACACATTCATCACACAAATAAATAGAAATGCAACAGAGTTTTTTTTTTTTCCGTCTTATGGAAACACATTCTCACAATGCTGGGCGCGATATATCCCCTATTACTGGATAAATCCACGTGATCCCTCTAGTAGAATATTGTAAGTCCGTGACATAGCTGTTAGGGAACTGATCGGTCCGACTCGTAAGTTTTGATTTCTCAATCTTGTTGTCAATATTATTTTTCATGATTTCTAGTCTACTAAAGTCAAGTCTCTAACTAGGATTAGAGTATGGTAGTTGAGTATCAGAAATCACTGAATAACCCTGAAGATCGAAGATTGAACAACAACGAAGACATCAAAGGGTGTTTCATCAATAAAGGTATGTGGCCGATGATTTCATTTGGAATTCTTTTTTTAATTCCACCTTTCTAATATATATCGAAAAAAGTGCTCACTCTATGAAAAAATTTCTTTGATGATAAATATATATTTATGTATGCGCTCGAGGATATTTGAGCCAAGACTTTAGTGAGAATGACATTTATCCCTGGAAAGGTCCTCATATTGTAGTGAATGTAAGTACGACTCCAACGAGTCAAGAATTACTGAGTTATGAGTGAGTCATAAAGTCAATTTACAAAAATAGACCTTTTTTTATGGTTTATTTATAAAACTAGACCAGTTTTTTTATTTCTTACAAAATTAGGTTTTATTTGACCAAAAACGGTGGATAGAAAGTTATCCCAGTTAAGTGAATCTAAAACACCTAATAGTCCTTTGAATCACTGATTCAAGTCTGTGTCACTATTTTTTTTCAAATCAGACCGAGTTAGCTAGTCTGACTCGGCCGATTGGCTGGAGTTGCAAATGTGTAAGCGCCATGGCCTGTATTTCATTACATCCAACCTAAAATTATAATATTAATTGCAACTAGGCGAAGAAATGTGTACCACCACTTGAATCGCGGCTGCAATACCACTTCCCTTGGAAGCAACCACCAGCACCATCTCAGCTTCTAAGTCTATCCTGCAACCAATTGCAACCACCAAACTCAAGCCAAATGGGTATTGAACCTGTACTCTTGACTTCAGGCATTCTCATCATCTCAAACCCAAGTCACTAACACCCACAGCTTACTCGTTGCAGCACATCCACAACTTACTCGTTGCAGTACCAAACAAACAGAACTGCTAACCATTGCACATCCATCTTCAACTGAAACTTCATCACTTGCACAAATTCATTACCTGTATTTTTAGCTAAAATATTTGCAGACGAGTTACCTCTCTATATATATGAACAAAATGTGTATATATTCTCCATCTATTGAACCATAATATTATATCTTTCACAATATTATCAAAAAACCAAGGAATGAGAGTGGAACCTTGCACAAACTGATGATGTATTTGGAATCACTTTTCATAATGAGCTTATTTTTGTTCAAACGGGAAGCAAGGCAGATGCCTTCATTGATAGCACATAATTCCGTCGTATTGTGTCCATTCTTGTAGAAAAACTTAGCAGAAGCTCCAATACAGTCTCATGTATCATTCTTACGCACACCATCAATTCCAACAAGGCCAAGGTGATTACATGCACCATAGGTATTTAGTTTCACATAACCAACAAGTGGGCATTGTTAACTGACAGTGATCATATCTCTAGCACTGTTCGTAGGATGACACGGCAAATTTGAAATTCTGAAGCTTTTGCAAACTTGAGGTTTTATATACCAAAAAATGGTAGAATTAAGAGCAATTCGGATTTCCCATAATATAAAGGGGAAAATGCAATTTGTTATTTTTAATGACTCAAAGGATATGCATGAGTATTGGAAATAACCCATTCCAAATTAGCATGGTCCCCAATAGGAGACTATCCCATTGTTTTTTGGTACATTGCCAAATTTCCTTAGTCCAAGAATATTTTATAAATAGATGTTCAATGGTCTCAAAGTCAGTGAGACATATAAGAAGTCGGTCAATTATGTCCAACCCTCTTCGACAAAGATTTTCCCTGACTAAAGTCTTCTTATGACTAAGAAATCACAAAAAGTGCTTGATGTGGGGGTGGAATGGGAAGTTTCCAAAGTTATTTTTCCATTTTTAATGATCTACAAGCTCATCGAAATTCTCTACACAAATATGGTAGTAGAAACTTTTATTTGCAGCTTGACCACTTCTATTTTAAGACCAGACTAACTTTCCTTGTTTTGGATAAAATCTGTTAACACAAATAGTTTGGATTTACACAAAAAAAGGAGATGGGACCAAATATTGGGTAGTAGATAGATCCCGTTGATGATTAGCAGTGTCAATAAGTTCATACAACTTCAGATTCTTTAGGTTTTCTTGAATTTGTTGCATAACAGAATAAAGAGGCACAATCCAAACCTAGTTATCTTCCCAGACATTAATGTTAGAATTATCCCCCACTGACCATTTGAGACTAGTTTTAAGGGTATCCATCCCTCTCAAAATACTCCACCAACACCAAGAGGCTTGTTTTGGAGACCCTCAAGACCAAATAGATTGATATTTCACACATTTCTCCTTAAACAATTGTGAAACCAATCGATTAGAATCCATAAGAATTCTCCTGGCAGTCTTCACAAGAAATGCATGGTTACGCATTTCTAAATCTCTGATGCCTAGTCCTGCCATCCAAGTGGGTTTACAAATAGAATCCCACTCTATTGAATTATTTGTACTGTCTTCTTTGTAATCGTTTCTCCTCGGCTCTCCTGGACTCTAAACTTTCTCCTAAGGTTTTCTCACCCTTCTATGATGAAAACACAGCTATTTATAGCTATCCAACTCCCTAGAAACTCGATCAAATCCGAGAATAATCTCATTATTCTTCTCGGGCAGTTTGGAGAAAAATCACTTTCCTGTTGATTCACGTGGTTCTGTTGGCTATTCTCTCGTATCCAAACTATTCTCTAACTTAGAATGAACTGAATTGGTATATATCCACGCAAGAATATCCCATATATCTCTGACCAATCCCAAACCCTAAACAGAGAAGTTGTATCCTTTTGGGACTTTGATCAATTATTCCGACTTATCCAGCCCAATTGGATGGGTCTAGACGATTGCATTAGGCCTGTTATGTCTTCTAGAGTCCGTGGGTACCAAATACACCCGTTTAATCTCCTCAGAACTCGCTAAGAATTCAAATCCAAAACTGTTGTCGCTGCAGCTAATTCTTCCCGCCAATTTCTGTTTTGAATTTTGAAGATGACCTCCTCCTATCCAGTTCCGGCGTCCCTTTAGTACATGCCCTGAAATGGGGTGTCCCTTATCCAAATTAGGGGTGCCTTTAGCAATTCTTCTGGAATGTTTTCTGCACTTTTTCAGGGTTCCTCCGGGGTATTTCCGGTACACTATCAACGGCAATCCAAGGGCCACATTTTTAGCCAATTTTGCCGCAAAGCCTTATTTATCCAAAAACACCTACAAAAGCATAAAAGACCATAATAAGTACAAAATCGAGCACTAATAATATATACAAATGAGATATATTAGACACATAAATGTGTCTATCAAATACCCCCAAACTTATTATTTGCTAGTCCCGAGCAAATCAAAACTACAACATAAAATCCTAACTCACTGTCGCAGGCATTGTCGAGTGCATTTAGCGTATGCAATAAGCCTTTAAACCCCTAGGTGGCCCTAGTGGCCGAGTTATATTCTCGGGAGGGCTTACCAGAGATATACCCACAAAATATTTACTCCAGACCCTAGATATCTACGCAGAACCTCGGAAAGCACTAAAGAACCTCCTTGGTTGGCATACTTATTAATTATTGGAGGAAGTACCCTGATGCGAAATTCCAATTGTTGTACACGAGTTTACACTCAAGCATACTAAAATTCATATAAAGTGACAGAGCTCTACTCAGATAGTTTCTGGACATCATAAACCGGAGTCAACCAATCACATGGATAGATTAAGAAGGTGGATGTACATGGATGATGTTGACTAAGGTGAACCTATCCTAATGGACTGAGTTATTGGTCTTGACTAATATAAACACACTGCATATACAAGGGAACCAGTGGTCGATAATCCTAATTCTAGGTCAACTCAGCTGGCATATACAAGGGTACCAGTGGTCGACTTTATTGTATTTATTCCGGTTGGTCTGGTGGTCTGGCCTCAATTTTTCAATTTTTTTTTTTTAATCTCAGTCACTCTATTTCACCCTAGTAATGGTAAAAATAAAACAAAAAGAAGTGATCAGGATTCTTTCGATGTTTCCATCACGAGGATATGGCGAAACTACCATGTTTTTTTCTTTCTAACACCTGAGCTCTGTGCTTTTATGAATAGACTCTATAGATGTTTCCATCTAGTCAGATTGGTTCCTCAACTCCTAAAACCAAAATGCTTCCATCCACTTAGATTGGATAGTGCCCTCCTTAATAACGATAATTTTCTAGGCTCTGGAGTTTATTTATTACAACTTAAAACTAACAAAAAGTTTCTTCCCCACCCCCAAACTTAAATCTAACATTGTCCTCAATGTTTCTAATGAAAGAGCAATACCAAAAGAATAATAACACGAGGAAAAGGTAAAGAGTGAAGTTGGAAAGATAGTACATGGGTAAAGCGTAACAATCCTTCTACAGAGACTAAGGAAGAAAGTAATAAACAACATACAAACCGCCTCGATGGTCAATCAAGGGTAAACAGGGTCCTCCAGAGGGACCTCCACAACATCACCTGTAGGCAAGGGCTCCAAAAAGGGTTTCAATCTCTGACCGTTAACCTTTGAAGAACTACTACCATCCGGTGACTCAATTTCCACAGCTCCATGAGGAAAAACAGTGTGAACAATAAAAGGACCCGTCCACCGAGAACACAACTTCTCAGGGAAAAGATGTAAGCGGGTATCATACAGAAGAACTTTTTGACCTGGAGAAAATGTCTTTCTTAGGATATTCCTATCATGCACAAGTTTCATTTTGTTCTTATACTCCTTCGCACTATCATACGCATCTCTACGAATCTCTTCCAACTCATTGAGCTGGAGTTTCCTATGGGCTCCTGCCTTGTCAAGTGAAAAAATTAACTGCTTAATAGCCCAATAGGCTTTATGCTCTAACTCAACAGGCAGGTGACATGCCTTTCCAAATACTAAACGATAAGGTGACATTCCAATGGGTGTTTTAAACGCAGTACGGTAAGCCCATAAGGCATCAGTAAGCCTCGACGACCAGTCTTTCCTATTAGGATTAACTGTTTTCTCTAAAATATGTTTAATTTCCCTATTGGAAACCTCTACCTGACCACTAGTTTGTGGATGATACGGGGTAGCTACCTTATGTGTAATACCATATTTTCATCAAGAGCCTAAAAGGTCCATTACAAAAGTGCGACCCTCCATCACTAATTATAGCTCGCGGTGTACCAAAACGTGAAAGTATGTTTTCTTTCAAGAACTCTATCACAACCCTATGGTCATTGTTTTTACACGCAACTGCCTCAATCCACTTAGAGACATAGTCTACAGCGACAAGGATGTATAGATTACCAAAAGAATTAGGGAACGGACCCATAAATTCAATACCCCACACATCAAAGACCTCAACTATTAAAATCGGGTTCAAGGGCATCATGTTCCTGCGGGAAATGGTTCCTAATTTCTGGAAACGTGCACAAGTGGCACAATAATTGTGGGAGTCTTTAAACAATGACGGCCAATAGAATCCACACTGCAATATCTTAGCAGCAGTCTTTTTAGCTCTAAAGTGACCCCCACAAGCATGATCATGACAAAAGGAAATAATACTGGACTGGTCACTCTCCGGTATACATCTCCTAATAATATGATCTGGGCAATACTTAAACAAATAAGGATCATCCCAAAAGAAGTGCTTAACCTCGGCTAAAAACCTAAAACGATCTTGTTTACCCCAATGTTGGGGCATTCGACCAGTAACAAGATAGTTCACTATATTCGCATACCAAGGTGATTGGGTGACAAGGAACAATTGTTCATCAGGAAAGCTATCCATTATAGGAAGGGAATCACTTGGGGAACTAACAACTATCCTAGACAAGTGATCTGCTACTACATTTTCTGCGCCCTTTTTGTCTCTAATGTCTGGAGAAAATTCTTGCAACAATAAGATCCATCTAATCAATCTAGGTTTGGTATCCTTCTTAGACAAAAGGTATTTCAAAGCAGCATGATCAGTATATATTACGATCTTAGAACCTAAGAGATAGGGTCTAAACTTGTCTAGAGCAAACACGATGGCTAAAAGTTCTTTCTCAGTAGTGGTATAGTTCAACTGGGCATCATTCAGAGTTTTGCTAGCATAGTAAATCACATGAAGTAACATATTTTCTCGCTGACCTAGCACAACACCAATAGCATAATCTGAAGCATCACACATGATCTCAAAGGGTAGGTTCCAGTTGGGTGCCTGGACTATGGGGGCGGTAGTGAGTAATGACTTAAGCTTCTCAAAAGCCTCTAAAAAAGCATCATCAAAGACAAACTTAACATATTTTGCAAGAAAATTGCAAAGAGGTCTAGAAATTAAGCTAAAATCCTTAATGAATCGACGATAAAAACCTGCATGCCCTAAGAATGACCTAATATCTCTTACGGTTTTTCGGACCTGTAAAGTCTTAATAAGATCAACTTTGTATTTGTCTACCTCTATACCCTTAGAAGATACGATATTCCCTAAAACAATTCCTGAACGAACCATGAAGTGACATTTCTCCCAATTAAGCACTAAATTTTTCTCCTTACACCTAGTCAAAACTAATGACAAATGATGCAAGCACTCATCGAAAGACGAACCAAACACTGAAAAATCATCCATAAAGACCTCTAAGAACCGTTCTACCATGTCAGAAAATATGCTCATCATGCAACGCTGAAAAGTCGCAGGGGCATTACATAGCCCGAAAGGCATGCGTCTATACGCAAAGGTACCAAAGGGACAGGTAAAAGTGGTTTTCTCCTGGTCTTCTGGGGAAATAACGATCTGATTATATCCAGAGTAGCCATCTAAAAAGCAATAGTGACTATGTCCAGCTAATCTCTCTAGCATCTGGTCGATGAAGGGAAGTGGAAAGTGGTCCTTCCTATTGACCTTGTTCAATTTCCTATAGTCAATACAAACACGCCAACCCGTGGTCACTCGGGTCGGGATTAACTCATTGTTATCATTCTGGGCTACAGTAATACCAGATTTCTTGGGAACAACCTGAACGGGGCTGACCCACTTACTATCTGAAATAGGGTAGATAATGCATGCATCTAATAGCTTAAGAACCTCAGTTCGAACTACTTCTTTCATATTGGGGTTTAGTCGACGTTGTATCTCCCTAGAAGGTTTGGTGTCTTCCTCTAAATAGATCTGATGCATACAAACAGTAGGACTTATACCCTTAATGTCTGCTATGGTCCACCCTAAAGCTTCCTTGTTGTTTTGAAGGACGGTTACTAGCCTACTTTCCTGATCTCTATCCAAGTCGGAAGAAACAATCACAGGTAAAGTCTCAGACGGGCCTAAAAACACATACTTCAGGGTATCTGGCAATGGTTTTAGGTCCAACTTAGGAGGCTCTTCTAAATAAGAAACTAGGGTAGACTTAGAAACTGGTAGTGGTTCGAACTTAGGTTTCCATCCATTACTAGTATCTAACAAAGGGGTTGAATCTAACAAAGCATTCACCTCATTAATCACCTTATCATCATCAAAATCAATCCCAAAGTGAGCTAGGCATTTCTCTAATGGATCTTCTAACAAAGTGTTTGGTAATGACTCCTCGACTAATGTTCCTATCATGTTCACCTCTTCTATATTCGAGTCATCTAGTTCGGAGGGTAGCTTACTAATATTAAAAATGTCCGGCTCAATAGTCATATTACCAAAAGACAAATTCATAATACCATTTCGACAGTTAATGATTACATTGGATGTAGCTAAAAACGGGCGACCTAAAATCACTGGTATTTGGTTCTCTGGGTCAGGGACAGGTTGGGTATCTAGGATAACAAAATCCACTGGATAAATAAACTTGTCAACCTCTATGAGAACATCCTCGATCAAACCACGAGGAATTTTAATGGACCTATCAGCTAACTGAAGTGTCATCTGGGTAGGTTTCATCTCACCAAGTCCTAGCTTAAGGTACACATGATATGGAAGTAAATTCACACTGGCTCCTAAGTCAAGCAAAGATTTCTCAACACGGTACTTACGTATTGTACAAGCAATGGTAGGGGACCCTGGGTCTTTATACTTATGAGTAGTGGTATTCTGAATAATAGAACTCACATGACTAGCTATGAAGGCTTTCTTCTGGACACTGAGCTTACGCTTTCGCGTACACAAGTCCTTAAGGAACTTGGCATAAGAGGGAATCTTCCTAATTGCATCTAATAATGGAAGGTTGATATTAAACTGCTTAAAAACCTCCAATATATCATTAAATTTGGACTCCCTCTTAGTCGGAACTAGAAGTTGTGGGAATAGGGCTCTGGGAACAAAGCCGGGCTCAACAGGACCCACATTGGTCTCTTTAGAGACTCTATCAGTCTCTTCATTCTCTGGCTCAGCAGGGTGAACTACAGCATGTTCACTATCAGGCATGGAAACCTTGTTGTCAACCTTCTTTCCACTCCTCAGGGTTGTGACAGCATTCACATGATTGTACGATTTCTCTCCTTTGGGGTTAGGATCAGTATGACTAGAGAACCTTCCATTATCTCTCTCACTTATAAACTTAGCTATTTGTCCTACTTGAAGTTCTAATTTGGCAAGACTCTGGGAATTATTCCTCAACTCTTGCCTAGTTTCTTGTTGAAAGCTAAGGTGGTTTTTTGATAGCATGTCATGGTTATTTGCTAACATAGTGAGAGTTTCTTCTAAGGTAGAGATCTTTTTCTCAGAAGTGTTCTGAAACTGGGTTTGACCTGAAGAGTTCTTAAAAGCAAAACCTGGGGGAGGCTGAGAATTGCTAGACTGACCTTGACTCTGGCCCTTAGACCAAGAGAAATTAGGATGGTTTCTCCAACCAGGGTTGTAGGTTTCTGAGTATGGGTCAAACTTCTGACGGTTCTCAAACCTAGCATTGTTATAGACAACATGGGCTTGTTCTTCACTAACCTGACCTTCCCAAAATGAATTATCGGGCTCTATTCCACAACTAGAGACTTGAGAGGCTCTATTAGGTTCAACAAGGGACCTATTTTTAGACTGACCATTTCCAAAGCTTCTAACCTTCTGGACAAAGCAGCAAACTTAGCATCTGACGCAAAACTCGTATCTACCATATTGGTGCTACTTCTATTGACCAAGAGTCTTTTAGGGGGTTCAATACAAGATTCCCACTGTTGGGATTTTTCAGCGATAGCTCCTAAGAAGGTAAAAGCATCATCAACATTTTTACTAGTGAACTCACAAGCGCACATAGACTCAACCATGGCTTTGGTCGAATAGTCTAAACCATCATAAATAATCTGTACGAGTTTCATATTATCAAATCCATGGTGAGGACACTGAGATAGGAGATCATTGAATCGCTCTAAAAACCTATAAAGAGACTCTCCCTCTTGTTGCACACTAGCACTAATTTTCTGCCTAACAACTGCAGTTTTATGCTTAGGGTAGAATTTCATATAGAAAGCATCAATAAGTTCCTGACACGTTTCAATGGATTCAGATGGTATGTTTTTCAGCCAGGTCTTGGCTTTATCTCTCAAGGAAAAGGGAAACATCTTAAGTTTCAAGACTTCATCAGTAAGGTCTTTTATTCTAATTATCCCATAGATTTCCTCAAAGTCCCTAATATGGAAATAAGGGTTCTCACCATCTTTTCCTAAGAATATAGGAATCATCTGAAGAATACTAGGTTTTATCTCGAAATTAGCCGTAGTGGCTGGCAATTTAATGCACGAAGCTCGGTTGGTCCTACTTGGGAACATGTAATCTTTCAAAGTTGCCATCGCTAGCACAACAGAAGTACTAGGGGTACTTTCCTCACGAAGAGACAGATTCTCAAAACTGAAGTTTCCAAAAACACGACTCTCAAAAAAAGAATCTTCGATCTCCCTGCTTAAATCAGAAGAACTACTAGGTTTTTCGCTAATCAATCGACCTAGAGTATCTCTTTTCCAAGCCCTAACAAAATCGGGCATACACTAAAAATATCAAAAAGAAATAAAAATCCTAAGAGGAAGGTTCTAGCAATCACACAGCAGGCTGACTCGACTCTACCACAACAAACCTAAAGATTTCTAGCAAACAACAAGCATGATGGCTCCACTTAGATTGTTTCTACACTAGCTTCTATCTCTCGAAGGGGAATTCGTTACAGTTTAAGCAAACCCCTATGGAATCAATCCGAGTTAAAGTAAGTTGAATCAAGGCGAGGGAAGATCGGTGGAGCTTTGATACCCAAGGCCTCACCGGTATAAGGCGGCACAGTCACGCATTCAACTCACAGAAACCATCAAGAACTTCGAAGTATGCTTAAAAGGTGACCAATATCTTTCGAAAAATTTTCCTAACAAGATCGATACCCTATAGGTCTCTTTCTAATCAGATTTTAAAGCTTGGGTTCGCGTTAGGTTTCGTTTTCCTAAGGCGGGCAAGAAGAGAACGGTGATGAAATCCGAACCCTTATCTTGTATGGCCAGTCCTTGCCCTTTACTAGGAATTTAAAAACAGTCCAAATTCGTCCTCAATCAATGAATCACCTTAAGGAATACAGTAACTCGCTTACAGGAGATTCGCGAGTGTTTAGATGGACTTACCTCCCGTACCAGACGGGGGATGAACCGTTGCAGTCGACTCGGAACACGACTCATATGTCATGTGCGAACCCGAGGGGCCGAGGTGATATTGTAATCACCGTCCTTCCCTGCACACAGTTTAAATATTATTTTTTTTATTAATTAATTAACCCTTCCGTAGGGTTTTAAAAAATAAATAAATACAGTCCCAATGTTCAAAAATAAATAAAGTGCAAAAATAAAAATGAAAGCCTAAAAAAAACAGAAATCTCTCTTCTTTTTTTTCTCTTTTTTTACAAAATAAAGAAAATCTTCTTCTTTCGCTCCTTTAGCTTTGCTTTTCACTCCCAGACTTTAAGTAAATCACCACAAGCTTTGGCAAAATTTTCTGTCGCTCCAATCTTCAAAAATCTGCAAGGAAACAAAAAACCCAAAAACGTAAAGAAGAACAAAAATAATAATAAAAATAAAAATAAAATAAATCTAAAAAAATGCTACCTAAACACAAATCCGCGTCGGCGGCGCCAAAAATTTGATGGTTTTTCAAAATGGTTATAGTGATAGTGGTAAAACTGAGTCTTTTCAGACTTGTGAAGAAAATTTTTTAGATTTAAATTAAAAATAAAAGATAAAACAAATTCAAAATTCAAAATTATGTAAATATTATGGAAAGACCAGGGTTTAGGATTTCACCATTCACCAAAATTCATGTGATTCAATAATAATTATTATCATGCAATTCTAGACATTATAATTCAAATCAAAAACAATTATGATTCTAATCATTGCCTAAATCAGATTTTCAAAACATCCATTGTTAATCGCAAGCATGAAATATCAAAAGCAATAAACCAAGCATATTTCATCAAGAGAAAACACAATTACTTAATAAAAATCATTTATTCAATTTTCATTCGGTGCAATTAATCATAAAAGGATTGCAAAAATAAATTTAAATGAATTTTACCACATAACTTTTGGAAGAATGGCTTCCTCCATCACCCCTGGGATTGGGTTTAGCTCCTCATCCCAAAAACACACTCACAAGATAAATTCATGGCTAAAATAGGTGTTTTTATTGATGTATATAAGATGAAACAGGAATTAACAACGTTGTAGAAGTGTTACAGCGTCACTGTTACAAAGGGGTAAGTGCTATTGAAGACTGCTGTAAACGAACGACACTGGTATTGTTATTTAAGACTGCTAAAGAACAACTGACTATGTGAGTCTGTTCTTCGTGTTCTTGAAGCTCTTCAATGGCAGCAGCAACACTGTCTTCTTTGTAATCGTTTCTCCTCGGCTCTCCTGGACTCTAAACTCTCTCCTAAGGTTTTCTCACCCTTATATGATGAAAACACAGCTATTTATAGCTATCCAACTCCCTAGAAACTCGATCAAATCCGAGAATAATCTCATTATTCTTCTCGGGCAGTTTGGAGAAAAATCACTTTCCTGTTGATTCACGTGGTTCTGTTGGCTATTCTCTCGTATCCAAACTATTCTCTGACTTGGAATGAACTGAATTGGTATATATCCACGTAAGAATATCCCATAAATCTCTCTGACCAATCCCAAACCCTAAACAGAGAAGCCGTATCCTGTTGGGACTTTGATCAATTATTCCGACTTATCCAGCCCAATTGGATGGGTCTAGACGATTGCATTAGGCCTGTTATGTCTTCTAGAGTCCGTAGGTACCAAATACACCCGTTTAATCTCCTCAGAACTCGCTAAGAATTCAACTCCAAAACTTTTGTCGCTGCAGCTAATTTTTTCCGCCAATTTCTGTTTTGAATTTTGAAGATGACCTCCCCCTATCCAGTTCCGGTGTCCCTTTAGTACATGCCCTTAAATGGGGTGTCCCTTATCCAAATTAGGGGTGCCTTTAGCAATTCTTCTGGGATGTTTTCTGCACTTTTTCAGGGTTCCTCCGTGGTATTTCCGGTACACTATCAACGGCAATCCAAGGGCCACATTTTTAGCCAATTTTGCCGCAAAGCCTTATTTATCCAAAAACACCTACAAAAGCATAAAAGACCATAATAAGTACAAAATCGAGCATTAATAATATATACAAATGAGATATATTAGACACATAAATGTGTCTATCAGCTGCTACTAAGCCTCATTGTCATCCCTTTATCAAGACTTTTAGCCAATCATTTGTGAATTATATGAGAAAAATTGACATTAGATTGAGAATCATTAATTGCCTGGTCAGACCATCTGCAATAAGTATCAAAAATATCTTTAATACCTAGAACGTTTTTTAAATTATCATGTAGAAACACGACACCACCATCTGCATAAAAAACATTAGTTACCTCTGGAGCACCAACATGAATTTTGAACCCGTGAATCTTATTTTTTCCGATATCTTAATTAATTAATCTATAAAGTACTTCAAGCCCAGTGATGAACATATATAGGTTCTCTCTGTCTCATCTCTTATTGTGGTTTAAATTCAACTCCAGGAGCCCCATTCACTAGGACTTGATAAGAGACAGCAGACATACACAGTTGAATTCATTTCCTCCAACATCAGTTAAAACCCAAAGCCTCTAATACTTGAAGAATGAAATCCTAATTCATCTTATTATAGGATTTATCAAAATCTATATTTATAGCCATCCAACTCTGATGACCTTTTTCGATTCAATAAAGTCGCATAACTCACTGCTAGGCATAATAGCATCAAAAACTGACATTTCTTAGACAAAGGCATGTTGAGAAGGAGTGATGATTTTTTAAAGAAAAGGTTTAAACATAGAGGATAAATTCTTAGAAATAATCTTGTAAGAGAAGTTACTAAAACTAATACGTCTGAAATGCTTGACCATGGAAGGGTTTTGAATTTTCGGAAGAAGGGTGAAAGTTTGATCAACGTCAGGTGCATATTGATTGTAAAAGGAAAAATTCATGCACCATTTTACCGGCGGAATCGCCCATCATATCCCAATTTCTTGAACCCCATCAAGACCTGACGCCTTAAGAGGACCTATTCTCTTAATTGTTTTCCATTTTCAGCATTGGTGACAGACCTAGTTAACCAAACATTGTCCTCATCACAAATAACTCTACTAAGAAAGTTTCCCAAACTTGTATGCCTATGAAGTTGTGGATCAAAATAGAGTTGATTAAAATAAGATCTAATTCGCAATCTCTTGTTACTCATAAATCCAATTTCCATTATCATGCTTCATAGCATGAACAAAATTTTTATGCCTTCTCATTGTAGTGGAAATGTGAAAGAATGTGGTGTTTAGGTTTCCATATCCTAATAAGTTTGTAGAAGGATGATCAATAAAGCATCTCAAAAATTCCGACTAAAGACACAAAAATTTCCTTGTTACATTTTTCAGAACCTACAACTAACTTACTGAATTTATCAAACATAAATAAAATATAAATGAGTACTAATAATGTATTAGTATGCCACTTGAATTTTTCATTTTATATTATCTATTGATTTTTTTTCATCTTTTTTTAGCACCACGAGCCTTAAAAGATGAAAAAATTTGGTTAAACATAAAAATAAATAAGGGCCCAACCGGGTTCGAACCGGTGACCTCTTGATCTGCAGTCAAATGCTCTACCACTGAGCTATGGACCCTTTTTTGTCAAAATTTATGCTAAACCGCATATATTAGATTTTAACTTTTGAGATAAATGTTTTACATCTAACATAACATCACTACAGCAGAATTCGATAAAATATAGTAAAACACCTACTATTACTCAACTGGCTCTTTGATGTAAGGAGGTTAATATCTTTTTCAAGGAAAATACATTAGCCAGATGAAATTGATCAATTCTGAATTAATAAAAATAAGTATTTTAATATTTTCAAACTCTCCCCATATATATTTAAATATGAGAAAAGCTAAACACTTTATCAGAAACCATAAATGTGGGGTATGAGAATTAATTGGGTATAAGATAATAAAACAAAGTAGCATCATCTCGAAGTAAACGAAAAACTTTTGTCTATAAAAAAATTAATGGCTCAACTACCCTTGTACTTTTAGTTAATTCTTAAGTTTATTTTTTCATTATTTTTTTTTTAAATAAATTTTATTTATTTTCTTAATTAAAAATTTTCTTATTTTTTTAGTTTAACTTTTTTACTTAATTTTTTATTTTCTTTTTAAATTTTTTATGGCGTTTTAAAAAAAACATACAAAAAAAAATTAAGAAAAGTAAAATAAATAAAAATAAAAGGTGATTCTTGGTGACTTTTTTTCTTCAGATAAAGGTTCTGCTTATCAGTAGGTTCTTCATAACTTCATCCAGGTATATGTGGTTTACTTTTTAACTATTGTGTTGATGATACTGCATTGCCCCCCCTTCTGTGCACTCCCTGGCAGTCACTTATTTCGATACAGTTAAGAAGCAAATCCCAAACCAATTCTCAATGTCTGCAAGAGATTCCATTTTGTGGCAGTGCAACCGTGTTAAGCATGCTTAAGGTTACCTTTTGGCCGTTCTCATTAGTGGTCTGAATCAATGTCTTGGACCAAGACAGTTTAGAGACGTAATTTGTTACCGCCTTGGTATTCCCTTGTTTGTCGAAGGTGGCCTATACTCAAGTTGTAACAGACCCATGAATATTTTTGGTGATCACGTTTTTCATTGTGCCAAGGATGTTGGGCTCAAGTTTCGGCATGACCTGGTACGCGACATAATCGCTGAAATCTGTTACAAATATGGTGTGCCCGCACGTAAAGAAGCGTCGTTGGGTTTTTGTCTGATGATAATAGAGACTTGCGCCCTGATAACATTCTTGTTCTTAATTGGGAGAATGGCCAAGATGTTTGTATGGATGTTACATGAGTTTCGCCCTTCACGGGTGAAGGTATTCGTGCTTTTATCACGGGCCAAGCTATTTCAAATGTTGTTTTGAGAAAACGTAACAAATACTTAGATCAATGTGTTTCGTATGGCTATGGTTTGGATTTCCTAGACGTTACCACGTTGGGGGTACTTGGTGATGATACTTTGTGTTTTTTTAAGAGATTGAAGAATTGTTTAGTTAGTAATGGTGTCAGTAGTGGCGTAAGTAAATTTCTTTTCTATAGATTAGGTGTTGCTATTCAAAAGGGAGTTGGTACTCAGCTTGTTGCTAGGCTACCAGCCAAAGTTTTGTACGATTCTATTGATTAATTATATGAGTCTTAATTTTTTTTAATAATATTAGAAAAGGGTAACTCGGAGTTTTTATACTTTAAGACACCCCTTAGCATGATAGCTAGGATGGGAAAAGTAGTTCATATCCCCCAATTAATTTGCATTATCCCATATCTGTAGGTTCCCTATTAAATGAAAGAAAACCAAAAGAAACTTGAATGAATTCGGCCAACCACCATGAATCATTGTAAATAATTGAAATAAGAGGAGTAAAAATGCGGAGTAAGCATGGTTAAAAAAACATTAGCACCGGATTAAATAAAATAGAGGACGCAGAAATTGGCATACTTCCCAAATTTAGTATCCTAATAACTCACTCTCCTTATCTCGAGTTAAGTAGTTCTTTATATAGTTAGACCCAATGAACCACTGGTTGGTTGAACTGGTTGACCTTGATCCATTGAATTTGTTGTTTCAATGCATGGTTCGGTTCTTAAAATATTGTGTTACCTAAGAGTTAATCTCCTTCAAATTATCTGGATGGAGCAGTTTTCAGACAAACTTATCAAGAACTAGTAAAAGCTTAAGCCAAAGCTCATCAGGACTAGTAAAAGCTTTCCAGTCAAACTTATCAAGTATGATATTATCGAAAGTCTCCAAATTAATAAACACAAGATTTATTTAAATTTGATAACTGACCTATGTAAATTTCTAAATCATCTAACACATTCAAAATACCTCCCACATTGTCTATGTTGACCTTAGTAAAAATCAAAATATCATGTGCAAAAAGTAGATGAGAAATAGTAGGTACTTTATAACATCTTTGATGTAGAGCACTGCTCGGTCGAACTCGCAATTTTTGCTATCTCAAGCTTGTTTGTCAAGTTTAGTTTTCAAAACTATAAGTCTTGATTTCTAGTCTACTTATAGCTATGTCTCGGATTAGGATAGAATGTGTAGTTGAGCTTCAGACTTCACGGTCAGTTGAAAGAGCAGGCTTCTACAGAAAAGATGAGTATAACATCATTAAAGCAAACAGAGCAATTGCTTCTATTAGAGCGAAACCTAAGACTGCATATCCGAATAGTTGTTTTCCCGGTTCACCAGGTTCTACCGAAGTAAAGTATAGAATCAAAGTAAAAATCATACCGGAGAGCGCATAGAGGGTTTGGAGAGGAGGCAACAAGCACTATAGGCGGAGCAGGAAATCTGCACTAGTAAGATTGCATACTTGGCCACCCGATGCTATGGAGGATCCCACTCCAGTATCCATCCCCAAGGGACCTCAAATGTGGAACAAGGTGTTCATCGGTTGAAGACGAAGAACTACTAAGAGGAGCTTGTGCAACTTCATCAACAAAAGGTATGTGGAGACTTGAACTCGTATATCACTCAGAAGTATATTTCTATTATATCTCCTACTGAGACAAAAGTCGTATAACTATATAGACTTTACATTATACACATTTGATATTTCGAGTTGAGTTTAACTCGCTTACATATTTATCGAAATATGTGTTGGTAAGCTTTCGCTTTAACCAATTTCATCTTTTATTATTGACGAAAGTCAAAAGATGATCATGTGAAAATATCCTGGTAACATCTTACATGATTTGTGTGAGACAGTCATTTGATGTAGACTCGGAATGTTTCGTATTGATCGTTTGATCGCTTGAAAATTGCTTTGAAGCTAATAGTTTGTGTGAGACAGCTATTCTCGTCTTCTACAAATGTTTCAATGATTGAAATGGGAGTTTAAAATGATTAACCATTGATTGGATATAGCACAATATGCGCACTTGTATGCTCATTGTTGTAGATATATTCCAAGTCCGAGAACTTATTATGCATACCCGTATGCGTACTGGTTTAACAGTTGAAGTTCGAGAACTTAGTATGCATACTCGTATGTGTACCGGCTTAAAAGTTAAAGTCCGCAAATTCAACTAAGTTGGGTCGTGAACGACAGTATGTGTACCCGTTCGCGTACTGGCGGACATACCAAGTCCGAAACTCTAAGTATGCGTACATGTTTGCATACTTTAGTGGGTTATGCTCTAGAATCGGTTGTTCATGAAGAAATACATTTATTTAATAAGGAATACAATCTTTGCAAACCATGGCAATAATTTTCATGAACTGATTCGAGTGAATCAAAATCGGTTTCGCTTCAGTTGTGTCTTGTATACTTCTATGAGAATATAAAAAATTGAACAACTCTATTACTAGTTTCGTTTGAGTCATTTGTACTAGTTGTGATTAAGATGAACAAGGTTCATATGAAAGTGTTCATATAGCTAACTTCGGTTAACTATTGTTGAGACAACAAGGTGTACACGTTTAGGTACGATTACCCATATCTAAATGAAGTCACATTTCATTTGTATCTAACAAGCTAAGTTCGATCTAATGGTTGAAAGATATTAGCTTGAATCTAATCAGGTTTTCATCTAACGGTGAATATTGAATGCTTTGTTACCAAGGTAACATTGATTGCAAACCCTGATTTGAAGACTATATAAGGGAGAACTCTAGCAACTGGGAAACCTAATCCCCACACCTCATGTGTGATACCAGTTGCGACTAGAGTCGACTCTCCTTTAACCTAGGTGTTTCTAAAACCATTATAGGTTAACGACTTAAAGACTTCATTGGGATTTGAAGCCAGACCCCACTATTTTCTCTCTAGTTGCGTGTTTATATCTTACTTTGTTCTATTGTATTGAGTACTATCTTCTCTTATATTTTCTCGATTTTCAATCTCCGATAGGTAAGATAAAAAGTAGTCACAAACATCTTCGTCTTATCTGTTTGTGGGTAAAAACTGATTCTGCTGTTTTTGGTAAATTTGTATGTGTTGGTGAGAAACGAATTCAAACCCCTAAACAAATATACTGCACATGAGTACTTTTAGATTCGAGAGATTAATCTGTAAGACTCTGGCATAAATCAAGAAATGGTCGTTCCAGATTCAATTCGGTCACAAAGTGAAGGAGAAAGGTTGATCTTAGGGAGGGAAGCAAAGAAAGTGTTTGAGATCAAAAATGTTGAATTATGAGGGTGTGGTTGTTTTATGACTTGTATCAGAATGTGGAACTGGCTTGCAGAACGTAAGATATCAGTTCTTGGTATTTTCTGGATACTTGTGTTGATCACACTTGTTCTTTTCGAAATAGGTTGAAATCCTATTTATACAAGTCATGTTCGAGCACACCTTGATCTCGTAGGAAGTGGAGGTGATTAAGCAGTAGAGAAGTGGGGTTGTGTAAAAAGTGGTGATCACCACGTTTCTATTACGAGGGAAAACTGGTCACACTTTCACCCACTTCTCTCATTGTTGTTAACCGTCCGTCCTTTCCTGACACTTTATCATAATGGGCGCGTTACACGTCACACGCTGTAAAACGTCATACCAATACCCTAGTGATCATCCCCCAGTTTGTGACGTGTTTGATGTCTCGAGTAAATGGGTCAAGTCGTGAGACTCGCCGCTAAAAGCAACACATAATGCTTTTAAGTCAAATAATAAAATTATTTGTGAAATCAATATTTATAAAACATCGCTTATAATCGACGTATATACAGCACCGCTTTTAAACAAGCAGCTAAAAATAATCGATGTGCAGGAAACATCGTTGTTTTAGAGCTCGTTCAAGTTAGTCGCGAATTAAAGTCTTAAAAAAGGAGCATGACCGGCCATCTTTGGGTGATCGTTTGGGAACCCTACGGGTGAGCTACCGCTTGATCGATCGTTCCTTGCGGAGGAGGGGTGGTCAGTGATCACAATGTTACCCTGTTGGTCTCCTGAAAATAAAACCACACCATCCGACTAGGCTAGCGAAGTTGGATGGACGAGATGATTTGCGGTAGTTTCATAATGTCGTTGATTCAAATTAGGGTTTAGGAACCGTGTGGCCAACCCTATTTTGGTTGAGCGATTGAAAGCGTTGGGCGTTAGTTTGAGCAGGTCGGTCGGCCATATGCAAATGTGGGTTGCCAGTGAGCACGCTGGTATCTTCGGGGCCGCCTGAAATTGAACCTAAGCCACTCGATTTAGACGGAAAAGATGGATGGTTGTGATCGATTTGCGAGAGTAGCACGTTGTCGCAAACACAATTTAGGGTTTCCAAATCAGTGCATTCACCCTACTTTGGGTAAGCGATTAAATGCGCTCCTGGTTTGTCGTGGGCAAGTCGATCGACCAAGGATGTATCTGGGTCGCCGATGAACACGCCAGTACCCTTTTGATCATTCGAGGGAAGATCTAGACCGTCCATCTAGGCTAGCTAAGTTGGACAGATGTGATTAATTTGAGACTGTTATGGTTGGTCTTGGCTCGTTTGAGCTCTTTTTCAACAGTGCGATCACCCATGTTTTGAGGGTATTGCGGGTTCACTAAATGGATTTTGACCGGCTGGAATGTTAGTGGGCCCGCCGGTGGTCGTCATGGTGATCGCCTGTCACCTCTAGGAGTAAGCTAGGCTTGTTGAATTGCGTAGGCATGATCGTTTTTAAAGACTGACATGGACAATCAAGATTTTCCTTAAGGAATTTAAACGCGTTAATCGATCTAACTTTTAATTAAAAGTGTGTCGACACGCCGATCTCTTTGTCAGAGAGTGTTGCAACCTGTGTGAGTACTTTCATGAAGATCTCAATACTGACACTTCGGGAGATTCGTGCTACTCTGCTACGAGTGAACACTAATCGTCATGTCATGCCGATATTGAGAGTTCAGCTGGGGAACATAGCATAGGGAAATACTAGGCGGGCAATGCATTAGTGAATAATGCTGGTGAAAGATAAAATTCATAGAATATTTGGGATTGTTGCTACATGCACCATTCTGGATGAATTCCATGCAAGTATATTTAATTGCTCAATACATGATTAGATAAAGAGGAATATGCGCTCATTACTCTTAAGTGGCTCAGTTTCTTTGCAGAACAACGGCACGGGTTTTACAATTTTAGCCCTGAACTAAAAACCACCATCAACATTAAGTCCCCTGCTTAGCACGTAATAGCGAAGCTATTGCGGGGTAAGCACTAGATCGTGATAGATAAAATTCATGAGAAGAATAAACATACGCTACCAATAGAGAGAGGCTGGCTTGGCCTTTGAGCAGAACATGTTTTAATGAAACGTCGAGGCAAGTAGCAATCACCCTTCTAGTACGTTGATGCCGAGAACACTAAAATGATGTATTTAAGCAGTGGAGCCTCGACTGATGAGTGTTAAGGAAGTTGGGCCTTGAATACAAAGATGAGTGTTGAGGTGGTGGATCCGTCAGCACCATGATGTGTTGAGGCAATGACGTCTGACAACACGAGTGAGTGGTGCGCGTCTCAACACTAAGATAAAGATGTGTTGAGGCAGTGATGCCTGACAACAGAGTAGTGAGTGTTGAGGAATTGTTGTCTCAACACTAAGGTGAGGATATGTTGAGGCAGTGATAACACAGTAGTGAGTGTTGAGGAATTTTCACGTCTTAATACTAGGAGGAGGATGTGTTTAGGAGGTACGCCTGGCAATACAGTAGTGAGTGTTGAGGAATTTGCACGTCTCAACACTAAGAGAAGAATGTGTTGAGACGGTACGCCTGGAAACACAGTAATGAGTGTTGAGGAATTCGCACGTCTCAACACTAAGAAAAAGGAGGTGTTGTGGCAGTACGCCTTGCAACACAGTAGCGAGTGTTGAGGAATTTGCACGTCTTAACACTAAGAGGAAGGATGTGTTGAGGCGGTACACCTGGCAACACAGTAGTGAGTGTTGAGGAATTTGCACGTCCCAACACTAAGAGAAAGGATGTGTTGGGGTAGTACGCCTCGCAACACAGTAGAGAGTGCTGAGGAATTTGCACGTATCAATACTAGGAGGAGGATGTGTTGAGGCGGTACGCCTGGCAACACAATAGTGAGTGTTGAGGAATTTGCACGTCTCAACACTAAGTGAAGGATGTGTTGAGGAAGTATGCCTGGCAACACAGTAGTGAGTGTTGAGGAATTTTCACGCTCAACACTAAGAGAAAGGATGTGTTGGGGCACTACGCCTCGCAACACAGTAGAGAGTGTTGAGGAATTTGCACGTCTCAACACTAAGAGGTAGGATGTGTTGAGGCAGTACGCCTGGCAACACAGTAGTGATTGTTGAGGAATTTGCACGTCTCAACACTAAGAGAAAAGATGTGTTGGGACAGTACGCCTCGCAACACAGTAGCGAGTGTTGAGGAATTTGCACGTCTCAACACTACGAGGAAGGATGTGTTGGGGCAGTACGCCTCGCAACAATAACGAGTGTTGAGGAATTTGCACGTCTCAACACTAGGAGGAAAACGTGTTGAGGCAGTATGCCTGCAACACAGTAGTGAGTGTTGAGGAATTTGCACGTCTCAACACTTAGAGGAAAACGTGTTGAGGCATTACGCCTGACAATACAATAGTGAGTGTTGAGGAATTTGCACGTCTCAACACTAGGAGGAAAACGTGTTGAGGCATTACGCCTGACAACAGAATAATGAGTGTTGAGGAATTTACACGTCTCAACACTAAGAGGAAAACGTGTTGAGGCATTACGCCTGACAATACAATAGTGAGTGTTGAGGAATTTGCATCTAAAACTTTTTGGATATACAAAATTCTTTTTTCTGTTAACAAGCCACTTTGTTTTTTTAAAGAACCTACTGAAACACAAACGTTAACATATTTATATATACCAAGCAGAATTTCAGGATTAAGCTAACAATTAAAACTTAATTTCTAGTTTAACCTTTAAATGTTTTTTTAGAAGAAATTACGATGATTGACGAAGAAATTTATTTCCACCTATAATAAAAAGTTAAAAACTATTATCTATCATGATAATTTTAGTTAAGAAAAGATTGACGACCGAAGGATTTCGATTTGGATGAAAGATGTCGTGGATATGGACCTTAGGAATTTTATTAACAAGAAATCCAATTGGATACTAAGTGAGATTGGGCATAGTTAGAGTAAAAAAATTGGGGAATCATAAATCATTTTTGGATCAATAATACTGTATATTTTAAAATTGAATCAATAAACACTGTATATTTTTAAAATAACTATCACTCGTCTGTGGAGGTTATTTTGACTAACAAAACATCGGAAATCGGCCAGAAAAGGAAACTAAACAGAGATCCGTCACTTGAACGGTCAAGATTGACGACCTTATCCCAATCAAACAAGGAGACAAAAAATGGATTGGGCACAAAAATCACTGCAATCGTACTCATTTATCCCATCCGTACAAACAGAGAAAATTATAAAAAGAACCCTTTAGTGGAATTTTTTCGACCGTTGGGCCCTGGTATATGACCGTTGAGATCTATCCTAAATCTTAACCGTTACTAAACATTCAAAATAAACTAAAAAAGGGAAACCAAAAAAAACTTCCATTATTTCGAATTTCACTTTCATCGGAAGGAAACTAAACATGATTTAAAGAGAAATTCTAGAAATCAATTTCTTAGATTTTCAAAATGGGTTGTGTATCATCGAAGTTATTCAAGAACGAATTTCATCAAGAAGCAATTTTTAACAGGAATGGTGAGTACAAAAACCATGTTGTTTCACTCACTTCAAGCACTTGTGGTCTTTTAAAACTTGATGCAGATCCATTTAAGTGTGCACATACCCTATCCATATCCGCCAACCCTACCCTACCCGCCAGTTTTTTAACTGTATCCTACCATATCCACTATTTGGCGGGTAGGGTGGCGGGTAAAGATTTTCTTAACCGCCAGTAAACGGGTAGGGTGACGGGTATAGGTCATATCCTATCCACCCTATCTAGGAGTGCACATACCCTATCCATACCCGCCAACCCTACCCTACTCGCCATTTTTTTAATCGTATCCTAACATATCCATTATTTGGCGGGTAGGGTGGCGGGTAAAGATTTTCTTAACTGCCAGCAAACGGGTAGGATGGCGGGTATAGGCCATATCCTACCCACCCTACCCGTTGTGCAGCCCTAGATCCACTGATAGAATTCGTTGAGCCACCAACAAAATTGTCTCCTCCACAAAATCAGGTTTTTGAGAAGAAAGTTTTAGAGGAACCAACAACAGAAGTAATCAATACATGGGAATTGATGAAAGATCTTGAAGAAGGTAATAATCAAGTGGTACTCAAGTCTGGTACACCAGCAAAGAAAAGTCCAAAATCACAAGGTGGTGGATTATTACAAAAAGTTGCAGAAATCGGTACAAGAATGTCTCCAAAGTATGGTAATTCCCCAAAGAGTAGGCAGAAGAAATTTGGAGGTAAGGAAAACAACACACCCAGCAGACAGAATAGTGGCATTGGAAGATTTGAGAGCCCGAAAGGGGTTCTGAAGCCTCTATCTTCTTCAGAGAATGTTCAGAGGATTGTTCCTAGTTTGAAGTATCCTGTTAAGAGTAGTACTCCGATGAGTTTGAAAACAGACAGTTTTAGATTTGATTCAAGGGTTTCGAGTTCTTCGAGGAGGAGTTTAAGCCCGTTGTTTGATCCGGAACTTCTGGTGTCGTTCGAGAAAGAGTTGGAAGAAGATGGTTTCTGTAAAGCCTAGAAGAAGTTTATCTACAGATCAAAATTCTTTGCTTGCGTTGTATGAGATGAAATGCCCACCTGGCGGAGAAAATTCAGTGGTGATTTACACAACTACATTGAGGGGTATTAGGAAAACATTTGAAGAGTGTAATGTGGTCAGATCTGTGATTGAATCGCATGATATACGTGTAATCGAGCGAGATATTTCTATGGATTCAGGGTATAGGGAAGAGTTAAGGTTATTGATGGGGAAAAAAGAAGTCAGATTACCATTAGTTTTTGTGAAAGGAAGGTTAATTGGGGGATCAGATGAGGTTGTGAAATTGGAGGAGGAGGGCAAATTGGATACTTTGTTTGTCGATATACCGAATTCGGTTGCCCTATTTGCTGTTAACCAACACAATTTAATCTTGCTGACATTCTAAACAGCCTCGCACCGGATGCACAAGTTGTGCTGCTGTTCATTATGGTAAATTTAGCATTTTCCAACATATACTTGAAAAGAAATTTGGGGATTTCTTTGTTGAGAGATGATTTCTGAATGTGTTGGTAATTTAGTTGTTTGGCTCATTGTATTACTTGAGCTCCTTGTTCTATTTTAACCCACGGAGAAGCTTGTATGTTTCTGTTTCTATTACATTATTTGTGATTCTTCTTTCTCTTGTATGATTTATTGTTACTTTTACCTCTACTGTAATGGATTCATTACTATTCTTATTTAAGCAAAGTTGAATCTTTCTTCATTTTGAATTGGTTCAATTTGGTGTTTTATCATAGTGCAAACGGGGTATTGTGCATTCAAACCCAGGTAATGCCAATATATTGTTCATTGAATTCTAGAAGAATTAGATGAAAGGTTTTTCTTTTGAGTAATCAAGTTCATCGCATGAAGTTTCTGCGCCAAGGTGGTTTATAATAAGGACAGCGTGCATGAATGGCTGGCTCTCTCACATTATGCCGCCTATTGAGGTGGGTTTACAGTTGAAACAAGCGTTGTAGCAGCCATCTCCCTTGTGGTGCTTTATAAGCCTTCAAAGCTATCAAAATTCTGATGTAAATGGCGTAAAATCCGTGCGCCACTGGCTCAATAAGCATTGCGAAATAGGTACAAGTTTTATGAAGAGCAAGAAAAGAGAAGAAAGTTGGTTATTGCACAATGGCCATAGTTTTACTAGTACTTTGTTTGTATAGCTTCAGCATAAGAAACAGATTTATTAAAAACCAAAGAAAATAAATAGAGAAATTACAAAGTGCAGGACATGAACCAATAGTGGAAGACCTAGACGATATGCATGACTTGGTCTACTGGCAATGCCATACAACAATAGGATCCTACCGTCAGCCTCACTAGAACCTCGAGTGCCCTTTAATATAGCTCAAGATTCTGCAAGACTGCAACCATCCTTGTGAGCAATCTGACAGCTAGTTAAAGTGGTGTGTGCTTGTCTTCGAAGCGCGGTATTGATTCTTGCAGCACCAAATGAGTAAGAGAGTGGTAACCACACTAACCCATAACAAGTTATTTGCGAACCACTGTCATGGTGATCAACAACAGTGGACACGAAAGACACCATCAGTCCAACCCAAAGTGATCTACCAATTTGCAATATATGATCGGTTGATTCCGCGTTATGGCACAAAGAACAACACGACGCTGCAACTAAGAACAACACGACGCTGCAACTAAAGCTGCTAATACCACATCATTAGAAGGGATTCTGCCATGTACGGAATTTCAAATCACACAAGAGTGTTCTGGTGGTATAGTTGGTGACTAAATGACTTTGAACTAGTCCCAATTGACACCCTATTTCAAATGAAAGCATACACTACCTTGAAAGATAGCACTCCACTGGTGAGAGTAAATAACCCATGCTTTATGCACATACTCACAATTTAGAAGAAGGAGAGATAGATTCCTCCTCCTTATTACAAACTCACACAGTTGTTTATGCTCAATTCTACCTTCTTTTCTTTCTTTCTTTTCTTGAAGGATCGAGTTCATTGCACAAAATTTGTACATAAGTATGACTAATCCTGTGCACAAATATTAATCATATTAATGTACGAAATTGTTGTGTTACCACAACAATTAAGCAATCAGGATGAAATGAATTGATGAAAGTAACTTTTAAATTCAAAGATTCAAGCCAAACCTGTTGTTGATGGGAAAATACGATTTGTTGGTTCTTGAGGAAAAGTGGAGAGTTGTGCGTAAGGCGAATCCTCGATTGAGAAAATTGCTTAAATCTTTAACTGATGCACTGCACGGGAGTGCTTTGAGTTCGAGAGATCAATACATATGACTTCGGACATGGCATGGATGGCTGGCCTTTTTTTTTTTTCCTATTTTGCATAGCTCTCCATATCCTCATCCGTCAATATTTTTGGGTGCTCGTTCGTGCATTATTACTAAGTACACTCGCACCAGTTTTTCGGAGCTTATTCGGTGGTGGCCCATATGCCCGAAAGGTAAATATGTATTACTAATTCATGGAATTCAGTTGAGGAAAGGCGTGAATTGAAGTAATAAAATATTTTCTAGGAATTTTTAATGAACTTTGCACTTGAACTAATTAATTGATGACTCAATACTAGCAGACAATCTGTTTAGGAGCATTGTATTTATTCGAGAATCGAGGTATGAGATAGTGGAAGCATCATCTCATTTTGAACATTTATTCGGTATAGTCAGAGAACATTTGCGACATCCTGAAGACGTTATTGCTCTATACTAGTGGTCAATCCATCTAGGAGTCGTCCAATCATTCTCGATTCTATACAGAAGTGTGTACTAGAATTGCTCAGTATAAATGATGAAATATGCAGAATACTGAAAGCTCAGCTGAGAGGCTTTAATAATTACATATGCATGCAGGCATGCTCTAAAGATGCTACACACTCAGTCAGAGATCACCATGACATGAGCTTTCATGTCTAAATTCTAAAATATGAACTTCTACATTCGTTTGAAGCTAGGTCAGAAATATACAAAATAAGATTTTACGATTTTAGCATTCGTCAAAAATCGTTCATCAAACACCTGTGTTAAAAAAACGCAACTAAATTCATAAATTTTAGATAAGGAAGAAGGAAACTTTTGCTTACACATTAATCCCTAATAATATTGGATCAATGACACTTGCCACGAATCCTACAGATACGATTTTTAAATAACACCTTGCATATTCATTAAGCACCCACTAAAAATTACTGCAAAACTGGAAACGAGCCATAGAATTTGGCTGAAAGTTTGAAATTTTTGTGCAAGGACAAAGAAGCTTACCTATAGGGTTGCAGTTTTAGGTAAACCAAGTCACCAACTTCAAATGACCTATTTGTTCTTGTTCTATCATCATATGTTTCATCCTTTCCTGGGCCTTGTGTAGAGACTCCATCATCAGATCAATCATGGTTTTCCTCTCCTTCAAATAAGTTTCAATAGCAGCAACAGAAGTTGTTACAGTAGATGAAAATGCCATGTGGGGAGGTAAATACACATACAATGCTTGGAATGGAGACATCATCAAGCTAGTGTGATAGGTGGTATTTTACCACCATTATACAAGAGCTATCTAATGACTCCATATTCTTGGTTTGTGACCGGTGATACATCTTAAATAAATTTCTGAGCAAGCATTGCCTCTCTCTGATTGGCCATCAATTTGTGTGTGATATGTTGTGCTCAGGTTCAAACTAGTACCCAATGCCTTAAACAAATCTTCCCAAAAGTTACTTGTAATGACTTTGTCTCTGTCAGACACAATAAAAGAAGGTTAACCATGGAGTTTGAATACCTTATTGAGAAAATCTTGTAACACAGATGCATTTGTGTAAGTATATTGCAGACACTGAAAAATGACCATATTTGGTGAGTTTGTCCACTATGACTAGAATAAGTTGAACACTTTTAGAATTCAATATCAGTTGATAGATGAGTTGGTTGGCTTTCTCATCACTGATATAGGTATTGAGAACATATTGTACCTAAAATTGGTATAGACACGAGTAAGGAATGACAAGTTGCTGAGTCTAGAGGTGTCTTCTAGAGATTATATCTATCACAATATTCTCAGTTCATTTCTTATATTTGATGTCATAGTCAAATCCCAGCAGCTTGATCAACTATTTCTGTTGTATAAGAGTGATAATTCTCTGTTCAAAGAAGTATTTGATACTTCGGTAATCTGTTTGAACGATAAACTTAGCACCCTATAAATAACGTCTTCATCTAGTGACATCCATGCCAATGGCTAATAATTCCTTTTCATAAGTAGATAAAGCTCTTGCTCTGGTACCTAATAGATATTCTACTGAAGAAAGAAATTGGTTTATTCTCTTGAAGTAGAAAAACACCAACACACACCTCACTAGCATCACTTTCTAAAAACTATTTTGAAAATTCTGGTAGAGCCAACACTAGAGTGCTACTTATTAGAGAACTGCTCGGTTGAACCCACCAAGCGTTGGTATGTCAAGGTGGGTTGTAATATTTTAGTATCAGACTCACAAATTGCTTGATTATATTATTAGAGTCAACTTCGTTAGGTTAGACTATAAAGTCTATAATTGTTAAGACATACAAGTATAACTCCGAAAACCTGAAGAACCCGAAGACCTATCGACATCAACGAAGACATCATCCTTCCACTTGAGGTTAGTAATACATGACTTGACTTGTTTTAATTTCTATATCGTAAGCTTTCAAGTCGTCTCTGATTGAAAACATAACATGCAAAGTTATATACATGAAACTCTAGTATTAGAGACTAGATCACCTTACTATGATCAAAGTGTCAAGAAACAATATATCAATAGTTATGAATGCTTTATATTGGTATATTGAAATGCGAAGTATAATGCTTATCATTTGAACTTCGTAATTGCGGCATCAACATTATGTTTGTAACTCGTTAATAGATTGTGTAGTGAACATATGATTGATTTCATGCCTAGAAAACTATGTTTAATTACATGAGTATAAAGAAGAAGACTTACGAACCTGTTTCATAGATACAAGAAATAAAGAGGATTGAAGATCTGATATTCATTGAAGATCTTAAGGTTGGATCGATCCTAACCTATATAGGGAATCAAGGTAGAATCGATCCTAACTTATGTTGGGAGTCAAGGTAGAACCTATGCCTACATATAATGGGAGTCAAGGTGGAACCAATCCCAACCTATGTTGGGAGTCGAGGTAGAACCGGTCCCAATAGGCAAAACCGATTCCTTAAGTCGCGTACACTTTAGGGTTTGTGTGATTTGGAAATTGGGTTAGCAAAATAGGAAAGTTCAAGATATAAACATAATGAATAATTTGAACACGTGCTAAAATCTTATTTACTAATTGTTCAAAGATATTCCTTGATACTCAAGGTGAGATCCCAAACTGAAATGGTTGAGAATCTTTGAAGATTTTTGAATGAATATGTTTTTGTTTTACCAGCAAGCAAAACATATCTCTGGAAATATATATAGGTTAAGTGCTAGCTAATATTGAGTGGTGTAAGAGAAATTTTGGTTGTACAGTTGGATATTGGTTGGAATTAGACAAAACCAAATTTAGGTGCTTTATTGCGTATCTTGAGAATATTTTCAGTTACGAAAATTCCTTGGTATCCAAACTACCATGGGCTATAAATAGTGAAGTTTTTTCTTCTTACAAACTTATCCTGAGGCAGGCATTTCGTTTCGTGGTTACTGTTGTAGCCGACTAGTATTAGTTGTGATACTGTCATGAAGAGGAGGGTAACCTAATTAGGCGAAATCTCTTACGTCCACTAGTTTAAATACTTCTTTGGGATCAAAAAGTGTATACTAGTTTCGTTGGTGGGAAACCATAATTGCATTGTTATTTTAGTTTTCGATTATTGATTTTATCGACTAACTGTTGTTAACTCTTGATTGCACCTAGTTTGATTATTCTTAAGAACCTTCTCTTCTGACATAAGGTCACTCAAACTAGATCTTTAGATATGGAGTTGACTTGTGATCATTCTTTGTTAACAGACTCCTCTCTGTGTGTGATCGATCATAAGCTGGGATCAAGTTTGTAATTGTTCAGGTATAGAAGACTATTGGAGATTTGAAGACAATAAGATTTTTCTTATTGGTTTCATATCTTTGTAATTTGCTTCGTGCACAAACTTTTTTAGTTGGGATCCAACTAGATCTAGTTTATCTTTTGACAGCTTGTTATTGCTACTCGTATCGACAAGCTATCTTTTGGTGGTACTCTTCAATACCCGATTCTGGTAACTTGATTTGGTTAACTTGTTAATCCAGATCTTGGAAATCTAAACCCGAAAAAGGAGTTTAATTGATTTAAACAGAAAATCCTTTGTCACGCTCAACAACATATCTCTGATTAACTTCCTGAGAGGGGAGAATGGTTATCAAACATATTAGCCATTTACTGTTTGGAAGACGGTCTAAAGGGTTGAGTGATTAAAGTTTTCAGAGAGGCTAAAGCAACTTAAGTTAGTGGACTCTATTTTAGGATTCACGTGTATTGGCCAGATTGATTGTAGACGCATGGGTATTGAGGAAACTAGAAAATTAGAGGTAGTTTACTTGGTCTCAACTATATGAAGTTGGTAGTGTACTTGTATAGCGGCTTAATTCTAAGAGTATTCAAAACTGGACTAGGTTCCCAAGATTTTCTGCATTTGCGGTTTCCTTGTTAACAAAATCTTGTTGTGTGCTTTTATTTTAATTTTGGCATTATAATTTGTTTAAGTTATAATTAAAGTACTTCTACGTCAATCCCAAACACTTGGGTTGATCCTTATAGTTTAAGGTTCGGTTTTGAACTAGAAGTTATATAACAAGTGTATACCTTGACAGTCTTTGTCTATATTAGATCACGCAAGGTATCGGAGTTATAGGTTGATATCAAAAATATTATGGTGTACTTGGTACCCTCATCATTGTACTACTCATTGTTTACTTAATATGCCCAAAAGCAGTGGAGGAAGCTGGACTCCAATGAATGAATTTTTCTTTAAGAGAGCAGTAAGGGGCTTACTAATGGCTCCATAGCCTTGCACAAAATTCCTATAATAGTCAGTCAGCCCAATAAATCCTCTCAGTTCTTTGATAGTGCTGGTCGAGGACAAGTTTGTATGCAATCAATCTTGTTTAGATCAGCACAAACTCCCTCGGAAATGAAAATATGTCCTAGGTACTCCAATTCAGATTATCCAAAACTACACTTAAATATTTAAGCAAAAAGCCGATGTTGTCTGAGAAGAGAAAAAATAATCCTGAGATGCTCTGTTGAGTCATAATAAAGCTGCAAATTAGAATGTCATCAAAAAACACTAGCACAAACTTCCTTACAACTGATAGAAAAATATCATTCATCAATGTTTGAAATATTGCATCGGTGGTTGTAAGTCCAAAAGGCATAACTTTCAACTCATGGTGGTCGTGATGAGTTCTAAATAAATCTTTGAGAATACTGTAGAGCCATGGAATTCATCCAACAACTCATCAATAATGAGAATCGGGAATTTATCCTTGATGGTGAGACAATTTAGCTTTCAATAGTCTGCACGAAACCTCCAAGAGTTATCCTTCGTTTTGACCAGAAGTATTGAAGATGCAAAAGGGATGTGGTTAGGATAAATTATCTCATAATGAAGCATTTTACTGACAATTTGCTCAACTACTCATTTCTGAATGTAAAGGCATTTGTATGATCTTTGAGGAATAGTATGGTCTGAACTACTTTTAGGTGGTTATTGTGCAAGTTCTTGAAAAGTGTCTTTGAATTCTTGTAACAATGGAATAAAGATATCAGGAATGATAGGTGATGTAATAGCGGTGGAAATAGAAAATAGGTGACCCAAAATGCAATAAGAGTTCTTAGAAAAAAATAATTCTTGGTTATCTCACCACTCGTCATCGATAAAGAAGGTTTAGCAGTAGTACCATGTAATGTGATTTTCTCGCCTTTTTACTTGAAAGAGATTCTCAGCTCAGACAAGTTGAAGAGCACATCACCTAATTTCCTCATCCAATCAGCCCCCAAAACTATATCACAACCTCCCAAGGGAAGAATTCTTTCAATAAACAGGTGTTCATGCATGCTCCATTATAGATTTGAGCAAACACATTGCTGATTATTTTATAACCAGTAGAAACTGTGACTAACATATAGGCAGTTGGTTATATGTAACACTGAAGACTTTCAGCCAAGGCACTATCAGTGAAGCTAGTGGTGCTACCAGTATCAATAAGAATGGAGTCATTGTGCTTCTTGAGAATGCTAGGAGTTTTAATAGTATCCCAGTAATATTGCCTGTGAGAGCATGTAAAGAGATTTCCATATCAGACTCAATAGGTGATTCAATAGCTAATCCAAAAATTTCCTCCTCCTCTTCAGGTTCATGTGAATCACAACTATCGATCTGCAGCATGAAAAGTTCTTGTTTTCCTTTACAGAAATGGCCAGGCTTATAAACATCATCACAATTGTATCACAAGCCTTGTTTTGTTGTTAGTCTCATTTGCTCCTGAGTAAGTCTCTTAATGAGTGGGAAATTGGAATTGGAATTGGATTTGGAATAAAAATTAAAAAATATTTTTGGAGTGAGAGGTGCATGTTTAGGTGTTATTTTTGAAGTAATAATTGGTTTTGGTGAGAAGGTGGAGAAAGAGAATTGTCTTTTGGTATTGAATGAGTTGCTGGAAGATTTGGTGAATGTTAGTGGCTTTAGATGATAAATTGCATTTTTACTCTTGCAATCTTTCTAGGGAGATGTCCCGTTAAAGTGTTAGGGTAAAACATAGATACATATTTGCCAATTCCATCCCTTAAAACACTCACAAAACTCATGACAAAGTAAGATTCATCCAATAGATACATATTAAGCATTAATACCTTCAAGGACTCAAACTCTTTATAATAATCATTAACAGTTGAACTTTATACCAATTTATTAAAACTACCAATAAAATTCTCCTCATCAGGATTTTCAAATCTATCACAAATATTTTTAGCTAAATCATGCCATGTTATTCTATGTCTACGAACTTGAAAATTTAAGAACCATTTCTCAACCTTACCTTCCAAGTAAATGTATGTCGACCTTCTCATGTTCTTCAACATTATTAATCTGGAAATATCGTATACTTTTCTGGATCCAACCTCTAGGGTTATCACCATTAAATCTGGGAAAATACGGTTTTGGTACTCATTGAGGTAGATAATGAACTCTACTTTGTGGATGATGAGTAAAACCAGTACCACCGTTATCATATGAATTAGATTCACTAGCCCCTTCTGGACCTTGTTGTTGTTGGATACACTCATATCCTGTAAAAGTTCTCGAGTGTTCTTCCAATCCATCACGAATACTAATCTGAAGTGAATCCACCTTGGCAGTCAAATCTGCGGATAACAAGGTGAAATTAGATCGTAGTTGATTGAAGTCATTCCTCTAATTTTGTTGTTCATCGGCTAAATCTTTAATTGTCATTTTGAAGAAAAAATTTTGAACGATGTCAATTATTATATTACCACAACAGTTAAGCAGTCAGGATGAAATGGATTGATAAAAGTAACTTTTAAATCTGAAGATTCAAGCGAAATCTATATTCGAAGAACACAACCAAAAATGGGTTTTTATTCATAAATTCTAGATAAGAAATAAGGAAACTTTTTTTTCCACATTTATAACCAATGATTAAGCCGTAATACTACTCATTGTATCAATGACACACATCATAAATCCCACAGATGATAGACGCATTTATGTGTCTATTTTGATCTCAATTATATGTATTATTAGTGCTCGATTTTATACTTATTTGATTATTTTATGTTTTTGTAGGTGTTTTTGGAGAAATAAGCTTTTTGCGGGAAAATTGGCTCGAAAAGTGGTATTTGCGCTCGTGGGAGAAAATTACTATTCGGATCCTCATTTTGGATAAGGGATACTTCGATTACTAAGGGGCACCTCACTGCTATTTATACCTAAGACACCCAAGTGTTATTCGTACTCTGCTCTGGTTATGGGTCACCGTCTTCACCATTTGAATATGAATTTTGGCGGGAAAATATTTCAGTAATGAACTGATTTTGGCTTCGATTTTTGGGCTATCTCTGGACAGATTCAATCATCAGATTTTGGTGGGCTGGACTTCTTAAAGCATAACGGGGCATATATAAGTGATTTGATGGCGTAGCTTGGGTTGGATAAGATGGTTCGATAAAACAGGGCACGAACTTTACTCTCGGTGTTTCACTATTATTTTGGGAAATTATGTGAACGGTTTTGGAAGAGTTTGTGCCGGATTTTCTGGATGTTATGGATTGGTAGGAACCTGAAAAAGTAAGGGTATCCAAATATACCTCAATCTAAAACTTTTCCTACCTATAATTCCTTTCTCCGAAAGTGATTGTTTATGAACTGGGTAAATACAATACAACTAATCGGTTCACACTTCGTGTGATCGTCTATGGATACGAGATCGAGACAATACAACAACGAAGTATTTTACTTGATACAAGGGTTCGGACTTAACCATACACAATAGGATTGCTTATCAAGTAAATAGGAATTAACGTTTGTGTAATTTACTTTAATTATAATAAAACAATTATAATGCGGAAAATAAAAGTAAATGACATAACAAGATTTTGTTAACGATGAAACCGCAAATGCAGAAAAACTCCGGGACCTAGTCCAGAATTGAATACTCTCAGGATTAGGCCGCTACATAAAATTACACTTAACTTCGTATAGTTGAGACCAAGTAACTAACCCTATAGTTCACGTAGTTCCGTATGTATTCCCACGCCTCCGACTTATGAATAAGTCACGTACTTGGAACAATCCTTTTGGTTCGTATTCCAAACAGTAAAGGAACAAGAAATCTGTTTGGTATCAACTCTATTCAACCAAGTGATATGAGTCGGACAAAGGCTCTTCCGTTTATCTTAACATAAACTCCTTCGTCGGTTCTAGATCTATCTTATGTTCAATCACCCAAAGGTAATCGATTAAGATTAAGCTAATAACACCTTTAATCCGAAGAACCGTGTTGATTTCGATCTACTCAATTAATCAATCCAATCTACCACAAGGATAAACCGATTATTAATTGGATCCTCTTTTACCCAAACAAGTATTGTGCACACCAAAGATTATAAAACCCAAGTCAGATCTTCAATATCTTCCTTGTCTTCAAATATTCTTAAATCTTCAATAAAAACCTGCACACAATCACTTGAATCTCTTGTGATCAATCACGCACAGAACAGAGTCTGTTAACAATGGATTATCACAAGATCGTATTTAGAACTAATAACAGTCTAAAGATCCCTTTCGAAACTCTGAAATAGTTTGAGTGAATCTTATATCAGAAGAGAAGATTCTCAAGAATAAACAAACTAGGTGCAATCAGATTTCAACCACTGTTAGTCAATTAAATCAATCGAAAACAAAGATAAACCGCAATTATCTAGTTTCCCACCAACGGGTCGCGCTAGAGCTTCTCAATCCCAAAGAAGACTTTAAAACGAGCGGCCGTAAGAGATTTCACCTGATTAGATTACTCTCCTCTCCGATAGGAGGATACACCAGTAACAAAGACAAAAGAGGAAGTCTGTTGTTACGAAGGATTAGTTTGCTAGAAAGGAAAACTTTGTGTATTTATAGACAAGGAAGTTTGGACACCAAGGAATTTCCAAAACCGAAAATATTCTCAAGATATTCATTAAAGTACAAATTCGGTTTCCATAATTCCTGGAAATGCTCTGTCCAAAAATAACAATCGAAATTTCTCGGAAAATCTAATTAGTAAATGCACATTACTAATTATGTAATTTCCCTACATAGTGAAATTAATAACCTTAATTAAAAGATTCTTAACTTACTTATGTTTCGATCCTGGGATTCTCTTCCCTTAGCCGTTAAGGAATATCTTTGAACAATTATAGAAATAAACATTCACATCACGTGTTTAAAGTTTGTCGACATCTTTACTTTGTAAGTTCTCTTTCACACTTACAACCTTGAAACCGATTTGCCACACTTCCAAACAAGTTTAGAATTGGTTCATATGAATTTCAAGAACTATGTGATTGATCAAACTAACATTCAATCACAATCATGGGTTTACGGTTCTACCAAAACAAGTTTCGGTTATACCTCCATGTGAGTACTACACATAGTCACACTAGCTTCCCAAATATTCGGTTGACTAGGTACTAGGATCGGTTCCCCACATATATATGGTATCTAACTTATATCTGTTTCACATGTCCATAGGATCGGTTCCCCTTTCTGCTATAAACCTTGCTGCACTCCATATAAGGATCAGTTCCCCTCGATGTACTGCACCCCTTACAAGGATCGGTTCCCTTTCCCTTACTAGGATCGGTTCCCTTTCCCCAAGGAAGATATAATCCGATCATACCACAGGTGATTACTTAATATTGGTTTTACTAATAAAAATTATACCAATACAAAAGTCGGGAATTTGTGAATAGTTCTACCAAGAACACAAGAAGTTATGAGCGGTTATATTCTATAACACATATTGGATGTTCATAAGATATGCAATGAATAACAAAACCAATAACTCCTGGCAATTTCCTTTTCGGTTCACAAACAAGTTTATGAACTTACTTCCTTAGAACACATGTAAACATTGTTCCCTAAGATGAAATCCTCACCTCATACCCATACATAATCACAATAGCATTCAAATGACTATAGCGATGTCTTATCTACAAAGTTTAATGGTTAAGCAATAAACCTCGTATTGTATTCCTTAATACTATGTCTATCTAGAGTTCGTATATGCTTCGCAGTTATGTTTTCAATATGAACGACTTGAAAGATACGTTAGGGAATGAAACAGTTCAAGTCAAATATCACTAACCTCAAGTGGAAGGATGATTGTTGTCGTTGTAGCTCCTTGATTCTTCACATCTTCAAGACTTCGCAATACTTGTAATGTCTCATATCTTAGCGCTTTCAATCTAACCTATACGAAGTTTAACTCTAGTACATAATCAAGCGACTCTTAACATGAGCTTTGATTCACTAAAATAAGACAACCAAACTTGACATACCAACGCTTGGTGGGTTCAACCGAGCAATGCTCTAATAATCTCCCCTTTTGTTAATTTTAGTGACAAAACTCTTACATCATATGGATAAACAAATTACAATAATTCATTACACTCCGCTTGATTCCCGATTCAACAGCACAGTAAAACTGCTTACATTCAATCCTTGAAAATGTCGTTGTTGACATTATAATAACAAATCTAATACTCCCCCTAAGGAAGATAGGTAGATATTCAATCCGCACGTCTTTGTTATCCCAATTAATATGACATGTTACTCCCCTTAGTTTGTGCTTTCACTCTTTCGTTAGATAAAACATTCAAGTACCAATGTTCTTTTCCTTAGTGATACCAATTAATATAAAATCAATGCCAGTATCATTGTTTACTCCATATATTTCTCCCCCTTTTTGTCACAAAAATGACAAAGAAGCGAAAAAATAAAGGACAACACGAAAAGAATCTTACAAATCTCATAATAGACTTGCAAACCTGTAGAGTTAGGCACGAGGGTTCCACACATCATGTTCTGATAACCAATATCAAAACCGAAACTACAAGTTGTCTTATTTTGATATGTTACCAAGGAAACAATTGCCCGTAATAATTTTTCCCATTTAGTTTAGCAAACCAAAAACAACTAATCACATTAGTCCCTTTGCTAAACCGATTGTTTAAAAACAACCGCTTAATTCGATAAGACCAAAATAAAGATAGACTCCATTTTTCTCATCAGGTTATAATTATCCACAAAATTAGACCTTTCAATTTTAAACAAACCAAATACCAGGTTAGTTAACTAGCATTTCCTTGTTTAGGCATTCGATTAGACTTGAATAACCGAAACCTCACTTCGATAAGACAAACTAAGATCATAATTAACTTAGTTTCTTATCTGGAATCGAATTGGACTAAACAACTCATCCCGTACACAAATTATTTCCTTAATCCATAAATAATTCATACAAACCAACATAAATCAACTTGCATAATTATTCACCTCAACCGGAAGCAATTGAAACAACATAGACATTAAAAGCACCGCAATTGCACCGTAATTTTGTAAGCCTGAACTATTGAAACTATACAAAAGCAAGATAACAATAGTTTTTCTTAACCGGAACCAATTGAATCACACACACATCAATTGTACCGAAATTTTGTAAGCCTAAACGATTGATATCACACAATAAAGCAAGATAACAATAGTTTTTCTTAACAGGAACCAATTGAAACACACATCCACACACACATCATGGAATAAATACCTAAATTTTGTTAAGCAAAAGCAACAAATATATATAATATAAACTCAGGCTTTTCTTAAACAGTAAAACAATTAACTAACAATATTGTTACCTCAAATTTCGCATCCACTTCCCCAATATGATAGCATCTTCGTCCAGGGAGAATTGATATCGAAATATCACCACGTTGTCATCCTTATGTATAAACAAAAGAATAACAACACACCTCAACCTTTACCAGAGAAATGTTGAAAACCGGTTTTAACAATTGCAACCAAAAGTTGAAAACCGTCGAAACACATATGCTTTTATGCTAAACCAAAACTGATTCAACATATTGTGACTTTTTCACATACTGTTTCTATTAGAACCCCTCATAATCCTTTGATAAAGCCTACCTACTAGGGATAGAACTTAAACCCGCTAAATCAAAAAGTCACCCAAACCATGAGGGTTCACCATATATGAGATCGAATATTAAGGTAGTAAAACCGAAATCAAACATCCCATAAACATACGTATCAATAAGATAAACACAATTAAGCACAAGCTATGTAAACCAAAAACTATCACAAGAAAAATTACTAATCAAATAATTTTATTCATAATAGACCAATACAATTAATGAAAGAAATCAAAAAATTGATGTCTATTATTCCTTGCAACCTAGTCCTTCATGTCCGAGCTGAATGAAGGTGAATTACTACTTTTCAGCTTTTGAATTTCTTCAAGTAGAAACCCTTGTTGCTTGACCAGAATCTCTTGCAGATAAGAAATTTTCGTGAAGGATTATGCAATAGCATGTAATTATGTCTTTGATTGAACAAAAAAATGTGTCAATGCCTCAATACACTGATCTTTCTTCAGAGTATTCTCTCTTTCCTTCTGCTAAGCCAATCTCCCTTTCTGATTTTACCCTTAATATTAAGAGATAATCCAGACTTAGTTTTAAGATGATCTTTATGATCTTGCATCTTCTCCAGAGAAACCATTTGATCCAGACCCATAGTTCGGACAAGGAATGATCAAAATAGGAGAAGAGACTTTTTACATTTTTCATACTTCCGAAAATATAATATTCCTAAAGATACGAATATATTAAATATCTTCAAATACTAGATATTATTTCCATAATCTACACAAAAGTGCCTTGATTTTTCTTCTTCCTCGCTCAAAAATTGGCACACGAGATGAGGAAAGAATTTTAATATCGATCAAGTGGCATTAGTATGATATTTTCTCTCATTATGGAATTTTGAACAACCAGAGTGTTCTTGATCTATTATAGTATGAAAACATCTCTTTCTATTACCCCGAACCAACGAAGTATCTTGGGAGATACTGAAATTGCACACGCAACTTTTAGTAATTCTATTAAGACAGATTTTGCATCTCGTCTTATTTATCCCTTTAACATTGGATGATTTAATAACATCGGAAGACATGTCCATTCTTAAAATGGGTAAATCACTAATGGTTGAGGAAGGAATAAGATTGACAACTAATGAAACATCAGTTGTTTCCTCATCTTCGGGATCGTATGACTCAGAGGACTCATCTAGAGTTACAGCCAATGCCTTGCTTCCAGTGTATTTCTTAAGATTGGGACAGTCTTTAGCAATATGACCAAACCCTTTACACTTGAAACACTGCGGCTGATATTCATCATCTTCTTCCTGATCCCTTTTGACAGGAACCTGATCATGCGGTCGAGAAGATCGACAAGTATCCTTAACGAATCTCTTGTTTTTTTTCTTCAAGAGATCTCGAAACTGTCTAGTAATTAATGATAATGATTTCATCATCATAATTTTCTGCAATCAGTTCATTTGAATCATCCAACTGTCTATTCTTCTCCATTTGAGCATTTGGAATTTTTTCTTTAAAAGCGATTCCTTTACTTTGAATAGACTGTGATTCATGATCAAAGATCTTTAACTTACCAACGAGTTTGCTTCGTGTGAGAGTTGAAAGATCATTTGCTTCTATGATTGCATGTTTCTTAGAATTGTATCTAGATGGCAACGATCTGAGAATCTTGCATATTATATCTTTTTCATAAATAGTCTTTCCTAACGAGAAAGAAACATTAATTATCTCAGAGAGCTTAATGTGAAACTCCTCAAAATTGTCGTTGTCATCCATTCGAAGGTTTTCCCACTCGGAAGTGAGGGTTTGAAGTCTAGCTTATTTCTCTGATGAGTTTCCTTCGAATATGATCTGAAGATTATCCCAAGTTTCTTTCGAAGTTTTACATGTAGACACATGATGTTGTAAGTCACGGCTTACAGCATGAATAATAGCATTCAAACCATCTGAATTCTGCTTTGCAAGTGCCTTTTCTTCGTTCGAAAACTCTGCTAAATGTTTGAGTTCAGTTTCTGAATTTTCTCTCTTTGGAAGAGTATAACCATAGACGACTAATAAACAAGTATTAAAGTCTCGTGAATGAAGAAAAGATCTCATAGCAGATCTCCACCATCGATAGTTTGTTCCATCAAATCTCGGAGGTACGTTAATTGAAGTCGATTCATGAAAACTCGAGTTCATTCTTATAGGTTGGATCGCACCAAACACAGATTGTTAGATCTTTTCGTGTTTGCCTGCTCTGATACCAATTGAAAAGGCGAGGGTACCCAAATATACCCCAAGCTAGCTAAAACTTTTCCTACCTATAAGTCCTTTCTCCGAAAGTGATTGTCTATGGACTGAGTCGAAACAAAAAAACTAATCGGTTCACACTTCGTGTGATTGTATACGGATACGAGATCGAGACAATACAACAACGAAGTATGTTTACCTGATACAAGGGTTCGGACTTAACCAAACACAATAGGATTGCTTTTCAAGTAAATATGAATTAACGTTTGTGTCATTTACTTTAATTATAATAAAACAATTATAATGCGAAAAATAAAAGTAAATGACACAGCAAGATTTTGTTAACGAGGAAACCGCAAATGCAGAAAAACCCCAGGACCTAGTCCAGAATTGAATACTCTCAGGATTAAGCCGCTACACAAAATTACACTTAACTTCGTATAGTTGAGACCAAGTAACTAACCCTATAATTCACCTAGTTCCGTCTGTATTCCCACGCCTCCGACTTATGAATAAGTCACGTACTTGGAACAATCCCTTTGGTTCGTATTCCAAACAGTAAAGGAACAAAAAATCTGTTTGGTATCAACTCTATTCAACCAAGTGATATGAGTCCGACAAAGGCTCTTCTGTTTATCTTAACATAAACTCCTTCGTCAGGTATAGATTTATCTTATGTTCAATCACCCAAAGGTAATCGATTAAGATTAAGCCAACAACATCTTTAATCCGAAGAACCGTGTTGATTCCTATCTACTCAATTAATCAATCCAATCTACCACAAGGATAAACTTATTATTAATTGGATCCTCTTTTACCCAAACAATTATTGTGCACACCAAAGATTATAAAACCCAAGTCAGATCTTCAATATCTTATTTGTCTTCAAATCTTCTTAAATCTTCAATAAAAACCTGCACACAATCACTTGAATCTCTTGTGATCAATCACGCACAGAAGGAAGTCTGTTAACAATGGATCATCACAAGATCGTCTTTAGAACTAACAACAGTCTAAAGATCCCTGTCGAAACTCTGAACTAATTTTAGTGAATCTTATATCAGAAGAGAAGATTCTCAAGAATAAACAAACTAGGTGCAATCAGATTTCAACCACTGTTAGTCAATCAAATCAATCGAAAACAAAGATAAACCGCAATTATCTAGTTTCCCACCAACGGGTCGCGCTAGAGCTTCTCAATCCCAAAGAAGACTTTAAAACGAGCGGCCTTAAGATATTTCACCTAATTAAATTACTCTCCTCTCCGATAGGTGGATACACCAGTAACAAAGACAAAAGAGAAAGTCTGTTGTTACGAAGGATTAGTTTGCTAGAAAGGAAAACTTCGTGTATTTATAGACAAGGAAGTTTGGACACCAAGGAATTTCCAAAACCGAAAATACTCTCAAGATATTCATTAAAGTACAAATTCGGTTTTCATAATTTCTGGAAATGCTCTATCCAAAAATAATAATCGAAATCTCTCGAAAAATCTAATTAGTAAATGCACATTACTAATTCTGTAATTTCCCTACAAAGTGAAATTAATAACCTTAATTAAAAGATTCTTAACTTACTTATGTTTCGATCATGGGATTCTCTTCCCTTAGAAATTAAGGAATATCTTTGAACAATTATAGAAATAAACATTAACAGCACGTGTTCAAAGTTTGTCGACATCTTTAATTTGTAAGTTCTCTTTCGCACTTACAACCTTGAAACCGACTTTCCACACTTCCAAACAAGTTTAGAATTGGTTCATATGAATTTCAAGAACTATGTGATTGATCAAACCAACATTCAATCACAATCATGGGTTTACGGTTCTACCAAAACAAGTTTCGGTTCTACATCCATGTGAGTACTACGCATAGTCACACTAGCTTCCCAAAGATTCGGTTGACTAGGTACTAGGATCGGTTCCCCACATATATATGGTATTTAACTTACATGTGTTGCACATGTCCATAGGATCGGTTCCCCTTTCTGCTATAAACCTTGCTGCACCCCATACAAGGATCGGTTCCCCTTGATGTACTGAACCCCTTACAAGAATCGGTTCCTTTTCCCTTACTAGGATCGGTTCCCTTTCCCTTACAAGGATCGGTTCCCTTTCCCTTACTAGGATCGGTTCCCTTTCCCCAAGGCAGACATAATCCGATCATACCACAGGTGATTACTTAAGATTGGTTTTACTAATAAAAGTTATACCAATACAAAAGTCATGACTTTGTGAATAGTTCTACCAGGAAAACAATAAGTTGTGAGCGGTTATACTCTATCACACATATTGGTTGTTCATAAGATATGCAATGAATAACAAAACCAATAACTCCTGGCAATTTCCTTTTCGGTTCACAAACAAGTTTATGAACTTACTTCCTTAGAACACATGTAAACATTATTCCCTAGGATGAAATCCTCACCTCATACCCATACATAATCACAATAGCATTAAAATAATTATGGCGATGTCTTATCTACAAAGTTTAATGGTTAAGCAATAAACCTCGTATTGTATTCCTTAATACTATGTATAATCTAGAGCTCATATATGCTTCGCAGTTATGTTTTCAATATGCACGACTTGAAAGATACGTTAGGGAATGAAACAGTTCAAGTCAAATATCACTATACTCAAGTGGAAGGATGATTGTTGTCGTTGTATCTCCTTTCTTATTCACATCTTCAAGACTTTGCAATACTTGTAATGTCTCATATCCTAATGCTTTCAAGCTAACCTATACGAAGTTTAACTCTAGTACATAATCAAGCGACTCTTAACACGAGTTTTGATTCACTAAAATATGACAACCAAACTTGATATACCAACGCTTGGTGGGTTCAACTGAGCAATGCTCTAACAGAACCTATTTTGATTAAACAGGGAAGGTAAGGCTCCCAGAATCGAGAAAAGAGAAGTAGTTATCGATCTGCATCAAAACAGAGAGTTGCATATATTCTCGGTAATTTTCAGATTATTCTAGGAAAGATACAGGTAGATAAGGAAATATGATTCTCTCTTGAAGTTAAGACTATCTTTGAGAGAGTCTGGGACGTTAGATTTTGTTTGGAAGACGCGTAAAGAAGCTGCAGAGAGTTATTCTCGTGACTTTTGGCCGAAGAAAAATATTTAGGTTTGGAAGATTTAACTCGAGTTTTAAGGGGTTGTTGTTGGTATATATAGGCATCTGGGAGGTCGAGCAAGGGAGTCGAGTTTTTGGGGTAGGTTTAGAGCAACATAAATCGCTGCAGAGCGATTCTGCAGTAGCAGCAGAGAAGAGGAAGAAGAAGAGTTGCAGACGACATATTATAAGTGTCGTTCTCAAGAAACCTAATCTGAAGAACATTAAGCTGCACAGAACAATCGCAGTCAGTGTCTTATATTGAAACAGTTCTGAAACAGTTATGTAACAGGCCAGTAGCCACGCATATCTTAAGTTAGCCACACCTCTGTAATAGTGAAATTTGTAACGCCATTACAGCGTTGCAGATTCACTGAGTCATATAATTTCTTCAATAATAACATCTTTTGAGCCATGATTTATTATTTTGAGCGTGTTTTCACCATGGAAAGCTAAACCCCACCACTGGGATGACGGAGGAAGCCTAATATCATACTTGGGTAATTATATGACTATTGCACTAATTAAAATTGAATTATGATTTTGATTAATTAGTTGTCATCTCGTTTGATGGGTCATGCTTGCTTAGATGTTTTGATGTCCCATGCTTAGGATTTACAACTAATGTTTTGAGAATCTGCCTCGGCAAAAATAAGAATCCATGTCTTTATTGATCTCTAATTGTTAAAAGAATTAATATTTGAACCTTATGTTATGAGTTTGGTGGAATCCTAAGTCCCAGTTTCTCCCGATATTGCTACCATATTTTTGTATATATTTATTAGAATTAGTATTTAAGTCTAGAATCGAGTCTACGCAAGTCCGAGTTGAACGAACTTTAAAATACTACATCAATTTTTGGCGACGCCGATGCGGACTTGTATTTGGGTTTAGGTTTTAGGTTTAATTTATCTTTAGGTTTTTTATATTTTTTTGTTCTTTTTTACGTCTTTGGTATTTTTGTTTTTGTTGTGCAGGATTGACTCGAAGCTAAAAGTGGAAATTCGAACTTGCCAAAAAAAAGGAGAAAACCGAAGATATTAATTTTGTTAGTATTCTTTTTATTTATTATAAAAAAAATACACGTGCACACACCAATTGCATTGTCAGGATACCGAATTTAGGAAAACTCGTGGGTTAGTAAGCTGAACCCGTGCCTTGAGACTTATGGGAGTTACCAGCTGAAAGTCCACAAACCTCAGCCTAGTACCTTTGGGTATATTTTGCTGCAGGTAACCTAAGCTTACCCATTTTAGTCAACCTTGTATTTTCACGTGCACAATATAATGTCGAACTGGTATTACAATAGCCAATACAATGAATATCCGACTGATTTCCAAAATGGACATACCATGGTGAGCCCAATTAGTATTCGCACACCCACCAGTCATATGAGCAAAACAATCCTTCTATTTCTCTACAAGAGGCTCTCAAGAGTTATTCCTTATTTGTTAAGGAAACCTTTAATATTCCAGACGAGTCCCTGGAGCAGTCAAAGATGTCACTAGAAGAGTCTCTCAAGCAAATTACTGAAAGTACAAATAGGATTGTCGAAAAACTTGCTCAAAACAATCTTAATTTCCAATATAGTGTTTCCAATAGTACCCTTGAAAATGAGGATAGTTATTTGCATAATCAAGATGACGAGGATAGAATTGGTAACCCTAGTTTATATGAGATTCGACTATTTTCATGTTATTATAATGATGATTATGGCGAGGATAGTGTTGATGAAGAATATGAGTTACGTAGGCATAGTGATCAGGAATTTGTTACCCCGATTGAGATTTATAATGATAATGTCATTTCTAGTTCAAATCCCGATAATTTTAATGATTATTCGCCTATTCAAAAGGACGAGGGTTTGACTAGAGATACTACTTCTTTAGATGATGTAGAATTTCCTTTTGATTACGAAGTCGATGATGGTTTAGAGGAACGAGTTTATTCTGGGAATACTGTTATAGAGCCTAATGATTTAAAAAGTATAGTGTTAGGCAAAGAAGATGAACTCGTAGAGATGAATGAGGATGAACATGACTTAGAAGAATCAATTGACCATTTTTAGGAAACTGATGACCTCGAAATTAGGAAATTTGTGACTAGTCTTTCTAGAGACACTGAAAATTCTAAGTTTGGGGGTGATTATCATTCTCCTTATGACTTACCTTTATCTCTTATAGAGATCCCTCACTTGGGACTTGATATTTGTGCCTCAACCATTGTACCTGCCTTCACACCAGGTCTCTCGAATCTAATGATGTCCAGGAAGAAGTTCAGTTGTTAGAAACCCATCCTCTGGTTGATGTGGTTTACCCAGGCTATGATACCCAGATTGATTTTTTTTCCCACCAAAAATTTTTCTTCTAAATGTGGGAACGTATAAGTTTCGAATGTGTCTTTTATTAAGTTTTGAGACTAATCCCAAGTACTTTGGGATATTAGAATCGACACATTTGCTTAAGAATGACCATCACTCTCGTTGTGGTCAACTGTGTGAGTCAAACCTGATTGACTTTAAGGATCCTCAATTATTCAAGTTATTATTATGTGCTTCTAAATTATTATTTGAGTTTTTGCATACTTTACAACCTGATATTTCGGATCTTACTTATGAGGGGGTGAAGCCCATGAAAATATTTTATTTAGACCCCTTTATTGAACTTGAACCTGAAACACAACTAGATGTAGTTGTTTTAAACAGAAAACTAGGCAAGGGTGTGCTATGTTTATTCACTTTCTTGGTTTGTTGCAATTTTCTTTTGTCTGTGATAACACTTTTTGATGCAAATGATCCACAATTGTTTCGGTTATTGTTATATGATTCGAGGTGATTAATTCTTTCTTAGTCTGGCTGAAGACGTTAAACTTGGAACTTCTTGGGAGGTAACCCAATCTCATACAACACGGTAATATGTTTCCTTAACTCTTTTGCTTCAAATGGTAACAGTTTCTCCTTGTTCATGCTTTTAATTTGATCTCTATAACATTGAGGACAATGTCAGATTTAAGTTTGGGGGCATGGGAGAAACTTTTTAGTTGCAATAAATAAACTCCAGAGCCTAGAAATTTATGCTTATTAAGGATGGCACTAACCAATCTAAGTAGATGGAAGCATCTTGGTTGTAGGAGTTGAGGAACCAATCTGATTAGATGGAAACATCTAAAGAGTCTATTCATAAAAGCACAGAGCTCAGGTGTTAGAAAGAACATGGTAGTTTCGCCATATCTCGTTGGGTCCTTTTCATTTCTGTTTTATTTTGTTTTCTTTTTAAAATATGTTTCTCTGAGTGATTAGGTGGGGCTCACGAATCAAAGTGTTACCCCTGCTAGGGTGAAATAGAGTGATTGAGATACCAAAAAAAAAAAAAAAATGAGACCAGACCACCAGACCAACCCGAATAAATTCAATAAAATCGACCACTGGTACCCTTGTATATACCAGTTGAATTGACCTAGAGTTAAGATTATCGACTACTGGTTCCCTTGTATATGCCAGTGTGTTGATATTAGTCCAGACCAGTATCTCAGTCCATTAGGATAGGTTCATTTTGGCAGTGGACTTCATACAGATATGAGAAACACCGTTCACCTTAGTCAACATCAAAACCATTTACGTTTTTCTCTATATCCATCTTCTTAATCTATCCATGTGATTAGTTTGACTTCGGATATTGATGTCCATAGTGCGACTATCTGGGTAGAGTCACTTATATATGAATTTTAGTATGCTTGAGTGGAAACTCGTGTACAACAATTGAAATTTCGCATCAGGGTACTTCCTCCTGTAGTCAATAAGTATGCCAACCAAGGAGGTTCTTTAGTGCTATTCCAAGGTTATGCGTAGATAACTAGGGTCTGGAGTAAAGGTTTTGTGGGTGTATCTCCGGTAAGCCCTCCCGAGACTATAACTCGTCCATTAGGGCCACCTATGGGTTTAAAGGCTTGTTGCATATGCTAAGTGCAATCGACGATGCCTGCGACAGTGAGTTAGGATTTTATTTTTTAGATTAGATTTTCTCGAGGACTAGCAAATAATAAGTTTGGGGGTATTTGATAGACGCATTTATGTGTCTATTTTGATCTCAATTATATGTATTGTTAGTGCTCGATTTTATACTTATTGATTATTTTATGTTTTTGTAAGTGTTTTTGGAGAAATAAGCTTTTTCGGGAAAATTGGCTCGAAAAGTGGTATTTGCGCTCGTGGGAGAAAATTACTATTCGGATCCTCATTTTGGATAAGGGGCACCTCACTGCTATTACACCCCAAGACACCCAAGTGTTATTCGCACTCTGCTCTGGTTATGGGGACACCATCTTCACCATTTGAATATGAATTTTGGCGGGAAAATATTTCAGTAACGAACAGATTTTGGCTTCGATTTTTGGGCTATCTCTGGACAGATTCAATCATCAGATTTTGGTGGGTTGGACTTCTTAAAGCATAACACGGCAGATATAAGTGATTTGATGGCGTAACTTGGGTTGGATAAGCTGGTTCGATAAAACAGGGCACGAACTTTACTCTCGGTGTTTCACTGTTATTTTGGGAAATTATGTGAACGGTTTTGGAAGAGATTGTGCCGGATTTTCTGTCTGTTCTGGATTGGTAGGAACCTATTTTGATTAAACAAGGAAGGTAAGGCGACCAGATTCGAGAAAAGATGAGTAGTTATCGATTTGCATCAAAACAGAGAGTTGCATATATTCTCGGTAATTTTCAGATTATTTCGAGAAAGATACAGGTAGATAAGGAAATAGGATTCTCTGTTGAAGTTAAGACTATCTTTGAGAGAGTCTGGGACGTTGGATTTGGTTTGGAAGACGCGTAAAGAAAATGCACAGATTTATTCTTGTGACTTTTGGCCGAAGAAAAATATTTAGGTTTGGAAGATTTAACTCGAGTTTTAAGGGGTTGTTGTTGGTATATATAGGCATCTGGGAGGTTGAGCAAGGAAGTCGAGTTTTTGGAGTAGGTTTAGAGCAATAGAAATTGCTGCAGAGCGATTCTGCAGTAGCAGCAGAGAAGAGGAAGAAGAAGAGTTGCAGACGACATATTAGAAGTGTCGTTCTCAAGAACCCTAATCTGAAAAACATTAAGCTGCACAGAACAGCCGCAATCAGTGTCTTATATTGAAACAGTTCTGTAACAATCCAATAGCCACGCATATCTTCAGTTAGCCACACCTTCTGTAACAGTGAAATCTATAACGCCATTACAGCGTTGCAGATTCGCTGAGTCATATAATTTCTTCAATAAAAACACCTTTTGAGCCATGATTTATTATTTTGAGCGTGTTTTCACCATGGAGAGCTAAACCCCACCACTGGGATGACGGGGGAAGCCTAATATCATACTTGGGTAATTATATTTAATTCTTATATGACTATTGCACTAATTAAAATTGAATTATGATTTTGATTAATTAGTTGTCATCTTGTTTGATGGGTCATGCTTGCTTAGATGTTTTGATGTCCCATGCTTAGGATTTAAACTAATGTTTTGAGAATCTGCCTTGGCAAAAATAAGAGTCCATGTCTTTATTGATCTATAATTGTTAAAATAATTAAAATTTGAACTTTATGTTATGAGTTTGGTGGAACCTAAGACCCAGTTTCTCCCGATACTGCTACTATTTGTATATATTTATTAGAATTAGTATATAAGTCTAGAATCGAGTCTACACAAGTCCGAGTTGAACGAACTTTACTTACCACTTTAAAATACTACATCAACAGACACAACTTTTTAAAATAACAACTAACAAATTTATCAAGCACCCACTAAATATTAGTGATGGCCGACTCCCGGGGTGATCCTTACTATCTAGACCATGACAGAAATTTATACATCATCATCAGAAGGGAGCTTCTTATACTCACGAGATTGGGGTATACCAAATATAAGAAAACAAGGTCACTATGAAGTAAAACAAAAATCCCCTTAGCGATAAATTTTTGAAAATGACTAAATTGTCCTTATTTAATTATCACTAATCAACCTGTTTAGTTTAATTAATTTAGTTAGATTAATTAGTTGAACTAAAAGTTATTTATTCTTGTTTTGGTTAGATTGAACTTATGAATTTTGATGGAAGATATTTGAGAAAAAAATTTGTTACAAAATTTTTGTCACCATATCACGTTCTATTTTTATTTTTCCATATTTATCTATTGTTTCTCTAAGTGATTTGGTGGGGCACCAGCATCGAATTGTTATCAGTGTTAGGATGAAATAGAGTGATTGAGTTACTACAAGAAAAAAAGACCGGACTAATTTGACCAAACGATGTACATAAAAAAAAATATTTACACTTGGATAGCACTATGTGTGTGTTCTCCCTGTCTCCGTCGCCTAAACAAGCGTGGAATGCAAGATCCATGGGAATTACCATGTAATCTGCTGACAAGAATCATGCGCTTGGATCCAAAAGATCCAATCATATTGTCAATTTGAAAAAAAATAAGAAAAAAAAATTATTCTTGTGTTGAATAAAATCGATCACTGGTTCCCTTATATATGCCAGTGAATTGATCTAAAATTAAGTTTGTTGACCGCTGGTTCCCTTGTATATGCTAGCTGTGTTGATATTAGAATTCAGACCAGTAGCTCAATCCAATAGGATTTTTAAGTTTGTTTTGGCAGTGACCTTCAGAAATACATGGGAAATACCGTTCACCATAGTCAACAATCCGCAACCATCTACTTTTTATATCCACCTTCTTAATCTTTTTCATGTGATTGTGGTTGATTCGATTCCGAGTATTGTGGTTGTGTTCAACTTTCTGATAAAGTTATATTAATAATTTATGAATTGGATTTGAAAGTGGGTACTTCCTCCTGTAATCATTGATAGTATGCCAATTACAAAATGTTTAGTGTTATTTTTAGACTTTTCATAGGTAGCTGGAATTTGGAGTAAAAGGTTTTGTAGGTACACCTCTTGTAAACCTTCACGAGACTATAACTCGTCCACTAGGGACACCTATGGATTCAAAGGCTTGTTATACGTGCTAAGTGTGACCATATCCTCGACGAGACGGAGTTGTATGTATGTTTTATAATTATTTTGTTTGATTTGCTCGAGGACTAGAAAAGTCTAAGTGTGGGGGAATTTGATAGGTGTCTAAAACACCTTAATATTTTATCTATTGTTTATGCTTTCTTCGCTAAGTTTTCTTGTAAATTATGTATCTTATGTTTGCTTTCGAGTGTTTAGATACTTTGGAGTCATTTGGAACAAAAGAAGAAGAAACATGGCAAAAAAGTTGCAAATGCTGTTGGAGGCGGATTATTTCTCATTATTTGCTTTTATTTCTTCATCTCTGTCTGAAAAGCATGTCAGCTTTAGTGATGCAAATTATTGTCTGAAAAGCATGGCAGCTTTAGTGATGAAGAGAAATTGAAGAGAAGAAGTAAATCTGAGCAGTAAGAGACGAGCTGTTGTTGGTGGAAAAATTCGAAGAAGAAGACGTCCATTTGGAGCGAAAATGAGCAAAAGGATCAGTTCACAGGCGAGGAATGAGTTGTCAGTTTCCTGCGACCGACAGTTGAGCAAGGAAGAAAATAGGCAGTCAGTTCACTGAAACTAACAAGCCAAATACTCACTTTGGCAGCCCTTATCCAAGTCACTGGATGTCCTATATCCAGTCCGTACAGACAGACCTAATTAGGTCAGGTGTTTCTCAGACAGCTAGTTTGGCTTTCATTACCACTCAGCCTCAAATTCAGAAAGAGAGATGAGTGATGGCGGCACTGAAATTCAAAGAAAGGAGATAAAAAAAATGATGTTGCTGGGTCGAATGAAGAATGAAGTGATAGCTGCAACTGATGCGTGAGAGAAGAATAACTAGATATAGATGTTTTAATTGCTGCTGTTAATATCCTAGGGTTTTGAATTTAATTCTGAGAAGATTATTCCGATGATATCTGGTGTTAAATTGAAGAAGAAGAGATGATGGAGGGTATGAGTCTGCTGATGAAGAAATTGTGTATGAGAAAATGGGTTAGATTGAAGTTTGAAATAAGGAATTAGGGTTTGTGAGAAGAACAAGGCAATGACTGGGTTGCTGCTGAAATTGGAGTTGCTGTGAGAAGAAGAATGAAAGGAATGAGTTATATTTCGAGTTTGTGGGGTTTTGAACAAGAAATTCAGGGAAGAAGAGATGAATGAAATGGAGTTAGGGTTTACAGGAAATGTTGTTGTTGCTCTTGATTGAAGCTGGAAACGATGGTAGAAAGATGATCTTGAAGCTGGGTATGAATCAGATGTCAGTTTTGGTTCGAAATTGTTGTGGATTTGAGAAGGTTGAGCTGCTTCCATAGCCTTTAGATGCAGAGACTGGAGATGAAATTGGTGTCGATTTGGTATTGCATAGATGGGTCTGTTGAGTCTTAAGCTGAAAGTGCAGGTAGAGAAGATGAGCTTTGAACTGAGAAGACGCACTGCAGTCTTTGATGTTTCAGTTCATGGCTAAGAATATAATGGTATTGAACAGTTCAGTTGCAGGTCAACAAGAAGAAGCTGGGGGATTTCAAACTTGAGATGCAGCTGTACATGGGAGTCCAAGTGAAGATTGTGCTGCAGAGTCAGTTGCAAGATTGTTGGTTTGAAGAGTTGAAGCTACAGGTGGTATTGAGCTCATGATGGTTCTGGATGTGGCAAGAACAGAATAGGGAAGATGATATTACAGCTGCAGAATGTGTTGGTAGTAAGAGAATGAGTTGCAACTGGGATCACAAGACTCAGTAATGGCAGGAATGAAGATGGATTTACAGGAATGAACTGTTTCTGCTGATGATGGGTACTAAGTTGCATATGGAAAGGAAAATTGGTATTGCAGGTGGTGGACTGTGGTTGTCCTGGTGTTGTTTGAGCAGATGAAGGCAGTGATGCTGATACATTGCAGCTGCAGTTGGAGGTTTGAACTGGTGGTATAGCTGGTGATGCAATTGGCTACAATGAAATGGTGCTGCTTCAAGGAGATTTGGATGATGTTGTTTTGAGATGAGGAGTTTACTGAGAAGAGTGTAACTTGAAGTGGTGGCTGGAATGCAAACAAGAAAGTGCAGTGTTGGTGATTGAAATGGTTGCAGGTGAAGGCTTGCAAAGCAGTGACGACGGTTTTGGTTATGAATCAAATGCAGAATTGCAGATGTTCCAGAACTGCAGAACTGTGCGAAAAGTGAGCAAGAATGGCGAGACGGTGGTACTAGTTCCGGTTGCTGGATTTCGGAACGGAAAGTGGGAATATTAAAGGTTTACTGAATCATGAAGGGGGTACGAGTCAGATATAAGGTTTGGTGGCCGGGTATATGAGTTTGGTGTTACGCTTTTGGGTACGTTTTCGCAAGAACGACGAATTGTCTTAGATGGTACTTTTGCGAATGTATGAACTGCAAAGAAGTAGAGTTGAGTTGTTGGAAGTACATATTTGCCTGGTGACAGTTTCAGATATCTCAGGTGGCCCGAATAGTTTTCCGTTAACCGGATTCTGGCGACAGTGACCAGATTCCGGTGATGACGTCAGCAAGTCGGCGACCAGTTTGACACGAATTTCCAGATAAGTTATTGATGCACATGAGATTGGTGGACTTATATCTATTGTACCTTTGAGACTTGTCTTAGTTTTGGAAGGGAGAAAAGCTACAAAAGGAAAAGTCTTCTACAACTTTGAGGCGACGTTTTATTCTTGGAGCTAAGGAGAGAACCCCTTTTACTTACGCTACTAGGGTTTGTTTTGCTTCATCTTCTTTAATTCATTATTATTATGTTGATGAACTCCATAGCTATGAGTAGCTAATTTAATACTATTGGTTAAGGATGTAGTCCTATATTTATAACTTGTGCTTGATTAATGCATTAGTTTTCTCTCTTGATTATCGTTCATATCTCTACTGTTTTTATATCACATGATTGATGTATTGTGGTAGGACTTAGATGTTTGGTTAGTTGAGTGGCCAATTAATTGAACTTGCATCCTTGTCCATAGCTATTTTAGGGTTCATCACCGAGCAATAACCCCAAATTCAAGTAGCATGATATGATTACGGTTTGTAGTGATACACTCTTGTAATCATATGTAGAGTTTGATCATTGTCCGAATTGTCATGCGCAATGTATGACAATTGCATTGATTAGCCTATTTCCAAAATTTAATACTCATAGGAATTGAACTTAATTAGCGCAAGGCGTTAGGTTATTCTTTAGGTAGAATTCACATATGCAACTCTAATGTGTGTGTTGAAGAACTTAAGAAATTAATGGATTATCTTGCTCTCTTGATATTCTAGGCTTTTGATGATAAAGAGATTAAATTGTAATTCTAATCATGAATTCAAGTACTTGTTTAAGATTGAAGATGAACTCCTTGACCAATATCTTTTCCTTATTGATTATTCCAACTATTTTATTTGCTTTGCTTTATTTTATTGCTTAGATAAAATTCAACCCCCCCTGGTTACTAAGAAACTGAAATTTTATAACAACAAAAGCCTCTCTGCGGGAAAAAACTCTTTCTTACCATGTACTTCATTTAAATTTAGTTGAGTGAGAAAGTGAATTATTTTTAACGCATACGACAACGATCACACTCTTATATTATTATCTTTTATAGCTAAGTATTTTTGGTTTTTAGATTTTATAATCAAAGGCTATATTGGGAATTATAAAAAAGCTTCACCAAACAATTACCTCTTTTCTTTATATTAGTATAGTAAGATTATAAAAAAAATATACACGTGCACACACCAATTGCATCGTCAGGCTACCGAATTTAGGAAAACTCGTGGGTTAGTAACCTAAACCCGTGCCTTGGGCCTTATGGGAGTTACCAGCTGAAAGTCCACAAACCTCAGCCTAGTACCTTTGGGTATATTTTGCTGTAGGTAACCTGAGCTTACCCATTTTAGTCAACCTTGCATTTTCACGTGCACAATATAATGTCGAACTGGTATTAAAATAGCCAATACAATGAATATCCGACTGATTTCCAAAATGGACATTATTCTTTTTATGACCAAAGTGTGAATAGTGATTGGGAGCATCCACCTTTTTCAAGGTTATGGTTCATAAAATGGTGAGCCCAATTACTATTCGCACACCCACCAGTCATGAGCAAAACAATCATTTTATTTCTCTACAAGAGGCTCTCAAGAGTTATTCCTAATTTGTTAAGGAAAACCTTTAATATTTCAGACGAGTCCCTAGAGCAGTCAAAGATGTCACTAGAAGAGTCTCTCAAGCAAATTACTGAAAGTACAAATAGGATTGTCGAAAAACTGGCTCAAAATAATCTTAATTTCCAATATAGTGTTTCCAATAGTACCCTTGAAAATGAGGATAGTTATTTGCATAATCAAGATGACGAGGATAGAATTGGTAACCCTAGTTTATATGAGGTTCGACCATTTTCATGTTATTATAATGATGATTATGGCGAGGATAGTGTTGATGAAGAACATGAGTTACGTAGGCATAGTGATCAGGAATTTGTTACCCCGATTGAGATTTATAATGATAATGTTATTTCTAGTTCAAATCCCGATAATATTAATGATTATTCTCCTATTCAAAAGGACGAGGGTTTGCCTAGAGATACCACTTCTTTAGATGATGTAGAATTTCCTTTTGATTACGAAGCCGATGATGGTTTAGAGGAGCGAGTTTATTCTGGGAATACTGTTATAGAGCCTAATGATATAAAAAGTATAGTGTTAGACAAAGAAGATGAACTCGCAGAGATGAGTGAGGATGAACATGACTTAAAAGAATCAATTGACCACTTTCAGGAAACTGATGACCTCGAGATTAGGTAAGTTGTGACTAGTCTTTATAGAGACACTGAAAACTCTAAGTTTGGGGGTGATTATCATTCTCCTTATGCCTTACCTTTATCTCTTACAGAGATCCCTCACTTGGGATTTGATATTTGTGTCTCAACCATTGTACCTGATTACCTTCACACCAGGTCTCTCGAACTTAATGATGTCCAAGAAGAAGTTCAGTTGTTAGAAACCCATCCTCTGGTTGATGTGGTTTACGCATCCTATGATACCCAAATTGATTTTGTTTTCCCACCAAAAACCTTTCTTCCAAATGTGGGAATGTATAAGTTTCAAATGTGTCAGTTATTAAGTTTTGAGACTAAGCCTAAGTACTTTTGGATATTAGAATTGACACATTTGCTTAAGAATGACCATCACTCTCGTTGTGGTCAACTGTGTGAGTCAAACACGATTGACTTTAAGGATCCTCAATTATTCAGGTTATTATTATGTGCTTCTAAACTATTATTTGAGTTTTTGCAGACTTTACAACCTGATATTTCGGATCTTACTTATGAGGAGGTGCAACCCATGAAAATATTTTATTTAGACCCCTTTATTGATCTTGAACCTGAAACCACAACTAGATGTAGTTGTTTTAAACAGGAAACTAGGCAAGGGTGTGCTATTTTTATTCACTTTCTTGATTTGTTGCAGTTTCCTTTTGTCTGTGATAACACTTTTTGATGCAGATGATCCACAATTGTTTTGGTTATTTTTATATGATTCTAGGTGATTAATTCTTTCTTAATCTGGAAGAAGACGTTAAACTTAGCACTTCTTGGGAGGTAACCCAATCTTATGCAACACGGTAATATCTTTCCTTAACTCTCTTGCTTCAAATGGTAGCAGTTTCTCCTTGTTCATGCTTTTAATTTGATCCTAGAACATTGAGGACAATGTTAGATTTAAGTTTGGGGGTATGGGAGAAACTTTTTAGTTGCAATAAATAAACTCCAGAGCCTATAAATTTATGCTTATCAAGGATGGCACTAACCAATCTAAGTGGATGGAAGCATCTTGGTTGTAGGAGTTGAGGAACCAATCTGATTAGATGGAAACATCTAAAGAGTCTATTCATAAAAGCACAGAGCTCAGGTGTAAGAAAGAACATGGTAGTTTCGCCATATCTCGTTGAGTCCTTTTTACTTCTGTTTTATTTTGTTTTCTTTTTAAAGTATGTTTATCTAAGTGATTAGGTGGGGCTCACGAATCAAGTTGTTACCACTGCTAGGGTGAAATGGAGTGATTGAGATAAAAAAAAAAAAAAAAAGATAAAAAGAAAGTGAAAAAAAAGAAAAAAATTTGAGACCAGACCACCAGACCAACCGGAATAAATTCATTAAAGTCGACCACTGGTACCCTTGTATATGACAGCTGAGTTGACCTAGAGTTAGGATTATCGACCACTGGTTCCCTTGTATATGCCAGTGTGTTGATATTATTCCAGGCCAGTATCTCAGTACATTATGATAGGTTCATTTTGGCAGTGGCCTTCAGACAAATATGAGAAACACCGTTCATCACCTTAGTCAACATCAAAATCATCTGCGTTTTTCTATATATCCATCTTCTTAATTTATCCATGTGATTAGTTTGACTCCGGATATTGATGTCCATAGTGCGACTATCTGAGTAGAGCTCTGTCGCTTATATATGAATTTTAGTATGCTTGAGTGGAAACTCGTGTACAACAAATGAAATTTCGCATCAGGGTACTTCCTCCTGTAGTCAATAAGTATGCCAACCAAGGAGGTTCTTTATTGCTATTCCAAGGTTCTGCGTAGATAACTAGGGTCTGGAGTAAAGGTTTGTGGATATATCTCTGGTAAGCCCTCCCGAGACTATAACTCGTGTTAGAGCATTGCTCGGTCGAACTCACATGCGTTGCTATCTCAAGCATGTTTGTCAATGTTAGTGATCAAAACTATAAGTCTTGATTTCTAGTCTATTATATCTAAGTCTTGGACTATGATAGAAATTGTAGTTGAGCTCAAGGACTTCATGGAAATTAATCATACAAGAAGAAGAACTACTCAAGGAACCGGTGGAACTTCTCGACAAAAAGATATATGAAGACTTGAACTTATCTGTTACTTAAAAGTCGATCTACTTTATCTCCTACTCTTTGAGACAAGAAGTCGTATGCTATATATATAAACTTGGATTATACACATTTGGTATTTCGAGCCGAGTATACCTCGCCTATCTATATCTCTAAATATGTGTTGGTAAGCTTTTCGCTTCGATCAAGTTTATCTTTACCTAGTGACGGAAGTCATGATATGTTTCAATCACTTTGAAAATTGCTTTGACGAGAAATGGTGTAACAATTGTATAACGTCCTCTAAGAATGTTTCAATGATTCAAATGAGAGTTTAGCTTACATAACCAATGGTGGACATAAACATTGTTGTGGAAACACATTTATGTATAAGTCCTATTCCTTGAACCAAAGTTTGCGAACTTTGTTGATCAAGAGAAACCGGAAGAATGGCTTGTTGCCAAGTCCGCCAACTCAGTCCGCAAACTGCCGAACTTCTCATCCCGAGAAATTCTGCTGGAGTTGACGAACTAGCTGCGTCCACGAACCCAGACGGCGAACCGGCGGAAGGTCCTTGTCGATATTTTCTACTGTAGTTTGTAAACTCTACCGGTTGCTTAAGTCCGCGAACCTAGTCTGCGAACTTGAGAAAGGTTATATATCTGAAGATGATTTCTGAACTTAAACTTAAAAAGACTAAGGAATGCAGTATGCAAACCGTGGCTATAAAAGTTCATGAACCGATTCAAGTGAATCAAATCATCTTTGCTTCAATTGTGTCTTGTGTAGTAAATGAGATTTCCTTGCAATTGAACAACTCTCTAACTAGTTCATTTGAAGTTACTTGAACTATTTATGGTAAAGAAGAACATGGGTGATATGAAATGCTCATATGGCTAACCTCTTGGTTAACTATTATTGAACCAACAAGTGCATACGTTTGGGTACGGTTAACAAACCTAGAAGTGTGCATTGTCAAGTGTGTGTAACAAGCTAAGTTTTCGATCTAACGGTTGAGAAATATTAACTTGAATATAAATCAAGTTTTCATCTAATGGTGGATATTGTTTGCTTTGTGACCAAGGAAAAACCCTGATTTGAAAGACTATATAAAGGAGACATCTAGTATTGTGCAAAACTAATCCCCACACCTTAGTGTGATACTAGTTTGCATACTAGAAGCGATTCTCCTTTAACCTCTGGTTTTCTTTTCTCAAACCGGGTTAACGACTTAAAGACTTCACTGGGATTGTGAATCCAGACTGATACTAATTTTATCGTAGTTGTGTGATATGATATTGCATCTTATATCGTACGAGTACAATCAGATTGATTGGCTTGAGATTGATATCTCCGATAGGCAAGATATAAAAAGTAATCACAAACGTATTCGTCTCATCGTTTGTGATTCCGCAACATCTTGTTTAGCTACCATACGATTAAGATTGTTGTGAGGTGATTGATTAATCTAGGTTGTTCTTCGGGAATATAAGACCGGATTATCAATTGGTTCCTGTTCACCTTGATTATTATCAAAAGACGGAATAAAACCTTTAAGGATTATCTGTGGGAGACAAATTGATCCTTTGATAGACTTGTCTGTGTGAGACAGATTTGTTTATTGTCAAAGCCTGCGATTTTGGGTAGCAACTCTTAGTTATGGGTGAGATCATCTAAGGGAATAAAGTGCGCAGTATCCTCCTGGGATCATAGGCGTAGGAACATAACTGTACCTTGGATCAGTAGGAGATTGATTGGGGTTCAACTACAGTCCAGTCCGAAGTTAGCTTGGAGTAGGCTATAGTGTCTGTAGCGGCTTAATACAGTGTGTGTTCAATCTGGACTAGGTCCCGGGGTTTTTCTGCATTTGCGGTTTCCTCGTTAACAAAATTCTGGTGTCTGTGTAATTTCAATTTCCACATTATATTGTTTTATCTTTATAATTGAAATAATACAGGTTGTGCGTTAGATCATCAATTAGAGTAATCCAAACTTTGGTTGTTGATTGTCATTGATTGATCCTAGGATATTGGTCTTTGGTACCATCCAAGTTATTCCTTGTGTTTGATTAAAGACTCGCTGATTTCTATTAGCTCGAGTAAATCAAAACAAGAGAGAGAGAGAGATATTAACTCCTCGATATACTTTAGTCTAGATTGAGTCTGACTGTCTAGTTGATTCTCTAGAAAAGTATATTGGAGTTAGTCCATACAGATTGCTAAGCGAAATATTGGGTGGTGGTGTTAGACCCTCGCTTTTTCAATTGGTATCAGAGCAGGCAAACACGTTCAAGACCTTACAAGTCTGTGTTTGTAGCGATCTGACTCTATGGACAGAGGTGCTATCTCTATTAACGTACCACCAGTCTTCGATGGCTCTAATTACTTATGGTGGAAAATTGCTATGCGAGCTTTTCTTCAATCATGGGTATATGTTGTTAATGGATATGTTGCTCCCGTTGTGGCGTATGGAGATGTAAACTTTCCCAAGAATATTGGTGAATACAGTCCTGCCGAGATACTTGCTGCAAAGCAAAATTTCGATGGTTTGAATGCAATCATACATGCCATTACCCCAAATCTTCAGCACCATGTGTCAAATTGCACAAGGTCTAAAGACGCTTGGGATATCTTAGAAACCGTATTTGAAGGTAACTCTAGTGAAAAGAAAGCTAGACTTCAAAATCTTAATTCCGATTGGGAGAACCTTCGTATGGCAGATGAAGATACATTTGATGAGTTTAATCACAGAGTGTCTGAAATTGTTAATGCTTCTTTTACATTGGGTAAGACTATTCCTGAAAAGGACATTATGATGAAAATTCTCAGATTACTGCCATCTAGATACGAGTCTAAGAAGCATGCCATCGTTCAGGGAAATAACCTTGATAATCTTTCCAGAAATACATTGGTTGGAAAGCTAAAGATATTTGATCATGAGCAAACATCCAAAATCGGAAAGGATGTTGCCTTTAGAGCACAGAAGAACACTAAATTACTTGATAAAGGTAAAATTGTTTATGTCTTTGAGGATGATCGGTCTGAGGATGATTTTTCGGATGAAGATCTTGACAAATCAGTCTCCTTGATCACAAGACAGTTTAGGGATCTTCTATTAAAGAGAAGTAAACGGTTATCAAGAGACAAACCTAGGTCATCAGATAAACCTCACAATCGCGCTCCTCCTAAAAACAGGGATGCTGACGAGGATATTCCACAGTGCTTTAAGTGTAAAGGTTTTGGTCATTTTGCAAACGAGTGCCCAAATCGTAGAAAATACACTGGGAACAAAGATCTTGCTGTAACACTTGATGAGATGTCTGAGATATATGATTCTGATGAAGACAGGAAATCAAGTGTCGGTCTTCTATGTGAAAACATTGATTTTGATAGTTGTAGCAATACATATATCAACCTTGATGGTTTCGGTGAAGAAGAGAATCCAATCAAGCTGGAAGAATCAATTGACCCATCCTTTGGAAACTCTGGTTGTAATGTTTCAGGATCTACTATGTTTCTAGCTGCGTTCACACCACAGATGCCTGAATACTATCCAAGTTTGACGTGCTCGTTTTGTTCTCAGAAAGGTCATGAACTATCAAGATGTTACAAGTACAAACATCAAGTGAGGCACGCCAACAAACTTCAACGAAGAGAAAATCGATTGGCAAGGAAGCTTAAACTTGCTCAGAAGACTGCAGAGGTATGTAGGATTTGATCTTCGTCTAAGAAGTTGGTTTCCAAAGACAAAATAAGACCATTAGAGAAGAAGGTATAGTAAAATTGCGTTGATAGACAAAAGTCTGAGGGTTCCTCTCTAGAGGACTACAACACAAATTGATTGTGTTGTTTGACAAATCTTGTCTCATGTGACCGATTAAAAGAGATAAGATTGTGTACTTCTCGGGCTTTACGAAAAGTTTTTGATTTGTTTTTCCTGTCTATCAAATAAAGTAAAGGGTTATTATCGACAATTCTACTATTTATAGGGTTTAGAGTTGGGCGTCCACGAACCTGTTTAAAGGTTGCGAACCCTACATTCCTTTTTCCTCTTTGATATCCTTTATATCTTAAGACTGCTTAATGAGTTTGTGAATTCCACTCACAAAAACCAGTTGTTTATAACTGTTCTCCAAGCATCATGTCTTTGGATAGAAAAGATGTCAATATGATTGTTAAGCCATCAATCAAGGAAAAAGAAAAATCTCCAGTAACTCCTTCCTTGAAAATAAATAGGAGGAATATAAGAAAGCCAACGGCTGTCCCTTCTTACTCTCAGAAGTTTTCTGATGTTCTTGATGAGTTAAGGAAGTAAGAGAGGAGATTGGTGACATAAAGGCTTGCATTTTAAGATATTTGGAAATTCATAAGGCCATGGTTCGACATCATCAGCCAAGACGGTTCGTTGGTATTGACTCCTTCCTCCATGAACCTTATATTCCAATGAGTGTTTACGACAAGGAGTCCGGGAATGATAAGGAATTTCTCAAAGATATTGTTGCCTAGTATGTATTCTTTTTGATTTAGTTGGAAGAATAACTAGTGTTTGAATAACAATGATTGTGACTACACATAACTATTATGTTTCATCTTCTTGTTCTTTTTTTTAGATTTGTTGGTATTAAATTCTAAAAATATTTGGAGGATGATGTTTTTGCAATATTAATCTTTATGATTTTTTATATTGCAATTTGTTATGGGATATGTATGTTTACGTCCGTGAACTTGAAGATCCCATATATTGTCAAAAGTAAAGTCGTTCATGAGTTGGTATTCACGTACTGGTAAAAGAATGCATAGACTTTTGACAAATACAAAATTTAAGCCTATATTGTCAATTCTTTGATGGGAGATAGGTTAAAATCTTTTGTTTTCAAGGATTATGTCTATTAATTATCGTTATGCAAACAATGATTGAAGATAGAATGAATCCTTGAGTATTCCGCATTATTGATCATCCCTGATCTATATTTTATGTATTATTATGAAGCTCCGTAATGTGTCTTATGTTGAGCAAGATACAACCAAGTTGATTAATTTTTGATTAGCCTTGTTGGTTGTTCCGTAAGGTACTTTATGTTGAGAATTTTTGAACTAAATTAATCATCTTATTTGGTTATTTAGTTATTGCTCCATAAGTCCTTTTATGTTTAGCAAAACAATTGACAATTGAATTGATTACTTTTGTAATTAGTTTGGTTGTGTATTCCAATTAGATTAATTATGGGTTCTCTTGTAATTAATCTAGTTGAGTATCTTCATACTCCGTAAGTTTCCTCTTATGTTGAGTATATGGACGACTATCATATTCATTTTCTAATTGTCATGTTAGTCGTATGCTCCGTAAGTTCTCTTATGTCGAGCATAATCAATTAAGTTGATCACCTTTTGTGTTTAATTTGATTGAGTATTTCGATTAAATTAATTATGGGTTACCTGTGATTAATTTGATTGAGTTTTTGGATATAGAAAATCATTCTCATGGTTTTTGGTGTCCATTAAAATCCTTCTTTTCTTTTGAAATTAAGGTCGCTCTTGTTGTTCTTTCGGGAATGACATCAAATGGAGGAGAGTTCTTTTGAACTTGTGCTTAATGGTAATATATTTAGGGGAGTGTGGTTGTGGAATATTAGACGGGTTATCTTGTATCTTTAAACTCCTTGACGAATGCTATTAGCTTCGGCTATATGATTTCATCTAAATTAGATGGTATGTATTTTTATTTTAGTCATGAAATGTCTCTTACGGAAATTTCATTATGATCCCGTTCTTGTACCTTTGCCAATTTTATTGACAAAAAGGGGGGGAATTAATATGTAGTTCACACTACAAATACATATGGTTTTCGGATCATTATGTACGGGGGGGTGGTTTCCAAGTGAGATGGAGTATTGGATAAGGGGGAGTGATACATATCACCATAGTATTATTGTTGAAGTTGTGATACAATTGAACTTTGACACTGTATAATAATACTATGACACTGTATAACAATGATCGAGATCGATGCTTTCTCATTGTTATAGCTACGGATCTTCAACAACAGTGATACTAAACTTACAACCTTTGGGATCATCGGAGTACTTGGAAGTGACGAATATTTCGAGGAATGTTGAAGATTAGACATGTGGAATAGGAGATACTAAAGTTTCTTTATCTTTTTTGTATTCCATATGTATTGATAGTTTTGTCACTAAAATTGACAAAGGGGGAGACTGTTAGAGCATTGCTCGGTCGAACTCGCATGCGTTGCTATCTCAAGCATGTTTTTCAATGTTAGTGATCAAAACCATAAGTCTTGATTTCTAGTCTATTATAGCTAAGTCTCAGACTAGGATAGAAAGTGTAGTTGAGCTCAAGGACTTCATGGAAATTCATCATACAAGAAGAAGAACTACTCAAAGAACCGGTGGAACTTCTCGACAAAAAGGTATGTGAAGACTTGAACTTATCTGTCACTCAAAAGTCTATCTACTCTATCTCCTACTCTTTGATACAAGAAGTCGTATGCTATATATATATACTTGGATTATACACATTTGGTATTTCGAGACGAGTATACCTCGCCTATCTATATCTCGAAATATGTGTTGGTAAGCTTTTCGCTTCAATCAAGTTTATCTTTACCTAGTGACGAAAGTCATGATATGTTTCAATCACTTTGAAAATTGCTTTAACGAGAAATGGTGTAACAACTATATAACGTCCTCTAAGAATGTTTCAATGATTGAAATGAGAGTTTAGATTACATAACCAATGGTGGACATAAACATTGTTGTGGAAACACATTTATATATAAGTCTTATTCCTTGAACCAAAGTTTGCGAACTTTGTTGATCAAGAGAAACCAGAAGAATGGCTTGTTGCCAAGTCCACGAACTGCCGAACTTTTCATCCCGAGAAATTCTGCTGGAGTTGACGAACTAGCTGCGTCCGCGAACCCAGTCCGCGAACCGGCGGAAGGTCTTTGCCGATATTTTCTGCTGGAGTTTGTAAACTCTACCGGTTGTTTAAGTCCGCAAACCTAGTATGCGAACTTGAGAAAGGTTATATATCTGAAGATGATTTCTGAACTTAAACTTAAAAAGACTAAGGAATGCAGTATGCAAACCGTGTCTATAAAAGTTCATGAACCGATTCAAGTGAATCAAATCATCTTTGCTTCAATTGTGTCTTGTGTAGTACATGAGATTTCCTTGCAATTGAACAACTCTCCAACTAGTTCATTTGAAGTTACTTGAACTATTTATGGTAAAGAAGAACATGGTTGATATGAAATGCTCATATGGCTAACCTCTTGGTTAACTATTATTGAACCAACAAGTGCATATGTTTGGGTACGGTTAACAAACCTAGAAGAATGCATTGTCAAGTGTGTGTGTAACAAGCTAAGTTTTCGATCTAACGGTTGAGAAATATTAGCTTGAATCTAAATCAGGTTTTCATCTAACGGTGGATATTGTTTGCTTGTGACCAAGGAAAAACCCTGATTTGAAAGACTATATAAAGGAGGCATCTAGTATTGTGCAAAACTAATCCCCACACCTTATGTGTGATACTAGTTTGCATACTAGAGGCGATTCTCCTTTAACCTCTGGTTTTATTTTTTCAAACCGGGTTAACGACTTAAAGACTTCATTAGGATTGTGAAGCCAGACCGGTACTACTTTTATCGTAGTTGTGTGATCTGATCTTGCATCTTCTATCGTCCGAGTAAAATTAGATTGATTGGCTTGAGATTGATATCTCTGATAGGCAAGATATAAAAAGTAATCAAAAACGTCTTTGTCTCATCGTTTTTGATTCTGCAACATCTTGTTTCGCTACCATACGATTAAGATTGTTGTGAGGTGATTGATTAATCTATGCTGTTCTTTTCGGGAATATAAGACTAGATTATAAATTGGTTCGTGTTCACCTTGATTATTACCAAAAGACGGAACAAAATCTTTAGGGTTTATCTGTGGGAGACAGGTTGATCATTTGATAGAATTGTCTGTGTGAGACATATTTTTTTATTGTCAAAGCCTGCGATTTTGGGGTGTAGCAACTCTTAGTTGTGGGTGAGATCAACTAAGGGAATCAAGTGCGCAGTATCCTGCTGGAATCAGAGGCGTAGGAGCATAACTGTACCTTGGATCAGTGGGAGATTGATTGGGGTTCAACTACAGTCCAGTCCGAAGTTAGCTTGGAGTAGGCTAGTATCTGTAGCGGCTTAATACAGTGAGTGTTCAATCTGGACTAGGTCCCGGGGTTTTTCTGCATTTGCGGTTTCCTCGTTAACAAAATTTCTGGTGTCTGTGTTATTTCAATTTTCGCATTATATTGTTTTATATTTATAATTAAAATAGTAAAGGTTGTGCGTTAGATCATCAATTAGAGTAATCCAACCTTTGGTTGTTGATTGTCATTGATTGATCCTTGGATATTGGTCTTTGGTACCGTCCAAGTTATTCCTTGTGTTTGATTAAAAACTCGCTGATTTCTATTAGCTCGAGTAACTCAAAATAAGAGAGAGAGATATTAACTCCTAGATATACTTTAGTCTAAATTGAGTCTAACTGTCTAGTTTATTCTCTAGAAAAGTATATTGGAGTTAGTCCATACATATTGCTAAGAGAAATATTGGGTGGTGTTGTTAGACCCCCGCTTTTTCAACTCGGCCACTAGGGCCACCTAGGGGTTTAAAGGCTTGTTGCACATGCTAAGTGCAATCGACGATGCCTGCGACAGTGATTTAGGATTTTATTTTTTAGATTAGATTTGCTCGAGGACTAGCAAATAATAAGTTTGGGGGTATTTGATATATGCATTTATGTGTCTATTTTGGTCTCAATTATATGTATTGTTTGTGCTCGATTTTATACTTATTTGATTATTTTATGTTTTTGTAAGTGTTTTTGGAGAAATAAGCTTTTTGTGGGAAAATTGGCTCGAAAAGTGGTATTTGCGCTCGTAGGAGAAAATTACTATTCGGATCCTCATTTTGGATAAGGGGCACTTCAATTACTAAGGGGCACCTCACTGCTATTTACACCCCAAGACACCCAAGTGTTATTCGCACTCTGCTCTGGTTATGGGGACACCATATTCACCATTTGAGTATGAATTTTGGCGGGAAAATATTTCAGTCACGCACAGATTTTGGCTTCGATTTTTGGGTTATCTCTGGACAGATTCAATAATCATATTTTGGTGGGATGGACTTCTTAAAGCATGACAGGGCAGATAAAAGTGATTTGATGGCGTAACTTGGGTTGGATAAGATGGTTCGATAAAACAGGGCACGAACTTTACTCTCGGTGTTTCACTGTTATTTTGGGAAATTATGTGAACCGTTTTGGAAGAGATTGTGCCGGATTTTCTGGATGTTCTGGATTGGTAGGAACCTATTTTGATTAAACAAGGAAGGTAAGGCGGCCAGATTCGAGAAAAGAGGAGTAGTTATCGATCTGCATCAAAACAGAGAGTTGCATATATTCACGGTAATTTTCAGATTATTCCTAGAAAGACACAGGTAGATAAGGAAATAGGATTCTATGTTGAAGTTAAGACTATCTTTGAGAGAGTCTGGGACGTTGGATTTGGTTTGGAAGACGCATAAAGAAGCTGCAGAGAGTTATTCTCGTGACTTTTGGCCGAAGAAAAATATTTAGGTTTGGAAGATTTAACTCGAGTTTAAGGGGTTGTTGTTGGTATATATAGGCATCTGGGAGGTCGAACAAGCGAGTCGAGTTTTTGGGTTAGGTTTAGAGCAACATAAATCGCTGCAGAGCGATTCTGCAGTAGCAGCAGAGAAGGGGAAGAAGAAGAGTTGCAGACGACATATTAGAAGTGTCGTTCTCAAGAACCCTAATCTAAAGAACATTAAGCTGCACAGAACAGTCGCAGTCAGTGTCTTATATTGAAACAGTTCTGTAACAGTCCAATAGCCACGCATATCTTCAGTTAGCCACACCTTCTGTAATAGTGAAATCTGTAACGCCATTACAACTTTGCAGATTCGCTGAGTCATATAATTTCTTCAACAAAAACACCTTTTGAGCCATGATTTATTATTTTGAGCGTGTTTTCACCATGGAGATCTAAACCCCACCACTGGGATGACGGAGGAAGCCTAATATCATACTTGGGTAATTATATTTAATTCTTATATGACCATTGCACTAATTAAAATTGAATTATGATTTTGATTAATTAGTTGTCATCTCGTTTGATGGGTCATGTTTGCTTAGATGTTTTGATGTCCTATGCTTGGGATTTAAACTAATGTTTGGAGAATCTGCCTTGGCAAAAATAAGAGTTCATGTCTTTGCTGATCTATAATTGTTAAAAGAATTAATATTTGAACCTTATGTTATGAGTTTGGTGGAATCCTAAGTCTCGGTTTCTCCCGATACTGCTACGATTTGTATATATTTATTAGAATTAGTATTTAAGTCTAGAATCGAGTCTACACAGGTCCGAGTTGAACGAAATTTACTTACCACTTTAAAATACTACATCAACATACACAATTCTTTAAAATAACAACTAACAAATTTATCAAGCACCCACTAAATATTACTAATGGCCGACTCCCGGGGTGATCCTTACTATCTAGACCATGACAGAAATTTATACATCATCATCAGAAGGGAGTTTCTTATACTCACGAGATTGAGGTATACGCGGATTAATTAGGGTATACCAAATATAAGAAAATAAGGTCATTATGAAGTAAAACCAAAAGCCCCTTAGCCATAAATTTTTGAAAATGACAAAATTATCCTTATTTAATTATCACTAATCAACCTGTTTAGTTTAATTAATTTAGCTAGATTAATTAGTTGAATTAAAAGTTATTTATTCTTGTTTTGGTTGAACTTACGAATTTTGATGGAAGATTTTTGAGAAAAAAATTGTTACAACAATTTTGTTTTTAGCGGAAATGAAATCACACTAGTCAAACACTTATATAAATTATAAGTTTGATTGTCCTAATATTGTTGGTAACTTTAGACCTATTAGCTTATGCAACACTTCTTATAAAATTATATCTAAGACTCTAGCCAATAGGTTAAAGCCCTTCCTTTCTAAAATCATTACACCTTATCAAGTTTCAGTTGTTCAAGGAAGGCTCATGACTGATAACATTTTTATTGCTCATGAGCTGGTTGATACTATGAAAAATCATAAATCTAAAAAAAGGTCTTATGGCCCTGAAATTAGACATGTCTAAGGCCTTTGATAGGATAGAGTGGCCCTTCCTTGGGGATTGTCTGAAAGCTCTAGGTTTTTGTGATGATTGGAGTCATTTAGTCAGCCAATGTGTTTCTACTGTGTCTTCCTCTGTTATGCTTCATGGAGTGCCTGGTGATTAATTTTGGCCATCTAGAGGATTGAAACAGGGTGATCCCCTGTCTCCTTACCTTTTCATTTTGTGTATGGATGTTTTATCCAAAAATCCCATTAATGTTGAAGCCAAAAACAAGATTAAAGGTATTAAGGTGACACAATTTGCCCCTGCTATCTCACCTTTATTTTTTGCAGATGATTGCTTAATTTTTATGAAAGCTAATGTAAAATAGGTAATAAATCTAAATACTATTCTTGATAAATTTATTAAAGCTTCTGGTCAAGCCATCAATTTTGATAAATCATCTATGGGTTTTAGCACAAAAACTGATAATCAGGTGAAGCAGGAAATCACTAGAATTCTGAACACTAAAAATATGGCTTTACAAGATAAGTATTTAGGTGTTCCTCTATTGTTGCACTAGGATAAAAGTGAGTCTTTTTCAGGTATGTTATCTAAATTTTATGGTAGATTATCTTTATGGAAATCTAAACATTTTAACCAACCTGGTAGGACTGTCCTTTCTCAAACTGTTCTTGGATCTATAACAACTCATCAAATGACTGTCTTCCCTATGCCAAAAAAAGTCACAGATAGAATAGATAGTATCCAAAGGAAAATTTTCTGGAATAAGGACAATAATGGTAGGAAATGGTTCCCTAAATCTTGGAATGTAGTGGCTAGCCCAAAACATATAGGTGGTTTAAACATTAGGAAAGCTGCTGAATTCAACAAGGCCCTCCTTAGTAAACCTGCTTGGAGATTAGTTAATGAATATGATGCTTTATGGGTGAAAATTATGGTCCACAAATACTTTCCTGATTTCAATCCTTTATCTGATGCCATAACCAACAATGGGTCATGGATTTGGAGAGGGATTTGTCACGGTCTAGAGATTGTTAAACAAAACTCTTTTTGGGAAATTGCTAATGGTAATGATATTCACATTTGTAAAGATATTTGGGTGCCAAGTCTAAAAAAACGTGTGCCTAGTGATAGATATTCTAGTCACTTGACTAAGGTTTCTCAGCTCATAGATAATGATACCAAAAATTGGAATCTTAATCTATTACATGCCTTATTTCCTAATGACATTGTTGAGCAGGTTCTGAGGATTAGAATACCTATGATAGGTAAAGATCAATTAAGATGGTTGGGTTCTAGAAATGGGAATTTCACTGTTAAATCTGCTTATATTATCTTGTTGCAGGAATCTCAAGTAGTTCTTACACTCCAATTATAAATTTTCCCTGGAAAAAGTTATGGAAAGTACAACTTCCTCCTAAAGTTCTTCACTTCGTATGGAGAATTATACAGAACTGTGTCTCTATAAGGGGTAAGCTTCATAAGGTAGTTAGTAATATTGAGCCTATATGTCCCTTGTGTAAGACTGCTCGGGAATCTTGCCAACATCTGCTAATGGATTATCCTGTCTCTCAAAGAATTTGGTTTTCTCTTGACCACACTCTAGTAACTTTGCCTCTAAACAATAACATTTGCTCCTGGTTAACAGATTTTTTCAATGCTAACAATTTTTGGGAGACATCTATGCAGGCTAAGGTCTGATACAAATGTTGTATTTTCTGGTGTATTTGGAAACAAAGATGTGAAATAGTCTTTGATAAGAAGCATTTTAATTTTACCAGCTTTATTCATTATGTAAGAGACTTTGTTAATGACTGTGAAAATGCAATGTTGCCAGTGACAAGGTCTAATACAGAAAGTGTGACAAGCTTATGGCAGGCTCCGGCTGAGCATTATCTGAAACTAAATTTTGATGTTTCCTTTATATCCATGAATCATCCAATGGGTTTTGGACTAATTCTTCGTAATAATGCAGGTGTTTTCTGTGGAGCAACATGGGGGAATGGACAAGCAGTAGATGAAGAACAAGCTGGGGCTATAACTATAAGCTATGAAGTGGGCTAAAGAGGAAAACATACAGAATCTAGAATTAGAAGGAGATTGTATTAATGTGGTAAATGCCGTCAATGGTAGTTTAGGATCAAAAAATATTGGACAACAAATAGTGTTGTTCAAGAATGTATATCTATTTTGAAAAACTATCCAAATTGGTCTTGTACTCAGGTTAAGAGAGATGCTAACAGTGTAGCTGACTGTTTAGCGAAACACTCTAGAGTTTATGCTGGTAGAATATCATATATTCATCCACCAGATTTCTTGAAAGGAAAACTGGATAAGGATAACAACTGTGTATCAGCTCAATAATTTTAATTGAATTTAATTTTCTTATCAAAAAAATAAAATAAAAAACACTTATATAAAGGGGATTGCACAGCTGTTTAATGCTTTCATTCTCCAAATTACATAAGAAATCAACACTTTCAGAAATCACAATATGGAAAGTCGGCATGCTCGACCGAAAAATAAGATGACGACCCTTTATATCCGGCATGTTGATAATAAACCATGATGAAGACCAAATGGGATTTCCCATTGTATATGAGGAAAAAAGACTTGCTGGTTTTTCAGGAAGTGGAGAGACGACCATGTGGACAGAGACCCCTCAACTGAGCAAACTTCCTAACCTCAAACAGATGCACTGTACATAAGTGCTTTGAGTTCCATAGATCAATCTGTAGGACTCCGACCTAAACCAAAAATTGGTCGTTCCAGAGTCAATTCAGTCATAAAGAGGGAAGAGGGTTGATCTGTATGAGGGAAGCTGAGAAGTGTGTGAGATCAATGGTGATCAAGGATTGTGAATGTGTTGTGCGTTTCTTCAAATGAAGAATAAGTTTGAATTCTGCTCAATTGAGAGAGATTGTTGCTCACACGATGATTCTTGGTTAGGCGAATGTTGTCTATTCGACCAATCTTGTATCTGTTATTCTCAATCGTGAATTCAAAAACTTATTTATATTGTTAGAATGTAGACATATTAATATCCAGTTCCAGGTCGTGCGGAGACTTGGTTGCTTGTCCACCCACTACTTTGCTAACTCCCTCAATTGCTTGCACTACTTAGTCACATTTCTCTCGTCTAATAAATAGCCCCCATGTGATGTGATTGATGTCTCACGAACGTGGTCAATCGTTGACTTGATTAGACGATGATTCTAAATATTGTTCAGTCGAACATGATTGTTGAATGCTTTAGGATTCATGAGTTGAACATGTCTGTCGGGACGTATAGTTCTCGAATGAATGATGTTGATAATTAAATAAATGTAATGAATATTATAGTCTAAGAAAATATTGCTCGTCTGATGAATTGTTGAATATTGATAGCTGAATCAATATTCGAGTATCTGAGCAAATATTGTTCATTCGATGAATTACTGAATATTGATAGTTGAATCAATATTCGATATGTGAGCAAATATTGCTCATTCGATGAATTACTGAATATTTATAGTTGAATAAATATTCGAGCATCTGAGCAAATATTGCTCATTTGATGAATTATTGGTAGAGCGGCCACATAAAATATTAATTAAAATACTGGTAACTGGACCAAATATTACATAATTACCCCAGATGTTGATTGTTGGATCAACATAAAATTATTAGTATTTGAACTTGCTCAGAATTATAATTTGCAGAGCATTCATTCGAAACCTTAATTTTTCATATGATTTACTGAAAATAAGTCACCGAGTGAAGGAGGGACCGGCTACATGGGATGATGGACGACCATGTAGCGCCCAAGTGCTCGAGTGAGCATGTACCAAAGTCCCTTGTTGATCAGTTGGTGAAAGGATGATCAAATGTTGGTTTAATCATTTATTAAAATAATGCTCGTCTGAGCGTTAGGTAATAAAACCTAGTTATGGAGAGATGAGGGACCGAACAAAGGGTCATGGGACCGACCCTTGATGGTCGTGGGACTAGCTGACGGTCGATTGAGCAAATCCCAAGTTGGTTGGAGAGAGTTCGGACCCAATATAAACTGTTGAGAGATAATTAGGTCAAAATTATGAAAGAGTGTGGGACCGGATCCTTGCAAGCCTAAGGGCCGACCTTGGTCGGTCAAGGTGGCATGCCCGTGTCACCATACTGCATGTGTCTCAGTCTTGAGAGTTTTGGTATTTTCTGGTGCGGGTTTGAGCAATATTTTGGATTTTCACAAGAGTTTGATCTTGACTGAAACTCTCGATTTTGCTCGAATGAGCAAGTAGAACTTTGCTCATGCGACCAATATTTTGAGAATATTAAAATATTAATATTTTAGTTTTTGACGTGAGAAGCCTAGTCGATCATGTGACCATTTGACTTTTTGGCTTTTTCATGGTTTGAGTGATATTTGAGAAAAAATATTGAAAAACTAGGGTTTTCTCTCAAGATGGAGTTTCATGAGATGAAGGAAATAATAATATGAGAAAATAAGGAATTGCAAGGTGTGGGACCGGCCACGGCTAGGGCATGGCCGGCCGGCTAGGTGGTCCGATCCCGTGATACCTTTCCCTATTTTTACTATTTTTTCATCGTTTGATGGAAAGTATAGAGAGTTTTGCTCAAATGAGGGAGTTTGCTCAAACGAAGGAGTCTTCATGAGATGAGGGAAATAATAAAATAAAATAAAATAACGGAAGAGTGGGACCGGCATGGCGGCATGACCGGTCGACCAGTGGGCTCGGTCTCATGCCCTCTTGTTTATTTTATTTAATGGTGTGTTTGTTTGCAGAATTCACGATTTCGAGGATTTATAATCCCATGGAATTACAAATTTCGGGATTCATGTAAATCCCTCGTGTGTTTGGTAACTAAAGTTAAACTTCCTAGGATTCATAAAATTAGCTTGTTTTAAAGTCCATATATTATTTGGTATTACCTCTAGAATCTTAAAATTATGTATATATGAGATTTAAAGTTAAAAAAAAGTGGATCCATGAATCCCATGATAAGTTTCCCAGCAAATCTTAGGGGGGAGGGGTCGGACTCCATATTGAGGATTTGCTGGAAAACTGATTCCCGTGGGAAACATGATTCCAAGGATTTGGGAAACCAAAAATTCTGAAGGAAACGTAATTCCACCAAATCTCATGGACCCATAAATCCCACCTTTAAAATTCTACATCCAAACCCACCATAATATTATTTTCCTTCTTAATTAATTGCATAGGTTCCTCGTTCGTCCATATTCTTTAATGCTTGTTCGGGTGCTCGTTGGTGCATTATTATTAAGTACAATCGCACCATTTTCTCGGGGCTTACTCGGTGGTGGCCCAGATGCCCGATCAGTGAATATTTATTACTAATTCATGAAATTCAGCTGAGAATAATTCATGAAACAGAGTAATAAAAGGAGTTGAGTATTTATTGCTAATCCATTGAATCCATCTAAGGATCATCCATGAAACGGAGTAATGAGATAGAATAAATTATTTTCTAAAAATTCAGTTGATGAATGGCGCACTAGAATTAACCTATTTGCAGAATTGAGATATGAGATAATTGAAGTATCATACTCGTTATGAGGGGGGGTATAGTCAGGGAACAACGAGTAGCATGACGTCCTAAAGACGTTAAGCTCTCTAACATGCAATACGTCTAGGAACCGACCAATCATTAAGAAATTCTATACACTGTCTCTTTACGTGGTCAGGGAACAACGAGCAGCGTGACGTCCTGAAGGCGTTAGGCTCAATACTAGCATGAAATATGTCTAGGAGCCGCCCAGTCATTTTAATTCTATGTAGAGGTGATGATGAAACGCGTGAAGCATCGAAAGCTCACCTGAGAGGCCTTTCAAGAAACATATTCATCATAGCTCTGATAGGAATGCTCGCTCAGGAAGAGATCATGAAATGGTTCACGGATCATAAAATATGAATTTTCAAATGCATTCCTGAAAGTCGGGCCAGAAACATGCAGTATCATGATTTTACGATTTTAGCTCTTGCCGAAAATCCACCATCAACAGTTATACAGAGAAAGGTGTTACAAATGCATGATTAGTTGCAAGGTATTATTATCATAACTTGCCGACTAAACTATAGTCTTCAAGGTCGAAAATTTCAAACACTGACAACTAAAAATCTTATACACAATCTCTTCACGTTTATAGATAAAACAACATAACAACTAAATGAAAAATGGGACACAAAGAAAGGTTGATTTAAGCTGTTATTGGTCTTCATGGTCGACATCTCACAAAGTGACAACCAATACAAAGTCGTCAAAGTAGATATTACAGAATATGGTGAACTAAATCCTGAAGACCTTCCCTGTAGCTCATAATAGCATCGACAGATGCAACTTTTCCTTTAATTATTGGAATTCGGTTTCTTTTTTGTTTAAAACTAGAAAGTTTGTTGATATAGAAGATAGGCTTGCCAAGGAAGTTAGAACTAAGAAAGTTGAATATTTCTCTACGGAGAATATGTCTAGTCTTGAAAGATCGAATTTCTTAGAAAGGGCTAATCTTAGAGCCTCTCCAATGGAATGTGTTTGAAGGAAAAAGTCCTAATCCACATAGGATCATAAAAATATTTATAAAAAATCATCTCTAACCCATTGATGTGAAGATGATGTGGTAAAAAAATAGACATCCTCTAGGTGAACCTCTAGTTTTATACATTCACTTAGAAGATGTCTTCCCATCCTAGTAACACTTTTATTAATAAAATTCATTGAAAAATAAAAACGGCAAGGATTTAAACCAATTATATTCATACAAATAAGTAAACAAATAATAGAAAACTTTATGGGTTGGAGATAAAACTTTATTTTTCCTAATATTTAGGATTTTTTGCTCAAAGGATGTCTTAGAAACGATGTCGCATATGAAATATTCACATTCACCATTGGAGAAGGTCTTAGATTAGATCCCATCATCTGGCATATAAACTTTCGCTTATAAATATAAATAAATAAAGTTCTTCTTATGAAGTAGACATTTGAGGATTATGGCGACCCTGAAACTTATAAAACTAACTGAATCAAAATCGTCAACCTACAAAAATTAGACCATGAAAGACTTTTGAATACCAAGAAAAGTCGTCATGCTAAAAAATACATCTTCTTGACAACTTTTCATAAGAATTTGGAATTATACAGGATATGACATTGGGTATGATTGTGTACTCAAACTCAAACCTGAGTGCGTAATAAATACCCGATCTGAATCCAATCTTATATCTCATAGTCCTAAATTTCAATTTCGTATTGATTTTTTAGTTTCATTCTGAATTTTTGTTTTCTTTCTTTTTTTGATTTTATCACGCAGTTAGGGTTCAAGTTTTGAAGATGGATTTTGAAGATTGATGGATGAGTTTTAGTTTTACGGCTTCAGTGAAACTGAATTCATGTATTAATGGGACGGACAATTTAATCTTTTAGACATCCCTTAGCAAATAATCTTGGAATAATTTAAATTTTATATACCCCAATTAATTTGGGAATACTTCGGTGCGGCCAGTTTTTTTCTTTGTAGTTTTCTTATTTTTAATTAATTAATATAATAACAAAAAAATTCAATACTATAGGTGGAAGGTAACCGAGAAACAAGTTGGGCCCCAACATCTTTTTGAATAACAATGCCTAATTTGTGAAAGAGAAAACTACTTATTTTGTAATTGACATTATCCCTAGTAAGGCAGTTTCTCAAGCGCTTAAAAAAAAATAGTGTCCTCACCAAGTTCAGCTAAAGTGGTAAATGCTAATACTTTGAAACCATAGCCCTGTTGTGTGCATTTGTCCAGATATTTGGTGTTTTTGCGAGTGACAGCAGCATGGATAGCATGACTTGAAGTGAAAAGTATGAGTACTAGCATTTGTGAAAGGAGAAGCACCCGTGACATCAAAGCAAACATGTTTTCCATCTTCCCAATCGTAGACAAGAATATCGGCGGGATTTAAGGCGTTAGCATTGTCGGAAAGAAATCTAAACACTTCTTTCCTTGCCACAACACCAGCTTTGTAGCACATATCATCAAATACATCTTTCACCGTATCATGACGAAATTTGGGACCATCCTCGCTAGCACAATGTATAGCGTGATCCCCATAGATGTCCATAGGTCGTGCACAGATATAACACAAATTGTCTTCAACAAAAAAGGGTATACCTAGTCTGTATTGAAGGACGGAAATAAATTGTCTCGGCCCAACTGACTGATTCAACCCACTAATAGGAATGTACTTTAGAAAGTCCATAGCATGTACCTTCCGATTACATTACCATAAAAAATTTTCATGGTCATTCAAAGCAAAGTTGGAGGTAAGTGTATCCTTTACAACACCAAATTAGATGGTTGCCAGAGACTTCATACAATGGGGGGCATCATCTTTGATGTTGAAGTTGAAACTAGAAATCCCACAAGCTTGTAAGAAAAACTGCAAAGCATGTTCAAACCTGTGACAAGGGTCTGAAGAAGATGGAAGCTTCAGGAGGTTGCTCTGCAGATACTGAGTTTGGGCCAAAGAAGCTAAGAAACAATATGTCCCAGTATCAGCAATGGTGAAGACCCCTAAACCTCCATCTTTGATGGGCAAGGTGGTCATACGCTGCTGGACCAACCCGAAACCTGCACCATCACCCAACAACAATTTGACCAAGTAATTGAATAATTTATTATCAAAGAGTGGAGCCACAGACTATATAGCCAAGGGACTAGTAGTACGAAGAGTGAAATAAAGTCTTGAAACCCCTGTACAGTTGCGCAAGAGTAATAGCTCACTTTGTGGATCTTTCAACTGATGCACCTTATGCATCAATTGTACTGTCTTATCCACTCTACTTAACACCATGGCACTACAATATTGCAAGTCTAAACTGACCGGACCTCCTAACAATATGGCCTACCAATATTGGCAGAAAACACACCTTCAGCATTACTCCTAGGATCAAGAGAAGGCCAACATATTTCAGTTTTTGTAATATTCAAGAACAAACCACTCTTAGGACCATCTTCCCGAATGATCTGCAAGGCTTTAGATACCTGCAATGTATCACCTGCAATAGTACCGTCGTCGAGATACCAGGCATGGAAGTCTAAAGAACGCTGATCTGCAATCTTGGAAGCAAGTGGGTGCAAAGTTAGAGCAAACAATAGGGGACCAAGTGGGTCACCTTGTTGACCCCCTGAGACGAAGAAAGAACAAACTCGTTATAGTATAATCTAGCTGGGGTTAAATAGCAAAACTCTACCCACCTTGATATACCAGGGCAGCTCTGACTTCCTTAATCATTGATATCATATCAACTAGATTGAAGGTGTTTGAGAAGTCGATTAGCAACATTGTATGAGTAGTGCAGTCCCCTTTTTGGCTCAAGTTGACGATTGGCAGCGTGTAATATGCCCTCCACACTACAAGGTATGCCTACACCAAATTGGTAATTACCCAAATAAAAAATTAAATGTTTGCAGGCTGAAGTGGCTGCAATCTTGGAGCATAGTCTCCTCCGTATAGTCCCAACACCAATTGGTCGCAACCCACCATCTGGCTTGAGTAAAGGTGTTAATGGAGTATTGGCCACATCAGGGCGGAGCCAAGGGTTGACTAACCCAGGCTCTAGCCCCCCAAAAGATTAACAAAATAAAAAAAAAACTCTTAGTTTTATCACATATTTTATAATTAGTCACCTGATACTAACACTTAGCTCCCAAAATTTAAGTAAGTTCATTCTTAGTCCCCCTTATCTTCAAACTCTGGCTCGGCCACTGGGCCACATACTCACCAAGTGCTGTGGAGGGCAAACCCCAGCCAACCACAAATTTATCACCCCTGCAATAGACTGCAATAATTTCTTATTTGATTTTTTAACTTTTTATTTTGTCTAGGGCGTTTTTGGTGTAAGTGTATCCCTAAAGGGCGGGAAAGTAATTAAAGCCCATCAATTTTGGCGCTAAGTATTAGACAAAGAAGGTTGAATAGTTCGATTTCTAGGTTTTGGTATAAGGTGAGAAAAGAGACGGAGAAATAGTAAAAATGGCAAAAGTTGGAGCTGAATCGGTGGAGGAGCTACCTAAAGCTATTGTACGAAGATTGGTGAAGGAGAAACTCTCAGAGTCAGATGCTGGAGATCTCCAGATTCATAAAGAAGCTATCCTCGCTTTCGGTGAGAGTGCTAGAATCTTCATCCATTACCTGTCTGCTACGTAAGTCTTCTCCAAATTTTGTGGCACTAGAATTTGATTTCTTGAAATTTGATAAACAATTAGCAAACTTAATGTATGGTTATGCTGTTCCTTTGATCACACACGAAAAAGGTTGGGATTATTAGGGTTTTGGGTGTAATGGGTGTGAAATGAGTTTGATAACTGATGGTTGTGAATGATTAGAACTAAAATGTTTCTTCGAGGAATTAATCCTGGATCAGTTGAAGTAGTTTTCCCCAAATTTCTTTTATTTCCTCTAAGCTTCCTAAAATAGGGTTTGGATAAAGGATGTGCAGCTAGTCAAGTTTCAATCAACTGGAACCATAATTGTACATTTTGGAGATTATCTCAAATTGCTCAATTAGATGGTTCCTACTTTTAATTTTCTAGTGTCTCAGATGAGGATTTCATTTCCCATCAGAAGAAATATGAGTAATGAAATATGTTGTCTTCTACGGCATACCTTTTTAATGGTTTTATTGAGATCTCTAATGATGGTAAAGGTAATAGTTTCTTTTCTTTTAGATGCAGATTATGAAAGTTGTTGTTTCCTGCAGGGCAAAAGATGTATGCAAGGAGTCAAAAAGACAAACAATCAATGCTGAAGATATTTTCGAAGCACTGGAAGAGATTGAATTTCAGGAGTTCATTGAACCTCTCAAAGCCTCTTTAGATGGTTAGCATATTTCTCACAGGATACTGTTACTCTCTGCCTATTCGATAAGCTATTCATGATTTTTTCTATACAGCATAAAGTAAGAACTGAAATATGGTCTATCACTACCAGACACTGTTGAAATATGTTGCTAATGAACCATGATTAGATCTCCTAGAAACATCTTCTGGTATACAAACTGTTAGGTGAATTTATGTCATGCATTGTAACTTTTGCTTTACGACATCCTTCACAATGCATATAGTTCACAATCTACTTTCTTGGTGTAGCTAACTTTCATTAATCAAACCCAGTATTTTCCAAGTACTTCAGATGTTTATTATTTGAAGAGCTCTCTCTTCTGGATTTTTTTTTTTTTCCATTTCACTCACTAAACACCCTTTACTTACACTCCCCATAATTGCTTGATGTTCCTCCTCTAGCGACTATAGTGAAGCCTTGGGGCAACCAAGTTCCAGTAGTCTCTCTGTGCTTCAAATGTATCGCCGTCTCATGTTCTGTTTTGAAAATGGAGGGGTATGGTAAATAAGTTTCCCGAGTAATAAAAAACTTCCTTTGTATCTTGTTGATGTAAATACCAATAGGTAGGATTCATTGCATACCTGGGGAGAGGATAAACGTGATTCTGCTAGCTGTAAACTGTTACATAATTTCTTTTGTCCATACCTTACTTGATAGTATGATTTAAGGAACATCAAGTCATTTTGCAGTTCACCATCTTTTGCACTATAAATTTTTAATAGTAGTTTACGAAGGAAAAAAAAAATGCCGCCAGCATTTCACTTCAACATCATTTTCTAATCCACCACTTCATATAATAATTGGTTTGTTAGTAGCAAAGTTATGTTTCTTCTTGAATCAACTAGATCATTTCTCTGGAGTGGATGTTGGCATGTTGCTCTATCCCTCGGTGCTTTTCTTACTTGTCTGTATCATTAAAATGTTGTACACAATTCACTACAAGGTTCCGTAAGTAAATTAATGACATGTCTGTCATCAATCTAACTTCTAGGTTTCATGCCTTGCAAACCCAAACCAAGCAGTCATATGAGTTCTTAAAGAACAAATGTATAGGTTGCTTAGTTGATATCAGAAGAAAAAGGCTGAGTTACTGTCTGTTATATGACAATTCTGTGGAGAACTGTAAATCTGAACTGAGCAGATGTGTGGAGCTACCCACTACGTAATGGTTTAATGCTTAGGTTGATTTCTTGTCAGACTTTAAAAGAAAAAATGCTGGAAAGAAAGCTGGAGCAGCGAAGGCAAAGGAAGCAGATAAGAAAAGGAAAATGGCCCAATCTGAGGGGGGGAAAGAACCTTCAACAGCAAAGGCAAAGGAAATGGAAGCAGATAAGAAAAGGAAGATGGTCCAACCAGAGGTGGAAGAAGAACCTTCAGCACATAGCGAAGATCAAGAGGATGACGAAGAAGCTGATGAAGAAGGAAATGAAAAAGAAGATGAGGAAGAAGCTGATGAAGATGAACAGGAGGAAGAAGCGGATGAAGACGGAGACAATAAAGAAGAGGGAGACATTAATGACAAAGAAGATGAAGAGGAAGCTGATGAAGAGGACAATTCTGAGAGCGCATAATCATTTATTTTTCGTCATTTTTTCACGCATCCCTCCTAATTATCACAACCTTGGACAATTTTGTTTTGGTCTGCATTTGCAACCTCAGTATTTATCAATCAAAATAGGCAGTTTAATTCAACAACCTAATGAATGGGTTCCCCAATTCTGAGCTGTCTATTCATTTGATTTGACAAAGAAATATGTTAGAGAAGTGTAGACCCCACATGATAGCTTCCAGAACAAAAAAGGAGAACCGAATGGAGCAATGAGGTGATTGATGAGCAATAAAAACAGTTCTATCTACTGCAGAAAGATGAATACATATAGAAGACCTTCAATTTCTGTTAGCTTTAACATTCACTATTAAATTCTTTTGATCAATTGTTCTCTAAATTAGCATTGCTGGTGTTGTTATTGAGCTACAGTGCAAGAGGGTACAGTTGAATAGGTTGTACTTTTTCACCTTCAACTGTGTTTATTGATACAACAATACAAGCATAAAAACAAGAAGATAAGATTCAAGGGTGAGATGCTCCACCCAAATCAGACTATGGCTACAAGGTTACAGTGTCATGATTATCAATAAGGGCGATATCTGCTCCCATGTCCACCGTCGTTGTTCTGGTTACCCCCACTTGAGTTGCCACCTCTATTTCCGCCACCTCTGCTTCCACTCCTACCACCTCCACTTCTCTGTTGTGGAGGGGGGGGATACTGCTGTGCTCCAGGCTGCTGCCTGCAGTATGAGAGAGATGTAGAATAAGTACAATTCATGGATGAGTAAAGGCAAGTTGATCCAGCAACCACCATACAAAAGAAAGATCTGTAATGTACATACAGGACATATCCGATCTGCCCGTCAGGCAAAAGCATTGGCATCATAGACATGCCCGCAGGGGTTGGTCCCCTACCGTAGATCAGCGGCTGCAAAGAGAAAACCACATACACATGTCAGTGTACATATTATACATACGAAGTAAACCAAAAGCGGCAAGAACTATTACATAAAATTGAAGTGGTGCCCAGCGTAACCTATTTGAAGGAACAAAAATGATTCAGAACTTCAAAATTCCACAAACTTAATGGTTTGCTGAGCTACATTGGTGGGTGACCTTTGGACAATGATTACTATTGCCAAGAACCATGCATTTAACGATGTTCTGTCCATAATAAAGTTTGGCATGTATGACTTCTCAATCCATTGTGAATACTCTCGCACATACACTCACAACACAAGGGAAAGAACGCAGGACAAATACAAGTCTAATAACCATCACTGACCAAGTGGTACCAAAAGGTTAATAGAAAAACACAGCAACCATTTTACCTGTGCATACCCCGAGGTACCATATCCTGCACCTAGACCACCATATGCACCACCAGCCATCCCATAGCCCAAAGGAGGCGGATAACCTGTAAGCAAGGCCGACTTATGTGAACTGGACCCTCTATCAGGTTTTTTATCTGCCTGCGGCTTTGCAAGAGAACAGTCAATAACTTGACCTGTCAAAGGAATCAATGCAAGCAAAATTATTTCACCAAATTATTAATCATGAAACACAAAATAAAAAATGGATATAATGGGAATCACCGTCAATTTCATATTTTTCAGTATCCTTTATTGCATTCATAGCACTAGCCCTTTGTGCGAAGTGCAGAAAACCAAATCTGCTATTTTCTTGGCCAGACTTTGCAGGTGGTAATACCACTTTCGTGATCTCTCCATGATGTTCAAACATTTCTCTTAACTTATCCTGAGTAATGTCAGATGGCAAGTTTTTCACGTAGACTGCCTTTACCTGTACAAGGAACAACTCAATCAACCACAGAATTAGAAAACAAGTCAATAGGTAGCCAAGAACCTTAATCATTTATCCAAACTCCAAATCAAGGATACAACAAAAGGCAGTGGTAAAACAGGTGTTCCCCATCCACAGTGTGAAATAAACCCTTGCATCTCTTTTTTACAAAAATATACAACACAGATTCATCATAATTTGTTAAATGTCGAGGATATATGCAGGAATTCTCACAAGAGAAACTCATAAGCAGTCAAGGTTAGCAGCCCTGGCATATGCACTTTGGAGCTCTGAATTATATAACACAGCCAAATCTCAATTACAGATTTTCAAAAATTAGCGTCACGATACTAAGAAAGCTTAGAACCAAAATAGACAGAAAGGGACCTGTGAGCTAGAATTAGAATCTGCGTTCTTAGGCTCTGCCCAGCTAACTGTAGGAACATTCTTTTCCAGCTTGAATGTAGGGGTCGACATCTTCTGCCTTGAATACTCAGCACACGCATGGTTATAATACTCAATGAATGCAAAACCACGGTTACGGTTGGAGTTCTGCGGATCCTGAAAAAATACATCAGAACAGATATAAGTGGTGAGTTGAGCGTTCCAGGAACTGATGGCTACTGATGTACGTCGTTAAAACAAACAAACCTTTAGCAGCTCCACATTACCAACTCCTGGCCCAATCTCCATAATGACCTTTTTCAAATCTTCCTCTCCCCAACTTTTTGGAACATTACCAAGGAATAATCGATGTTTCGCTTGAGAGGACGAACATTTTATCCTTCTTCTCTGAGAGAGAAAAAGGTTTAAGCATAATGTCAACAATTATAAAATGCATAATTTAGACTCATGTATGTTGTATGGGAGGAAGTAGTACCTGGAATTCAGTATTATTCAGACCTTCAATTGCTTTATCAGCCAACTGTTTCGTCCTAAATGTCACAAATGCATAGCCCTTATTCTCCGACGCATTTTTGCTTTTCATGATTCTAATCTATATTGCCAAACTATCCACATAATCAGTCTCTATAAAGGAACCTAAACAGTGCATTTCAAGAGAGACAGAGAGAGGGTTTCAAACTTACCTCGGTCACCTCTCCTACAGACTCGCAAAATCCCCTTAATTCTTCTTCAGAAGTACCATGAGGAATCCCACCAACATAAACCTCAGACCCATGAGGAGGAAGTGCAAGAAGCGCAGCATGTTCAGGGTTCTCGTCCTCATCCTCTGCCTCGGCAACATTCATATCTTCATCATCACTGGGGCTTGCTTCTGCATCAACAGTTTCTGCCTCTTCTTCTACCTCCTCTTCTTCTTCCTCCTCTTCCTCCTCCTCCTCTTCCTCCTCCTCCTCCTCTTCTTCTTCTTGTTCTTCTCCATCCACTTCCTGTTCTTCTACCTCATCCTCCTCTTCATCCACTTCTTCCTCTACTTCTTCATATTCAACCTCTTCCTCCATTGTCTCTTCGGGATCATTGTCAGCATCAAAGTCTACCTGTTCTCCCGGCCTTTCCTGTTCAACTGCCTTTCTAGGTGCAGCAGCACTTTTCCCTCTCGGCATCTTATGTATCTTACTAAATAAGCTTTCAGCGAAGCTGTGAAAGAAGCCCAGAAGCCAGAAGCAATTTGGAGAAGGAAGTTTGCAAATATGGAATGGAGGAAACATAGAGAAAGGCCAAAAGGAGTTGAAGGGTGAGAATAAAGATCGAAATGAGCCATAAAATATAGCTCCAAAGGATATTCAAAGAGACAGATTTTCTCCAAAAGAACAAAATAAGTAGCAGCAGTATTAATAGAGAAAGGTATTAGAGAATTCTGAATGATAATCAAGAGGACGATGATGATCAAATAGGATCAAAACAATATGAAGATATGAACTTCTTGAAATTTAGATGTCAGGCTGAAGCTCAAAAGGTAAAGGCTAGTTTAGCAATCTAAATTCTGTCAGATTGCCTTGATCAAAACAAGCAGAAGAGAAAGCAGGAAATAAATAAGGGGATTAAATTACACTAGACGATAAGCGTGGTGCTTCTATAATCAAATGTGATACAGGAATGAGCAAGCTGCAACACAAGGCGAATGTATCTGATCGTCAAACCAGTCTGCTATCCAATCTCACTTAAGAATACAAAGTTTCAACTTCCAGGTTCCAACAGAAAAAAAATAAAATCAAACAAGTTCATAAATAACAGTTGCAGGAACAACAAATTGATGCGACATGTACCATAACAAGTAGCAAATACGTTAAATCGGTCAAACAGTTTTAAAGCTAGTTTTATTATACAGATATATGAAATGCAAGTTTTTGGTCAACTACTTGTACTTGCAGCTGTTTAGAACATAGAAATCACCAAACAAATCTTCATATATTTTCTAAACAATGCTGACGTATTTGACATGTATATATGCTTATTCATTCTAAGGTGACTTCATATAGACATGGATGTTGAGCTAAATTCTCAACGTTTAAAGAGATGTCTTAACTAAATTAGATGTGTTGAGCTTCAGCAGTAGCTAAACCCCCAAAAGAGTAGCAAGGAATAGTATATATGATGATCAATCCAAAATGAGGAGAGATCACTACCAAACATTTTCGACAAATCAAAGAGGATAAGTTGGTGAGAGAAAATTACCTGAATTTGACCTGTCTTTTTAACTTGGATTTCGGGTGCGAAGCAAATTGGGAAAGAAAAAGGAGCTAGGGTTTCTATTTTGTTCGTTATCTGTTTCTTTTTTTTACGATTATGCTGCCTGCGTGAGTGTGACAAATTTGATACTATAAACTATGACGAAATTACCCTTCATATTCCTACCTGGTGGCGTCAATAATACAGGTCTTTTTTTGGTATTTTTGGATATCTTTTCTTCGTGTCAGCACCGCTGCACCGATGTCCAAAGTCAAAGACGTCTTAGTCAATTGTTATGTTGACTACTCAGAAAAGTCAACACTACATTTCCGCTACATATTACTCCCTCCGTTTCTAAAAAATAGGAAGGTTTCTGTTTTTGGGTATGTCAAAAAAAAGGCTTGTTTCCATATGTGGAAAGTCAAATGTTATGATTTTACTACTATACCCATAAAAGGACCAACTTCTCTCTCCTCTTTCTCTAATAGGAGATGAGTGGAGACTAAAGGATAGATTAGGGAAAAAGATGGAAAAGTGGCTCCAATGATTAGTTTTCTTAATTTTTGTGAAAACCAAATAAGCCTTTTTTTAGAAACGGAGGGAGTAAGTCCAAAATCAAGAGCTTGATTGACTCCAGAGTCCAGAGTAGTTGCATACTTGCATGGGATGGGATGTCATCTTACATCGTTACACGACACCTGAGTTGACCCTCTGATATTACATAACGCTAACTTCCTAAGAGCCTTTTAAAACCGTACAAAAGTTAAGGTCGAAGGTTTCGACTTCAAAACCCGCTTTACAATTATTATTATTTTTTATTTTTTTTTTATTTTTTTTTGAGAAACAGAATTTTTATTAAAATCTCATAGTTTTAAACATACATACAAGACCAGCAGGCCCATACTAAAAGAGAGAAGAATGAAAAATCATAACATCATCAACACATAAAAGATAAAGAACAGATTAAGCAAATCTATAATAAGGCTGATGAGGATTTTCCATATGAGCATGCACACCTTTGCAAAGTGATCTATAGATAAATTAACCTCTTTATAAACATGCATGTAAGAGAACGAATGCGAACCAGCCACAGCTCTTTGTCATCTTGCTAATAAAAACCAGGGAATCTGTTGGGATATCAATGAGGTAATGCGTGCTTTTGAATCAGACTGCAGAATGACTTTAAAACACTGATTTTCCACTGCCCATTCCAAAGCCGTAATACTTGCTATACACTCAACAATATAATTTGTAACTATTCCTAAACCACCAGATTCAGTAAAGACAAATTCACCTGAAGTATTTCTAACAATAAAGCCATATACAGCAAGTCCGGGGTTACCTCTAGATGCACCATCACAGCACAGGAGAATTTCATCATCAGAAGGAAGGCAGAATAATAGCTCAATAATTCTCATTCTTTTCACATTACTGTATTGAATTTGAAAGAGCTGGAGTATATGTCTTTCATAGTCAGTACATAACACCCTTCATTCTTCCCTTGCAGTCATTTACAATTCTCATAATCTTATTTTTAACCTTTGTGACATTTGGTTTGTCTTCATCATAACAGATGTTATTCCTTAGAAACCATATTTCCACCATAAGGGTATAAGAGCAAATAGCCCACACTTCTTTGATAATTGGGCTACAGAGTTTGCTCAATCTGACAACATCTTCAAAAGAAACTGATTAAGATAATGGAAAATACCTCCAAGCCATGACCATAATAATTTGCTGAAATTGCATTTCCATAGAATATGGTTCAGAGAATCAACATCATTGTGGCAGATATAGCATCTAGAAACTATGTGAAATCCTTTCTTTGTTAGATTTTCATCAGTTGAGCAGGCCTCTCTGGTGATTTTCCAAATGTTAGCTGTAGTAGATGGCAGAACTGCAGAATTCCAAAAAAAATTATACTAGTGAAGTTTAGGCATAGGAGAACTTATCTTTTCTATGGCATCAGAAACAGTGAATTTACCAGAGTTACTATTACACCACACAAGCATATCTGCACCCTCTCTTAGTACTAGGAGTTGTTCAATTTGAATGAATTGGAGAAGATCTTCAGGAATGCACCACTGCTCATTCACAATTAAGTTGCTCACCAAGTGATGAGTATTTTGATTTATGATATTATGGTTAGGAAACAGGCTGCTAATATGTTCTTCATAAATCCATCTATCATGCCAAAGAGAAATATTATTACCATCCCCAACAGTCCATCTAGTAAACTCATTGAATTCCTGAATAATCCATCTAAAAGACTGATGTCACACGGTTTTTGCCATAGTTCTCTTCTGTTAATAGCATAGGAATTAGCATGAACACCAGTTACAAGAACACCACCAACTTCTACAGTAATGCATTGACTATTGACATCAATAACTACAGGTGCAGTAAGGGAACGATCCCAAAATAACTAAATATTTCCTTTATTGTTATCTGTAGAGTTGTGAATAATTTGATGATGCATACCAGGCAGTTTAAAATTATATTTTGTTGTTTTAATTTTTGGTTCCACGACCCAAACCAGAGAAGGATTGTTAGACTTTACAAAACTATAAAGTTTATCTTTGGCCTTTTGTCTTTTAAGGCCTCTGATATTCTAGAAGAGAGTCTCCATTCAAAGGGTGGAGGTTGAGGAGATAAACTCCCCTTATCAATCACATGTTTAAGGATTTCTTTACTAGCTTTCCTAGTCACAACAACAGGTTTTACTCTCCAAAAGCTTTACTAGTTCCAGCTTCCTCTGAAGAGGTAATTCTCTTCAATTGTAATAGGTTGAGACCCGGAAACAAAATCTAAGAGAGTTGTTGTACTAACTACTAACCTTTTTAATTTCACCTCTTTAGAGCTAGAAGTATCGCTATCATTGTCTTGAAGAATCTCAAATTGATTAACTGAAGTATTTATACCAGAAGTATTTTGAAGAATAAAAGGAGCCTCCACTGCATGATTGATGCTAACAATTTCATTTGGAGGTATACCATTAATACTAGAATCCTCTTGAGTTGAGGCTGGAATATCATTAGTGTTATAGCTGCAATATCTTCTATAATCTGTGTTGGAGTGGTAGAAGGCTGATCCTAGTCAAATGTAAAAATGAAAATGGGACATGTAAAAGAACTCTGCTGGTTTGAGTTGTATTTTTATTTTCATTTACAGTATTATGATCACCAATAACAAATTATTAACAGACTAATTTGGTTAGAAAGACAACTAGGAAGTGGAATTTCCATAATAAATAAGAATAGGTGCATTTGCAGAGGGACAAAAAAAAAAGTAAATAAAAAGTGACAAAACTAGGGAGGCTTCATATCCAGAGGAGAGTCATGGAATATCTTAATGTGTTCTTACAAGCAAAATTAATCAGTACCACCAATTAAAGACTTGAATAAAAACCATCCAGAAAAATCCCAACTACAAGAAACGAGAGGATAGAGTCATAAACTTCCTATTCTTACTTACCTACTAATTCATATACATTCTCTCATGTCCCATTCAGACCCACATTTACCTATTAATCCTCCAAGCTCCAATTTATATGAACAAACTCCTGTGTTCACCATTAGCAAGTTGGCACAGTCGATTATATGGGACAATGTCTGTGAAAGAAAACAGATCACTCGTGAGATAAAAGAAATGGTTTGGACGAGTTAAGAGCGAAATCCAATATGCTATTCACCATCTAGAAGCAGAATCTTCACAATTTTAGTTTAATTTCACGATTGATGCATTATATTCGAAAAATTGCCATTTTCAAGTACAATATTAGTTCCTTCTGATTTTAAACCAAATTTAATAAAAGTAAGCAGGTGAATGAAGCACAGTGATAAGTCAGAGGAGTTGAGTAACACACCGAAGTTATCACCAAAATTGGTGAAAATTTCCCCACGAATGGACTGGTTGCTTTCGGCGATACCAATCACCTCAACATAAGTCGTCAAATGTTGTGGAATAGGGCCCTTGATAGTTAGCTGATGATCGTCCGTACTTTTCCCTAAGAAGGAACCACCTTCAGTCCGCAAAACTTGAACAACTGCTCTAACCCTTCGACCAACCCACATCGGCAGCAGTTCTCCGTTGACAAAAACAGCTGGGTTTGATGTATCCATTTCCTGCAAGCTAAGATTGCATAGATAGAAAGATACAATCAAATGATATATTACATTGAAGGATACTGAAGTAAAGCTCACTGCTATCCGGATGAGAACAAGCAATCAAAGTAAAGCTCACTACTATTCGGATGAGAACAAGCAATCAAAGTACTGTTTTTACAATATGTTCAATAAGCAATTGAACAAGTAGCAGCATTACAGTTAACGGGAGGTAAGAGAATTTTGAATGGTATTCCAGGCTCATGAGGAACATGGTGATGCTCACCAAGGGAAACTAGGAAGAAATGATAGTCTGGGATTTAGGATGTTATGCTACAGCATACGAAAAATACATAAGTAGCATGCTTAACTACATAAGTTGCAGCACACTGCCTTCACCCAAACAAGTAAAAGAGAGCCAACCAACATATAAGGTGGTACAAATAAGAGTTCAAACTACAGTGAGGTAGGTATAGTGCTTCTGATTATTAAAAATGACACAACAAAACTCAAAACAATCCGGATATAAATTAGCATGAGGATGAGAAAACTGCAATTGAAAGGAAAATGGAAACTGCTACACAAAATCGTTTGACTCCAACTAAAAATAATAACCCCTGTACCTCGCAGAAAGCTACAATTATATGACTGATTAACGAAGGCACGTATAGTACTAATTAGGCACATACAAAAGGAAACCAACATAACATCATGAACTTCTAGCTTCGCACACATGACAAGTACAGAAAACAAATACTTGCATAATTAAGTAAATCAAATTATTCCAAAAACTGATTGTTCGCCGCGTCTATGGTTACACTCAAGATCAACAGTCACTTAAAGTTACATCTTAGATGGCACATATTCTCCAACAGCACATTACATGACTATGTTCAATTTCATTCTCCTGCTCGGACAAGACTTACAAGTACCCTTCTAAAGCATAAACGACCAAAAAAAATTCTATTTGTTTTCTAAACCTAAACTTTCCAACTTTGAGAATCGGAACAGTGCTCAAACAATTATCACCATATAACAGGAAAAAAAAAAAAAAAAAAAAACATCACAGTGTATGTTATATGATCTGATTACTGAAGGGTCCCAAACTTCGCCCTAAAAATTCTACCCAAAACATCACAAACTACCACTAAAATTAACCCTCGGTCAGATTATCAGATGCATAAGAATCATAAAGTCAAAATATTAGACGAGATAAAAGTGCTCGAAAAAAAGATAGATACGATTTTTAAAACCCTAGGTTTCGTAAAACCACATTTTTCCAAAGCAAGTTCATAGATCCAAAAATACTCTAACAAGAGACCGTAGGAAATAAGTAAAGAAAAGAAGATTTAAAGTGATTTACCTTGGTCTAGACGGGTTTCGGTCAAATAGTCTTCTGGGAGAGACTGAGGGCTTTCAGGACTAAGAGAAGTATTGTGGGAAATGGCGGGAGAGGAAGTGTTTTATATGATAAACCTACCGTAAGATATGATTATCCCCTTTGTTAACTAAAAGAACTAAAAACCCTACCGTAAGATCTTCGGTTTACCTCTTTTTCTGATGCTAGGTGGAAGACATCCGGTGGTTGTTACCATTTTTTTTAATATTCCACGTTGACTTTAGCGGGGCGATTTTGACCGAAAATCAAGGTGATTAGGGTTTCAATATTCTTCTTGATTTTGATTGATTTATGGTTCTTCCTTCATCATGGACGATGATGGAGAGTCTGTTAATGGTAAAGGGGTTCGTCTCTACCTATTTCCTCCCACCAGGTAGAGGGAGCAGTTTTGGGAGGTTCTCGTCCGAAGAGTCTATGTTTTTTAGTTCGAAGATTGTTTGGTCTTAGTTTTCTACTAAGAAGGAGTTAATCCCTGATTCTTCTTTGGATTTTGAAGATCTTGGATCGGCTGAAGGTAAAAAAAGTATATAATATCGTTTGTGATGATGTTGAAGAGGATCTTGCTCATTGTAAAGATCTAGTTATTGGAACTATTGTTGGTAGAAACTTACCTTATATGTTAGTGAAGAATACTATGCAAAGGGCTTGGAGAAAAAAGGGGTTAATGCATATGACAATCCATGGTGAGTCTCTGTTGAGTTCGATGATGAGTCTGATCGTATTGCAACTATTGAGTATGGTCATGTTTATATTTCTCAACAAAAAAAAAAATTTTCCGTCCCTGGCATCATTGCAGAGATGAAATCAGTTTTTGTTTGGGTTAATCTTAGGAAGGTTCCTTTACACATGTGGAATTCTAAAGCTCTGTCAAAGATTGCTAGTGTAATTGGAAAACCAATAATGATGGATAAACTTACAGCTACTAGGGTTATGATGAGTTTTGCAAGGGTTTTGATTGAAATTGATGTTGGTTGCGAATACCCTGCTTCTGTTCCAATCTTTTATGAAGGGAAACATGTAGTGAATGTTGATGTGGAGTATCCTTGGAAGGCTCCTAAATGTAATGCATATAATTTTTTAAGTCATATTGTTGTTAAATTCCCATGGGTTAAACCAAAGGAAGTTGTTGTGGTGGTGCCTAAAAAGACTAATGGTGATGGGAATTAGCAGGCTTAGGTTGTGAAAGGCTCTAAGAAAGTCTAATTCAAAGCTTATTATTAATATTTCAAAACGGGATGATTTTAATTCTGAACATGTGAGTATGGAGGAAGGGGGTTTTTCTCCAAAGGGTAATAAGGAAAATGTTTTTATAGAGGAAGAGATTAATGCATGCTACCTACTACAAATAAGTTTGATGCTTTGATTAAGATATATAATGAGACTCAACCTCTAGTGGTAGAAACTTCTAGTAAGCTTGTGAATTAAACCATTGTTTATGGAGTTCATTGTTCATCTGGGAATGCTTTTGAGGGTTATACCTTTATAGTTGTTGGAGCTTCTAAAGGTAAATTTTTCTTCAAAGGGAGTAATGCATCAGTTTTATCCAGTTCTGCTCCTAAAGGAGTAGAACTTAAGAATTCTAGGCATGCTCAGATGCCTCTTGTTATCTTAAATAATGTTAAAGTTGGGTGTTGGAACACTAGAGGGTTGAATGACCCATTAAAACAACATGAAGTAGGTAGGTTTATTAGTTTAAATAAATTATACTTGGTGGGTATTGTGGAAACCCATGTTCAAGCTTATAATAAGTATGTTGTTAGGTTATATATAAATAAAAATTGGTGTTTTTTAGATAACTATGATAATGATACTTCAGGAAGAATATGGGTGGGTTGGAATTCTCGTGAAATGTCTGTTAAGTTGATACATTCTGCTTCTCAAGCAGTATTTTTGGAAGTAACTACTTGTAGGAATTTGAAGTTTGTTATTACCTTTGTTTATGGTGATAGTGATAGTGTTTGAAGAGTTGTTTTATGGAATGAGTTATTAGCTTTTGCTGGTAGTTAACACCTTCCTTGGGCTGTGCTAGGGGATTTTGAAATTCTGAATTCTAATGAGAGAGTTGGTAGAAGTAGTAGTTGTCATATTTCTACTATGAATGAATTTGTTCATTGTGTTGAGGATACCCGGTTATTTGATCTTCCTTTTTCAGGTGACTTCTACACGTGGTCGAATAAACAAATTAATACTGGAAGTATTGTCTCAGAGATAGATTTTTGGTGAATATTGAATGGAGGTCTGTTTTTACTCAATTTAAAGCTGATTTCTCAGCTCCAGGGATTTCTGATCATTACTCAATGGTGATTTATGTGTATGGGAGGCGTATTCATGGTCCTCCTCCTTTTCATTTTTTGAATTATTTATCCGATGAGCCTGATTTTTAAATACTGTGAGAAGTGTTTGGGGGGAGAAAGTTAATGGGAATCCCATGTTCATTCTTGTTTCTAAACTTAATTAAAAAGGTGAACCAGAGATTGATTACTCTAAGAAAAAAGAGATTTCCTAATGTTTCTGAATTTGTTGTTAAAGCTAAAAGAGAGATGGCCAATGCTCAAGTTGTAGTTAAAATTACTCCTTGAGTGCTAGTGTGGTTGTTGTGGAAAAAAGACCGGTGTGTCAGTATGCTAGACTTTCTAGACATGAAGAATATATTCTCAAGCAGCAATCTATTGTTCAATGGATGGATTTGGGAGATTCAAATACTCAATTTTTTATGGTTCTGTTAAGGAAAGAAAACGTAGAAACAATATTTTGTTCTTAAAGAATGATAATGGTGTTATTATGGATGAAGACAAAGAAATTTCTATTGAGTATACCGCTTTCTTTTCTGAGTTATTTTGTGGTGCTGCTAGGCTTATTGCCCCCATTACTAAAGATTAAATTGTTTATTCTCTCTTGCATTGGCTCTAGTAAGGCGTCGGGTCCACATGGCTTTACTAGTCATTTTTTCAAAGTGTGTTGGTCCATCATTGAAGCTGACTTTGTAAGAGTTATTCAGGAATATTTTTTTCACAAGTTTCAAGCTTCTGGGAGAGGTAAATAGCACTTTTTAAACTTTTGTTCCTAAAGTTGATAATCCTTCTAATATTGGTGATTTCAGACCGATTTCGTGTTGTAATGTTATATACAAATGCATAAATAAAATTTTGGCTATAAGAATGAAGCATTTTTACGAGGTTTAGTTAGTGCTAATCAATCGGATTTTATTTCGGGTAGATCAATCCAGGATAAGATTTTACTTTCTCGTGAGATTTTAGGAATTACCATAGAGATAAGGGCCCTTCTAGCTGTGTTTTAAAAATCGATATTAGGAAGGCGTATGACACTGTGAGTTGGGATGCTATTGTTTTGTGTTTGAAGAGGATGGGATTTCCTGATATTTTTATTACTTAGGTTTACACTTGCATCTCTACTGCTATGTTTTTTGTTCTAGTAAATGGATCCCCTTATGGGTATTTTTCGTCTAGTAGAGGCCTTCGGCAGGGGTGTCCTTTATCTCCATCTTTGTTTGTAATTGTGATAGAAATTCTTAGTGTATCTCTTAAGTATCAAGTGGATATTGGCAGATATGGTCTTCATCCTAACTGTAAGTTAACTAAGCTCACTCACTTATGTTTTGCGGATGATGTTTTAGTTTTCTTCGGAGGTTCTATTTCTGTTGCCTCTTCTCTTAAGTCTATTATTGAAGATTTTAGTCAGTTTTCTAGGCTTGAGATAAATAAATCAAAGACAACTCTGCACTCTTCTGCTGTGAATCCTTCAGAGCTTAGTCAGATTATTCATTGTTGAGATTGTAGGACTGATGAGTTGCCTGTGACATATCTCGATGTTCCTCTTATCACTTCAAAATTATCTTACCAAGATTGTCTTCCTTCAATCCATATAATTTCGAAAAGGGATAAATCTTAGAAATCTAAGAAGTTATCTTATGCAAGAAGACTGTTGTTAATTAAAATTGTTTTTATGGGAATGATTCTATTTTGGCTATCTTGCTTTATACTTCCTAAAAGGGTTGTTAAGGAGTTAAACTCTATTTGCAAGAGATTTATGTGGGCCGGAGCTGGTTTGGGGAAGACTCATCATCATTTAAGTTGGAATGTGGTTTGAAATCCTTATAATGAAGGGGTTTTAGGGGTCAACGATGTAGAACTTACTAATTGTGCTGCTAACTTAAGACATATGTGGGACATTGTAAGTGGGAAGAATACCATATGGACTGATTGGGTTCAGAAGAATCTCATGAAAGGAAGGGATTTTTGGTCTCTAAAGATTCCTCAATATACTTATTGGTGTTGGAGAAGGTTGTTAGAGCATAAAGAGGCTGCTAAAGATCTTTTTATGCCTATTATTGGGAATAGGGAGAAGACTTTGTTCCTCACCGATCTATGGCACCCAAATGGTTTATTGATTGATTGGGTTAGTGAGGATACTATTGATGAGTTATGCTTATCTTTTGACTTGAAGATGCTGATTTTTTGGATGATGAAGGGTGGTAGTTCCCTGAATATATGAAAGAGGATCTATCTCAGACTATTGTGAAATTCAAGGAAGTGGAGTGGGATAAATTTGTTCCTGGTTTGATTGTGTGGAAACCTATCTCTTTTGGGGAATACACTATGACGGACACTTACAAGATTTTAGATGGTGAAAAGGACACTATTGTGTGGTGTAAACTTGTCTGGTTCAAGTCTCATATTCCAAGACAGTCTTTCATTACTTGGCTCAGTTTGCATGGGAGGCTTAAAACTAAAGTTAAAATGGCTCAGTGGGGGATTTTGCAGGTTGCTAGGTGTGTGTTATATGAAGATGAGCATAATATGGAGGATGGGAATCATATTTTTCACACTTGCTCTTGTGCTTCTTCTATTTGGATGGGCCTTCTGATTAAAATGGGTTATTCTAAAAATCTGTGTAGCTGCTGAAAGGAAGAGATTAATTGGTGTGTGAATGCCTTTACTATGCTAGGGGTTGGTTTCTAGAATTAAAAAACTTATTTTGAACTGCTTTTTGTGTCATGTATGGATGGAGAGAAATAATAGAATTTTTAAAAGTAGGTATTTTTCAGCTGATCAGGTAGGGTGTTCTATTTTTTCTGATGTGAGAATCAAAGTGCTTTCAAGCTTCTGCAAGGTAGAGGATTCTCCTTATTCTAGATGTTTTGCGGAAGGTCTTAGAGTTAGTTGTGACTTTGTTTGACCTTCTATTATTTAGAGGCCTTGGCTTTCTCCTAAGAATGATTTTATTATGATTAATGTTGATAGTTAAAAAAAGTTCCCTACTGTTGGGTGGGGTGCAGTTTTGAGAGTGAGTTCTGATGAAGTTATTTGTTGCTACAAAGGGAGGTGGATCTGCAATTTCTGTTAATTCTCATGAACTCCAAGGTGTTGATCTTGGTTTTAGTCTGGACATTGTAAGAGATATCAGGAAAGTTCATTTAGCCATTGATTCTATGTTTATATACTTCTTACTTACAAAGAAGGACTGTACTCTTTCTTGGAATTTGATTCAAATTTGGAGAAGGGTGGAAATATTGAGATCTTCTTTTAAGTTTTAAAGATTTCTCATGTTTACAAGGAAACTAATAGGGGTGCAGGTCTATTGGCGAGTTACCATTCCCTATCAAATGGGTTGACGTAAGGGTTGAGGACTATTCTACTGAGTTCTCTGGGATTATCAGGGAAAATAGAGGAGGAAAATTGTATCCCCATAGTTAGTTTTTTTTTTTTTTTTTTTTTTTTGATTTTCTGTTTCGTGGGGTAGGGTCCCCTTAACCCTACTATCTGATAAAAAAAAGTCATCTGAAGATTGTTGTTTCTCTTTTTTTTCGACGAAAAGGTAAATGTACGAATATCTCCAGCAAAAGTTCTGGGCACTCAAACAAATTCCCAAATGAAAATGCTAGGTTTGCAAGAGAATTCCCAAAGAAAAATACTAGGTTTACCGAGAATGAACCTAGAAGAAATCCTGATATATTGACACAATGGCTAGGCCCACTTTACCTGCACTTATCTCGGCACTAAAAAAGATAAATTATATTGTCATATAAAACCATCTGCATTTCCGCCAACTATATCTTTCTTTTTAGGTATAACTTTGTTCTCAAATCTCTCTAACTGGTCATGTATCCTATCCAGACTAAAGTGCCATATTTGAAAAGGGTATCTTGAAACTTGTGTGTCATATCTTTCCATGATAATCTATTTCAAAATAGCATAATGTTTTTTGAGAGGGTCCTAGAGAGCCATTGAATAAAAAAAAAATGACATCCCTAACTTTCAGTTTTCCTACTCCATACCACTAGAAAATTGGCCAATATTTTAAAAGATTTTAGAACTCCACAAGTGGAATGGAACCCCTTTTATCTCAATCCAAATTGGTTGATCTTGAGGTGACGCTAAAGAGGATGAAGTAGGGATGGAATTAATGGATGCCCACCATGAACATAAATGGATGATCATCCCTTCAAATTCCCAAGACCCTGTTTTTAACATTCTAGTTCTGGCATCTACAAAGGTTTGGAAGAACAAAGCATTTTTATTCATAGAAGTTCAAATCACCACTGCTTGATACCAACAACCTTTAACTTGATGCCAATTTCATGTTCAAAGATTACGTTCCCCACCTTCTGGAGGAACCAGATTTCTATTTCAGAAAACTGCCATTTTCAAAGCTACCACTATTGGCTTCCATCTTTGGTATTGATTCCCTACAGGGAAAACAAGATCCATATTATATAAATTATCTCTTGGTCTAAAAGTGTAATAAACTCACCATGAAAATTAGTATATCTTATTACATTTAACTAGTAATTCCTCCTGTCAAAGACCAATAAGCTCCAGCCAAAGACATAACCCCACTGTTTTTTTTTAAAGATACCTCGTGAGCTCTATGATTTCAATCTCAGAAATGTTCCTTAAATATTTTTTTGGTATGAATGAAGGTCTTGTAGAGACAATCCACTTGAAAACTTTGCTTAGAATCAGCTTTAACAAGCCCCTTATGTTGCAGTATTGCTCATTTAGTTGAATTATCTTCCAAAGTTGAAGGAAGAGGAACTGGAAAAGAAGAATTTCTCACAATACGAAGATATGTCATTTTTGACTGCTTCAACTCAAGGTTTAGCTATAACTATGACCTTTCATGACTTTTACTTCCCTGCATCGACTGCTTGACTGCCATTTTGTTCCGCTGCTTTTTAGCATTGTAAAGAACCTACCTCCGACAAGAAAAGACAATTTCAGGCGGGATTACTACCTTCGGAAAAAATGAGAATTTCATTAGGGGATTAATTGGTTGTGTCAAAAAGTTCGATATAGATTCATAAGTATTTATTTATATATTTAGTTTATAATGTACTATATATAGATTTAGAAGTAATTATTTAAATATTTTGCGAGAAATCATTCGTCGTTGAAGCAAGACTCGAAGGTACGACCTTTGGGTGCTACCAAAGCAATCAATCCACTAAACTATCAATTAGTTATTGCTCGACTTCATATATATATATCAAGAGTACAAAACATAGTTTGGCTAAGTTTTCTTATGTAAGTGGTGGTCCATATTTTTTCACAGAGAAGATAAATCTACGGTCATGTTTGTTCAACTTAAATATTAGTATAAGTATTTTATTTAATTGGTGTCTCATTAATTTCTCATAATAAATGATTACATCATAAATGTCTCTTAATTAATACTCCCTCCGTCCTAGTTTACTTGCCAAAATTGGTTTTTGCACACAGATTAAGAAATAGAGAGAGAGTAGATTTTTTTCCAAAATTACCCCAAGCTAGTATTTAAGATTACATAGTTTTCTATATCTAGTTTTCTGGTTTTTACTTGAAGAATCCAAAACAAAAACAAAAAAGATAAAGGATATATAGAGAGAGGAGAATTTAAAATTGTGTATAGGACATAAAATACGCAATTCTCAATAATATGATTTGATTCCAACAGAGGGGTAAATCAGGATAAAAAGTGAAAAAATATGAAACTTGACAAGTAATTTAGGACAAAAAAAATCCTCAATTTTGGCAAGTAAACGAGGACGGAGGGAGTATATTAATACATATTTCCATCAATAAACAATTTTGATAAAAATTATTTCAATAGATATTAGTGGTGGAAATAGTAGTAGAATAAGTAGTAGGTGGTGGAAGCGGTGGCGGGTGTTAGTAAGTGGTGGAGGCGGTAACATTAGTTTTGGAGGAAGAAATAGCAGCGGTGGATGGTTTTAATGGTGGTGGTATTGGTTTTTTTTCTTTTTGAATCAAAAATAACAACAAAATTTTTTTTACAGGACGGGTAACATTGTATTGTCAAAAATATAGTTGGTTGTTTATGACATGATTAATAAAGGTGGGTAACAAATATTTCGGGGATGATACCAAATCATATAACACAATTAAAATGATCATGATCATTGGATCAAATGGTACCACTGCTATCTTTCGTAACCATTTGTACGCATAGTTTTCGGTACTAACAAAAAACATATAGTTGAATAAATTAATTGACGACCCAAGTCTGCTCAAGCTAAACTTTACACATGAGGTCTGTGATTAAAAGTTAGAAGTGTACCAAATTTTCTACGATGGATGGGCAGTGGTGGTGGTGGACAAAGAAGTGATATCTGGTGGTTTTGTGGTGCTGACGGGTATTGGTGAGTAGTAATTATTATGTTAATTATGTGCCGCTACAAAAGGGTAACACTATAAAGTAGAAATGTGGTTGATCGCTTAATGCTAATATAAACTTGGTTAAAATGCATGACAATTATGAAGAAAAAAAAACATTGGGATGTTACGTTATATAATACATTCTAAAAATTACATATTTAGTATCAAGATTTTCCCTCCAATAGATAAATCTACGGTTGTATTAAGATTCGTAAGCAGATCTTCGATTTCTGAATGATAATAAATATAATGAAACGCTCCTTCTCGGTTTTTCCAATAAAAACCACAACCTTCTAAAAAAAATCAATCGGACGACACTTAGATGGATCGCATCACCAACAGTGTAAACTTCTCTGAATTGCTACATATCCAGTGAAATTTTTACAGATCAATTTGGTGATTTCGTCGTATCGTAATTTCTAATGAGACATGCAATTAAATATCTAATAGTGATTTTAACGGTATTTAATAATTACGATATTCTACTATAAGTTTTGTTTCAAGTATTGATTTAAGTTGGGTTCTTTTATATTTTTGTGTTAAGTTGATGACTTTTTAATTTGAATACATGTTTGATACATATAGGGTATTCTCTTTGTAATGCTGATGTTAGTCTCTCATTTTTCCCGTTAGCACTTTGTTTCAATCCCGGATCTGTAGACATTATTTGATTAATGTTGGGGTATTTGTTTAATCTCAAGACCGATTAAACCCATTGTGTGTTCTACGAATTGAAGGCGACAGAAGTTTGGGTTGGCTCTACTTTGAAACTAATAATTTTTCTTCAGAAGATTAGTATAATTTATGTAGATACAAATATCAATATGACTATGTTCTTTATTGTTCTAAATTACTTGAGTAACACTAGATGTGAGAACACCACTCACGCACTACTTAGCATAGTTGATGTGACATTTTTTTATCCACATATTTTTTCAATTTTATGTTATCAATATGATTGTGGAAGAATCTTACACAAGTTATGATATACTTTTGTAAGTTTATTTTTTCAGCTTACATATGTATATCTTACACATGTTTTGATTTCCAATAGCCAAGGGTTCATCATTTTTATAACTCTTGTTTTTGCAAAAAAAAATTGATAGTGTTTATCTATAGTAGGGAAACTATTACGTGTTTTTCGCTTCACTCCATAGGGGCTTAGTTATCAATAATTACGGAACCCATGTATTCATAAACGTCATGGAGTAGGATTGGCAGTTTAGGTATATCTACTGTTAGCTGAAACATTCTTTTTGAAATTAAAATTCGGTGGGATGAAATAGTAAATGGGGAATATATCTATTTTTTTTATCTTTTTTTATTTTCATGTTGGGACATTATTATTACTCCGGCCAGATAATAAATTGAAATAACATGCTTAACCAAAATAAAAAGATCAGTTAACCCATTATTTTTCTTGTCAAAACCTATTTGAATATCAAAATTATTACCCACGAAAAAATGAAGCAAAATGAATGTGAACATCATCGTATTAGAGACAAAAACATCCCGTGCCGTAACGACACGGGTTGAGCCCTAGTATATATATATATATATATATATATATATATATATATATATATCAACTTAATTCTATTTTTCCTTAAAAATAAAAAATAAATTTACCATAATTCACGACTAATTACGGATCATACTGCTTTCACCTAATTAGATTACAATTATTTGATTCGGCGCTGTTATATTTTTGAATGTAAATATTAATCAACGTCTTCTTGTTCTTATTGGTGGATATCGATAAAAAAGTTCTTATTTTATAATTTTTTTATTCTTTAAAGTATGTGTTACCACCTCTGTTTAGTGCAAGATCTTTTTGTGCATCACGGATTGTAACTTTACAAATAAAAATAAAAAATATATATTTACGAATAAACACCCATAATCGACAATACTTTTCTTTTTTATTGTTATTATCAAATATCGGGAAAAAATTGACCTTATAAAAGGCCTTATAACAAGATTCGCAACAAGACCCTTTAGACTAAGAACTGGCTCTGCGGCTGGAGAAATTTTGTGAGATAATAATATTGTAAAACTTCATATGCTTGTGGATTATCCTTCAGCATTATCACAGGTTCTCATAGCCCTGGAAATCTGTCCATGTAGTTTAAAGTACTAGGAAGGTTAAGAAGAAACCTCCTGAAAAAATTGTTAAGCTAATTTTTGTACCAACCATTATAAATGCTATTAAAACTTTTGTGAGAAAAGCATGAATGAATAAGGAAGTTCCACAAACCCTTAACCCAAAATCTTCAAAGTGTATTTTTTTTAAGGATATTAGGGGTTTAAAAAGATAAATTGAATCTTTAGTTAAACGAAATAACATTTTTCTTATTTGGATTGTTGAGCCAAAAATAAGGGTTAATGGAAAACCTACTTATAAAATAAAATTAATCTTCATTTAGCGGTTAAACGGGTAATATACATGCACTCTTGTCTTGAACCGCCAAGTGCAGAACATATTGGGCAACAACTTCATCTTAAATCTCCAGCAAGAAAATAAATGAAGTAATTACCAACATTTGAACCAAAGACAAACACACTCATAACAAAGATTCAACACCAACAATGATTATTCTTCTCTCTAGTGTACCAACACAACTGCAACTGCAGCCCTTTACTCAACACCATACTGAAAGCTACACTAACCACGTCTCTGGAAAAATAGGCACCAACACACTATAAACAGATTGAAGAATTGAATCCTCACATTGCATGAATCCACTTAAAAAAGTACTTTTGAAACTCCTTGTATTATTCAACCACACAACAACCAAACTAGTAAAGAAAAAATATATAGCAGGCTGCACACACAAGCATATGCAGAGTCACCAACAAACAAAACTCCAATCATAACCAATACCAAAATAAAAATCAACTTCAAATCTTTATATATACTAGTAAGAACACATGTGCGATGCACATGCTTGAATTTCGCTCAACCGACAAAACTATATTTGAAAGCAATGATTTTTTTTTTTGCGTAAAAACAAAAATTTGCTATTCTTATTTGTAGTCGTTACGTAGATAATTAAAAAATCTTTTCAAATATATAAATTTTATAAAAATTCGGTATACATTTTGAATTATATTAAGTTTTCAAAAATTTTGATCTATTTTTAAAACAATGGCATTTTTGTAAATATGTAAAAAAAGGACAACTAAGTAATTTACGGGGTCTCTTACCAAAAAGAGCTCTTTTCATTATATTCATATAAGATAAGATAAGATAAGATTCTCAATCATTCGTGCACACAAGATTTGCAACACCAAAGAGATGAGGACTGAGCCGAAGGAAATACTGAGAAGAGTAGTTGAAAATAAGCACTTGAATTTGTGTAACGGTTGACATTCACCAAAAAAAATTATTCAATATTAAACTGGTTGAGAGGATTAAATCTTCACTGACTTGTATTAGTTCAAACACACATGTTCAAGTTTAAAAACACCAAGAATCAACGCCAGCAGGTCTTAGTGAAAAAATAGTAGAAAACTAATGATTAATGATGAAAAAGCAAAATACAACGGAGAAGTTGTACTTTGATGATGAAAATAGTCTTCCAATTGAAGATGGAAATCCAACATCTAGATTGATGAACATGCTTGATCTTAACCAAATGTTGAACCTTAATTCTCCCTAAATTTCCATAGCAAATCTCTCCATAGCAAATCTCCATTGATCAATCGAAATTCATATATGTTGTTGATATTGAAAAAAATCGACGGTCAGTCTTATTTCCAACAACACTGAGTCCACTTCTCAACTAAAGTACTTATTTATAAATATACCGTAGGAAGTACTCGTATTTTACCAGTATGTAGTTGTATAGTAAATCTAGCATGTAGTTGTGTTTTATACTAAGAAGTATAGTATAGTATAGAAATACCGTATGACTCTTTATTTATGTATTTATCTACTTTTTTATTTTTTCATAAGTATACTTATTTATTTATACATATACTTATACTAGGGGGTTTACTGAGATGCGCGCTATACAAACAAGACACGTTTTATTTATTTATTATGTTCTATGTATTGCTTCTGTAAACAATCCTTGTGGGTTGAATGTCCGCAGGAAGGGATGACGCTCTTAACATCTTTGTCTTGATAATCCTCGAGGCATAATAGACATTCTTTTTCGTCTTCATCGTGGGCATGCGATGCTGAGTAGAGAGGAATTGAAACACAATTTTACCATAGAAATATTATCTGATATTGTATCTGTGATGGTAGATTAATCCCCCCACCCCACCCCGCCCCGCCCCGCCCCGCCCACACACACACATCAAACAAACAAATAAAAGAAAGCTAGAAATATAGGCCACCAGTAGTTACCCAAGAAATACGGTATAAAACGATTTTCTTGTTAAGATTTTATCAAAAAAAAACACAATAAAACCATAATAAAATTCAAGTCCATAATTGTATTGTGTCATACTAAGTTTTGCAAGATTGTAGCATCGCAGTAGAGGAAAAGAGTACGGAGGCTTGGTTTGTCTTAGTGGAGACAGATTTTGTGCATTCCACAATTAGATAGTTTTTTTAATGGTCATTTTAGAATATGACATCATTTGTCAAATAGAATTGGTGCATCAAGATGAACGAGTATAAGCTTATACGAAGAAATAACTCAAGAGATTTAATAGAGAGAAATCTTTCTTGTTGTTAGATATTGTATAATAATCTCAGATAATATCTATCAAAACAAAACGATATATTTATTACCATACCCGAAATGCTAGTGTTAGAGCATCGCTCAGTTGAACTCAAAAGTTTTGCTATCTCAAGCTTGTTGTCAATGTTGGATGTACAAAACTATATCTTGATTTATAATCTGCTAAAATAAGTCTCATAGTAGGTTTAGAGCATCATAATTGAGTACCAGAATTCACTAAATAACATATTGTTGATGGTGGTTTTAATCCAAATTCGAAAATCGTAAATCTGTCTTTGATCTCGTATATTGTAGACTATTAAGGTTTATAGACGCTTTATATATGAGCAAGAGCTTCACCCGGATGAACTCTCAGTATTTCAAATATACTTAATATATTTACTAACTATCAGTACTTGTGTATCTACATTGTACTAGGTATAACCCATGATGATGGCCCGGGAGTTGAGCATAGGCACGATATTTTATTGGTCGGGTCTAATTAGTCGGGGCCTAGGTGATTAGAAAATCTCGGTTCAAACGTAGTCACCACATTAAAATTAGTCGGTAATAGGCTGAAATCTAGGGGATTGAGCCTATAAGTAGCCACAGTATTTTCTTGGTCGGGGATTAAAAAATCAAGAATCAAACGAAGTCCCTAAGTTAAAATTATTCGTCATTAGGTTGAAATCCAAGGGCTTGAGACTATAAGTTAATCTTGGCATGCAGTGCGTGTCAAATTAGCCGGGGAACACAACATAGGCTGTGACTAGGGATGTCAATGGGTCCGGGTCCCCCCGGGTAGTACTTGGCCCAGAACCGGACCCGACATATCAGAGTCGGTTCCGGGTACTAGCGGTTCCGGGTCCGGTTCCCTATTTCATTGGCCCAGAACCGGACCCAGTAAAAGACACGGGTAATCATCGGGTCTGGGTACCCATTGGGTAAAAACAGATTTATATGACTTCCAAATTTTGGATTACTCAAGACTCAAACAACAAAGAAAATCAATCATCTTTTAACACATACATATTGGAGATAAACCAGCTGAGATTAGGAAAATTGAAGTTATTTTCCTAGTTGTAAGTAAAAATCTGCCATAATCTAATAAATACAAAAGTTGGCAAACTTTTTTTTATCCGATAATTACAAGTAACGCCAGCCATAGTATAGACTGTCGTAATATAACCACAAAAGTTGACAGACATATATATTCTATAAAGTGTAAAGAGATGAATGCGTGTTTCCTTCACAAGTACATATACAAAAAAAGGACGCAGTTTGCATGTTCTTCGGCCATATCAAAAAGAAGTTCCCATCAGTTCAATAGAGATTTCACCATCATATGCCCAATTATTCCTGCAAGACAAACGAATACAGTCCATCATAAAAGGATAGTTCAATCCCAAATAACAAGACATAAAATCGAAAACCAGATTTCTCATTAATGCAAACAACCGGCATAATTCATTAGGCAGTGGAAGTAACATATGAAATAATACTACCACTACAACTCAACAACCAACAACAGATTCTTCTGTAAAAGAAAAAAAACAATTGCACAAGATGTGTACCTGAAATACGCCATAGTGCCCCTCTTGAGTAAACCATAATAGGAACTTCACAAAAAACAAAATACACACTCTTCTTCTTGTTCGTCGGTTAGACGATGTGCGATGTTGCATCAGCATCATCTGACTGAAGCTCATCAATTTCCTCCATAAGAGTCTGAAGTGAAGTATTACCTAACCCAAATCCCTCATCTAACACAGTAAAATAGTTAGTTGACACACATGAACCATAGAAAACGTATCACTAATTCAACATTGATATATTATGGTAAACGTGAAAGTTTGAATATGTTACTTACTCTCCAGCGCACTTCTTATCCAATCTTGTGTGCATATCAAAGATTCAATTGTTTCTGGAAGCATTGAAGAACGGAATTTATCTACAACTCTGCCACTAGTGCTGGAAACATATTCAGAAGCCATCGATGATGCAGGAATTGCTAATATATCATGAGCTATCAATGCTAGAATTGGATATACCGGTCCATGAAATTTCCACCATCCCAAAACATCAAAACTGTAATCATTCAGATCAATAGTACCACTTCCACTTTTAAAAGGGTGAACATCAGCTGATAGGTATTGCTCTAGATCTGTGCGAATGACGTCATGTTGTGAACTTTCTTCCAGAAATACCGTCAAACCCTTCCTTTTAGAAGTAAAAGAACTTTGATAAGCCGAAGAACTACCCCCAATACCAACTGAAATTGAATCCTCTATGTTCACATCATTTTTCGAAATGTTTGCTGAGTATACATGTGTTGAAGAAGCATAAAAGGTTGCATATTCATTATACAATCTTTTCAAGACTTCGATAACTTCTAACTTCTTTTCCTCACTGTTACCGAGATATATTAATGGGAAGTAAAATTCCACTAATTTCATTTTAAACCTAGGATCTAAAATGGAAGCTGTTGCAAATGTTTTACTAGACAGTTTCCAATACTTTTCAAACTTTTTCATCATATTCACAACCATTTGGATATTAATGCATCATCAAAATCACGCCACTCACGAAGTTCTAAGAATAAAAAGAAAGCAACATCAAAATAACGATTTACCGTTACGTATGATGTACCTGAAAATAGAACGGTGATGTCATAAAATACCTTCAAGCAAATTGAAAGACTGCTTGCACTCTTCCAGTCTTCATCCGTTGGAGCAACATTAGAAAAACCAGGTTCAATCTTCGCAAACCGGTTAAATGCTTCCCGAAATAGAAGTGTTGTTTCAAGCATCAAATAGGTAGAATTCCACCTTGTATCAACATCTTGAACCAACTTTGTCTTAGGAGCATTTACTTGCAAGCAAACTTCTTCAAATTTTTGTTGTCTCTGTGGTGAAGCTCTAATAAATTTCACTGAATTTCTAATTTTCTGTATTTCTTCTTTAATTTGCAACATCCCGTGATCAACAATAATGGCAACCACATGAGCAGAACATCGAACATGAAATAACTCTCCATCCAAAAGTAATCCAGGTTTTAGTTGATTACGAAGTTCACTTACCACTACTTTGTTGGTTGAAGCATTATCCAACGTGATTGAAGCTATCTTCCTATCAATATTTCACTTGTACAACTGATCCATCAACATCTTGCAATGTTGACTCCAGTGTGTAGCCAATCCACAATGTTAAAAGATAAAATTCTATTCTGAATTTTCCAGTTTTCATCAACATAATGAGCTGTCAAAGCCATATAACCTCTATTCTGAGTAGTACAAGTCCACATATCAGTAGTAACGCTTATGCGACTCTGAACCTTGCTAAAAATCTCGTACAAATGCTTCTTTTCCATTTTATGAATCTTCAAGCAATCTGACTTTGTAGTATTTCTCTCACAAGATTAATATTAGGTTGTAATGAAGTCAGCACCCTTCTAAATCCAATGTATTCTACAAATGAGAAAGGGAGTTCATGCAAGATAATTATTCGTGCAATACAATCACGAATTACTTCTTGGTTAAATTTAAAGTTGAAAGCAGCTACTGGCCCATCTTGCGTTTCACTAGCTTTCACGAACATTTGGTTAATTTGTTGTTGTGTTCTTTTGTATACCTGATAACTTTTCAGATGTTTCCTCAAACTACTTGTCTCATTTTTGCTCTTCGCATTAATTTTGTTCTTGCGGTGTTTGCATTTTCCATGCGTTACTTTCCCATCTACCAATACCTCTTCATATTCATCCCAAGCCTTTGAGGTTCTTTTGCGTTTACGTGCAACTGGAGGAATCACATCTGTTGTTGCCGCTTCCAGATGAACAGAATCATCAGAATCACCAGAATCACTTGACTCACTGGCTACAGTTTCTACTTCGTCTGCACTACAGATTTTGAAACTTTAGTCTTCTTTGGAGCCTTCGAAACGACAACTTTAGGAGGCGGCATACATAGGGGTTTCGAAACTTTAGTCTTCTTTACAGGAACACAATGATCACCAACACTACTTCCTGTTTGTGCTTTAATGTTGCCTCTGCAAGAAAAAACAAACAAACATCTGTATTAGGTGTCATAAATTATAAACGATAATAAATATAACAAGCATATACAGTAAGAAGAAGAGAAAAGTTCCAACTGATCAGCAAACTCTCATGATGTAGTAATTTCAACAGCGTATTGCATTTAACTCATCAATAAAGACTTAAAGAGTGAAACTTTTAATCTAACAGGAAAAATCAAAAGACACTAGAGAGTAGTGATAGATCGTAGATGACTAAACCTTTAATATAATAATTATGTTTAGTTATAGCTGATTGGTTTACTAAGAAATGTTAAAGCCCAAGGCCATACACTACACACAACACCATATCGATCTAATGAATTACAAATTCGTACCAAGTCTGTTTTTTTCTTCTTTAATTTTAATTGAACTTTAGATTTAAAGAGGGAAACAACAAACAAGTGGCCTCATAATGGGCATCTAAAGCCAATTAATACTCACCCTGTACAACTCACTTTACTGCCTCATTTGTTACATCTACATCTCTGATAAGTAAGTATTGTCGCAAGAACATTCGTGCCGCAACTTATTAAGATGTTTAGATGAACCAGGTTTACAAATTGAAACAAATAAATAAAAAGAAGACATAAATGCTTACCAAGAGCCCCTAAAATCACAAACCAACAACACTAGTCCTACTATGCCCTGTACCAGTTATAATTTCCTGAAAAATGAAAACAAGTGATTGGATTATGAGAGTCTTTTCTTAAAATGGAGAAATAACATTTCAAGTTTTCAACACACAAAATCATCCATGCATGAATAGGTAACACGCAACAGTAACATCTCCAATCAAAATTGAGAAATTGAAAGATACCGACTAACTAACCCCATCACCAGCCATAATTAAACATTTAGGTTTTTGTTTTCTTAACATTTCTAGTTCTACTGTTAAAAAAAATTGTTCACTTGCAAAAACAACAAGGTGCTGGAACTAATTGTAATAGATGTTTTTTTCTTAACAATTCTTAACATATCTCGTCTAAAATATTACTGTAACAGATTCAAGAGAATTCAAATCGATTCAAAAAAAATCATGCACATCAGTTTAAGGATTTGTAAGAGTAGTACTATAATATAATACCTTTTTTTCAGTAAAAGAATTTGAGAAACAAATAATTTTGCTGTTACTGTAGTCTGTAAAAGTGGTTGCGGCTAAATGAGTTGAAGAAGAAAGTAGATCTCGCTGAAATGGGTGGTGAGAACTTCTCATTCCTTTATATATGACCTAATTTTCGTTAAGAATTTTACAAAATTAGCCTTTCTTAAATACCCGTGGGTACCCGGCGGGTAGGACCCGGATAGAACCGGTTATAAACGGGTCTACTCGGGCATATCGGTTCGGATCCGAAATCACTAATGGGTCCGTTTTCGGGACCCATACCCGGACCCTAATTAGCCGGTTCCGGGTATTTGGGTACGCATTGACAACCCTAGATGTGACCCCTTAAATTCGATTGGATTAATGAATAACAGTAACACATATTGATGTTCACATCTCCAAAAAAATTGGGTCATATAGAAAACGTTGGGCTACTACAATTAATGTATAAAAGTAAATATTATATACGATGGTGAGTAGGGATACTAGTAAACAAGACGTACAAAGGCGTTTTATTATATATATGCATCTCATTCGCTCTTTAGAAATAAAAACTCGAGCACTACTCTCATTCCAAAATCTCCATAAAATTGCAGCTGCATTTCTATTTTTGAGATAATAATTACCTATTACAATTCAAAGTGCCAATACTAAAAATATAATATTCACTTAGCAATTAAAAAAAAGTATTGGATGAATAAACTCTCGGGCCCTTAATTTTTCATTAATAACTGACCTTTCTATGATGTGTACTTTTCTATGTAATGTCCGTTTTATACGAGTGATGCGTGTCATAACCACAACAAATTAATTAATATTTTTCTCGCTAATTAATAAGTAATATAGCGACAGTAAGGATCGTTCCCACGAGGAACAAGAGGTTTTAGTTGTCTTATAATGTCACAAAAAAGGGGGGTTTTAAATTTTATAAAGTAAAAGAATAAACAAAACAATAAAAAAGATAACGTTGAAATCAATAAGAGAGATTAGATCAAGGAATCCTTCTTCGTTGCAAAACAATGATTCAAGTTATGTTTTTCATCCACATGTTATTAGACACATATTATCACCAACCGTAGGTAAAGCAGCTAGCTCAGTGCTAAACCCCTAAATCCCTAATATCACCGGATACCGAAGTTCTCGACTACCGGATTTTATTCACCAAACCACCTAGTAGTATCTCACTCAAGATGTAATTTAGTTAAACGCATTAAGATTTATGAATTTATTAGGTTGATATTAGTAGTTAGATTCTTATCTCAAGGTCTACTTGCTAACGTTGTTTCCACACACAATTGCTCCACGGAATCCCTCCGCAAGATCTCGTGTTTGCCACTTGTGTAAAGAGTCAAGAAACGATTACTTATCCCCTAACTTTCACTAGCTTTAGATTAATTAACAAATCAATTTAGTATGCATCCTAAACGACCTATCAATCAACCATGAATGTATAAACATTCCTATTAGTAAAAACAAACGATAATCATGTGAAAACTTCAAAGTAGATTTAAAACAAAACTCAAAACATGTTAAGAACTAGGAATTCATCCTCAATCAATAAAATTAGCTACTCATGCTAAGGAGTTCACACAAAGAATAAAGAAAAGATAAGTGTTGTGTGTGTAAAAGGTTGTGTAAAAATTGTGTAGAGAACTTCTCTATTTATAGGCTTCAATTTCCTAGCAATCCTCTTAGGAATAGAATCCTCATTCCATAATAACACCACTTTCCCTTTGTATCTCAACTTCCAAATCCAGGTCTTTCTCAAATCTTCCATCTTCTCTTTCCAAATCCAAGCCCAATTATTCAAACCCATGAGTCTAGATGAGTCTAGAAAATTCTTCATTAAATGAGTCTCCTATGAAATGACAATATTGCCCATTTCGCACAAATTGGGTGATTTCTTCTTCTTTTCCTCCGTGCGACTCCAAAATACCTAATAACTCAAAAACATGCGTAAAATACATAATTTACAAGAAAAAGAGCAGAGAAAGCATAAACAATAGATAATAAATAGGATGTATTCTACACCCTATCAAATTCCCCCACACTTAGACTTTGCTAGTCCTCGAGCAAATCAAACTAAAACTTACAACTTCAAAGCGTTTCAGCTTCCCAAGCATCCAAAGAGTTATGAGGACATAGAGTTTCTGCATGCTATTAATAAGAAATTAGAAATACTAAAGAACATATTCTCGTTCTTAATTGTTGAGTGAGAAATAACCACACCATAATGAGAGAACGCATGTTTGAGAGCGATCAATAAGCATTTCGCCTCGAATTCTGCCTCACCAAAAAGGGTTTTATGAAATTGCACTCAAAGGACGTACTTTTATGGTTCTCACATGTGTGCAGGTAGGAATGAAGAGAGAATTCCTGCAACACGTTGAATAGTGGGAAGGACAACTTCCGAAATATTTTAAAAACCCACATCTTTTAACGTTTTGAAAAACCATTTTTCTGACGATCTCTAAGAAAGGAAATAAACCACTATTATCGAGGATGAGATTACTTACTCACCTTCACATCCGATCGCCAATGATGATAACACCACTCTCACGGCATCCAATAGAAATGTATTCCGCTCCTCGTCTTCATCTTCTTGGTCTTCGGCTTCAACTATTGATGATAAACTTTTGAACTTCATAGATCCTTGACAATTTGTAACTTTCTTCCTCAAAATCGTTGTCGCTTGAAACTTCTTTATAGATTTTCCTTTCCTCACGGCTTATTAAATAAAACAAAAATAAAAGAATTCTTGTCTCGTTTTTTTTTTTTCATTTTTTTTTTAATTTAATATTTTTTTTAGAGACAAGAGAAATAAAATACAAAACAAAAGTGAAAATAAAAACAAACCATGACCGTGGGAAAAGTACTTTACCGCTTGATTCTTCACAACTTATATCGTCTCGAAATCATAAACTTCAATAATTCTCACCTTTTGCTTTTCTTTGCTCTTGTAAATAAGTCTTCAACATGTATATATAATTCCGCTCATTGTCTAGTTTCTTTACTTGGATATGAAATTTTCTCTTTTCTTGTTCCGTTGCTTGTAAACCTTGAACGTTTTCAACTTTCCTTGTAGATTTTGATGTCGCTCCCTTGTTGATGATGATGGTGTTTCTATGGATCCGTTGTTTTCGAGAGAGAGAATGGTGCTAACTGCAAATCGAACTACAAGAAGGAGGCTTTCATCTATAGACGTCACCCTCATGATTGACAAAATTAGCACTCAAGAGATCAAAGAGTAGTGCTTCTATTGGTGGGAGGTTGGGTAGCTCACCATTCTACCAGGAATTAACGTACGGTGACATATACTCAAAAGAAAGCTCTTTAGTTATTTATAAAGAAATCTGGTCGGTGCCTCGCATGATATAAATAGGGTAGTCTCCACTAATGATTGATCAGCAACTTTAATAATGCATGTCTCCCTGCTCCTAATTTGCATCACCGGCATGACTAAATCCATTATTTAACACTCTAACAAGCAAGAAATCCGAACGTAGTTCCCTAACACTTCCAAGTTCAGTTATGTCGGTCAGAATTCTCTATGTAAACATACCTAGAAGTATGCTAGTGACTCTAAAATCTCTAAAAGTTGGAGGTTTTATGCAATTTTTTTTTAATATGCTTAACCACTCCCCCACACTTAAACCTTACATTGTCCTCAATGTAATTGAATCATCCAAGTAAAGTCAAGGTGGGAAATCCTAGTATGATATGGAACAAGAAAAAATAAATAAACAACACAAAACAAAACAAAAAGAAAATAAAAAGTAAAATCAAAAGGATAAGAAATACAAAACCTATGGGTTGCCTCCCATTTAGCGTTTGTTTTAAAGTCGACGGCCCGATTTGGTTTCTTGTAAGATTCACTCCCCATATACTAACAATCTGAAAATTTGGGGATCCACCCACAATACCTGTTTTGCAAACAATAACTCCATACAAATGTTAGCACAAGAAAATAATAATAATGTTATCGCTCGATAGAAATTTCCCCCACACTTAGTCTTGTCCACACTAGGAAGTCCATAAATAACATAGAATTTGGGAACTTCCATTTATTCCTCTTGGCAAAACTGCATAGTGTTAGCATCAAGTGTTTCCAATGGTGGATATCTAGAAACAAAATCATCCAAAAATACTTTCGAAGCACATACATTCAAACCAATAAGAGGTAAAGGAGAAGAATCAATATGCAAAGGGTTTGACAAACCTTGCACAATTTCTTGTATTACGGAATCCTCTTCATCTTTAAAAAATTCAAGTGAATTACTTACCTCTTGTATATCGTGGTCCTCTATCAAACCTTGCAACCATTCTTCGTCGTTTTCTACCTTAACCAAAGTCTCGGCATCATTAAAATCATTGGCAAGTTCAATTGGGTCTTCCACAAAATCAATGAATTTGGTTTCATCCTCTAGCATCATCTCTTCAACATTCTCATCATCGGAATCGGGCCATTCACTAAAATGATTTTCATCGGTATAAATTCTAAGATCTTGTGAGGGTGTTACACCGTTCATAACAATAAGTAAGTCACACCCAATCTCCTCTTTTTGAATAAGTGAAGGATCGTTATTATGATCCGGAGTTGGAATAACTTCCTCATTGTTGCAACGCTCATACACTACCGCGGACTCATTTCTTTCCCTAAGGAATTTTTTAAAAGCACTAATTGCATCTCCCTCAAGCTCTACCTTTTGAATAGGTGATTGATCATTATTAAGATCAAGGCTCGAGTAGGCTACACTAGCGTCATCAAAAGTCTCCAAAGGTTGGTCCTTTTCAAGACAATCATCTTCACTTTCAGACTCACCATAATAAGAATCTTCATCGGTTTCATAACCTTTATCCAGACGTCGTTTTAGTTCCACACGAATGGTCCTACTAATTTCTGCGACAAGATCTTCCGAGGTTCCATCATCTTCCAACTTATATAATTTTTGTGCAAGTTTCTTGACGTTCACACGCTTACCGTTGTTGGCTACAATAGGTTCTCTTTCCCAGGACTCTTCCCTTTGAATGGGTGAATGATCATAACTACGATACAGAGTCGGATAAGAAAAAGTGTTGCAGAAATTGGTTTGTGCGACGTTCTTTTTATCACGGTCAAGTTGGTCTAGTATTTGTCGCATATCTTGCAATTATTTCATAATCTGCATACAAATCGAATGAAGCCATTTAGAAGTAGACTTATCCCACCTTGGTGCTTGACTTACATACCTACTACAAGGTTGTTGATATGTATGAGAATATCCATAAGGTTTTGTAGGAAATTGATCATAGCCAGAAGATTGGTTTTGATTGTATCCTAAAGATGGTTGGAAGTTGCCATAATGTTGAGGTTGAAAACCGTATTGATTGTTGTAATATGCTTGCTCTTGTCCACCGTACATGGAAAACTGGTACCTGAGATAAAAAATCTAGAAAACAAAGTTAAAAACAAAAATAAAACGAAAATAAAAACAACTAAAGTTGCTCCGATGCTCCCCGGCAGCGGCGCCAAAATTTGATGCGTGTCGTAACCACAACAAATTAATTAATATTTTTCTCACTAATTAACAAGTAATATAGCGATAGTAAGGATCGTTCCCACGAGGAACAAGAGGTTTTAGTTGTCTTATAATGTCACAAAAAGGGAGGTTTTAAATTTTATAAAGTAAAAGAATAAACAAAACAATTAAAAAGATAAAGTTGAAATCAATAAGAGATATTAGATCAAGGAATCCTTCTTCGTTGCAAAACAATGATTCAAGTTATGTTTTTCATCCACATGTTATTAGTCACAGATTATCATCAACCGTAGGTAAAGCAGCTAGCTCAGTATTAAACCCCTAAATCGCTGGTATCACCGGATACTACCGGATTCTATTCACCAAACCACCTAGTAGTAGCTCACTCAAGATGTAATTTAGTTAAACGCATTAAGATTTATGAATTTATTAGGTTGATATTAGTAGTTAGATTCTTATCTCAAGGTCTACTTGCTAACGTTGTTTCCACACACAATTGCTCCACGGAATCCCTCCGCAAGATCTCGTGTTTGCCACTTGTGTAAAGAGTCAAGAAACGATTACTTATCCCCTAACTTTCACTAGCTTTAGATTAATTAACAAATCAATTTAGTATGCATCCTAAACGACCTATCAATCAACCATGAATGTATAAACATTCCTATTAGTAAAAACAAACGATAATCATGTGAAAACTTCAAAGTAGATTTAAAACAAAACTCAAAACATGTTAAGAACTAGGAATTCATCCTCAATCAATAAAATTAGCTACTCATGCTAAGGAGTTCACACAAAGAATAAAGAAAAGATAAGTGTTGTGTGTGTAAAAGGTTGTGTAAAAATTGTGTAGAGAACTTCTCTATTTATAGGCTTCAATTTCCTAGCAATCCTCTTAGGAATAGAATCCTCATTCCATAATAACACCACTTTCCCTTTGTATCTCAACTTCCAAATCCAGGTCTTTCTCAAATCTTCCATCTTCTCTTTCCAAATCCAAGCCCAATTATTCAAACCCATGAGTCTAGATGAGTCTAGAAAATTCTTCATTAAATGAGTCTCCTATGAAATGACAATATTGCCCATTTCGCACAAATTGGGTGATTTCTTCTTCTTTTCCTCCGTGCGACTCCAAAATACCTAATAACTCAAAAACATGCGTAAAATACATAATTTACAAGAAAAAGAGCAGAGAAAGCATAAACAATAGATAATAAATAGGATGTATTCTACACCCTATCAAATTCCCCCACACTTAGACTTTGCTAGTCCTCGAGCAAATCAAACTAAAACTTACAACTTCAAAGCGTTTCAGCTTCCCAAGCATCCAAAGAGTTATGAGGACATAGAGTTTCTGCATGCTATTAATAAGAAATTAGAAATACTAAAGAACATATTCTCGTTCTTAATTGTTGAGTGAGAAATAACCACACCATAATGAGAGAACGCATGTTTGAGAGCGATCAATAAGCATTTCGCCTCGAATTCTGCCTCACCAAAAAGGGTTTTATGAAATTGCACTCAAAGGACGTACTTTTATGGTTCTCACATGTGTGCAGGTAGGAATGAAGAGAGAATTCCTGCAACACGTTGAATAGTGGGAAGGACAACTTCCGAAATATTTTAAAAACCCACATCTTTTAACGTTTTGAAAAACCATTTTTCTGACGATCTCTAAGAAAGGAAATAAACCACTATTATCGAGGATGAGATTACTTACTCACCTTCACATCCGATCGCCAATGATGATAACACCACTCTCACGGCATCCAATAGAAATGTATTCCGCTCCTCGTCTTCATCTTCTTGGTCTTCGGCTTCAACTATTGATGATAAACTTTTGAACTTCATAGATCCTTGACAATTTGTAACTTTCTTCCTCAAAATCGTTGTCGCTTGAAACTTCTTTATAGATTTTCCTTTCCTCACGGCTTATTAAATAAAACAAAAATAAAAGAATTCTTGTCTCGTTTTTTTTTTTTCATTTTTTTTTTAATTTAATATTTTTTTTAGAGACAAGAGAAATAAAATACAAAACAAAAGTGAAAATAAAAACAAACCATGACCGTGGGAAAAGTACTTTACCGCTTGATTCTTCACAACTTATATCGTCTCGAAATCATAAACTTCAATAATTCTCACCTTTTGCTTTTCTTTGCTCTTGTAAATAAGTCTTCAACATGTATATATAATTCCGCTCATTGTCTAGTTTCTTTACTTGGATATGAAATTTTCTCTTTTCTTGTTCCGTTGCTTGTAAACCTTGAACGTTTTCAACTTTCCTTGTAGATTTTGATGTCGCTCCCTTGTTGATGATGATGGTGTTTCTATGGATCCGTTGTTTTCGAGAGAGAGAATGGTGCTAACTGCAAATCGAACTACAAGAAGGAGGCTTTCATCTATAGACGTCACCCTCATGATTGACAAAATTAGCACTCAAGAGATCAAAGAGTAGTGCTTCTATTGGTGGGAGGTTGGGTAGCTCACCATTCTACCAGGAATTAACGTACGGTGACATATACTCAAAAGAAAGCTCTTTAGTTATTTATAAAGAAATCTGGTCGGTGCCTCGCATGATATAAATAGGGTAGTCTCCACTAATGATTGATCAGCAACTTTAATAATGCATGTCTCCCTGCTCCTAATTTGCATCACCGGCATGACTAAATCCATTATTTAACACTCTAACAAGCAAGAAATCCGAACGTAGTTCCCTAACACTTCCAAGTTCAGTTATGTCGGTCAGAATTCTCTATGTAAACATACCTAGAAGTATGCTAGTGACTCTAAAATCTCTAAAAGTTGGAGGTTTTATGCAATTTTTTTTTAATATGCTTAACCACTCCCCCACACTTAAACCTTACATTGTCCTCAATGTAATTGAATCATCCAAGTAAAGTCAAGGTGGGAAATCCTAGTATGATATGGAACAAGAAAAAATAAATAAACAACACAAAACAAAACAAAAAGAAAATAAAAAGTAAAATCAAAAGGATAAGAAATACAAAACCTATGGGTTGCCTCCCATTTAGCGTTTGTTTTAAAGTCGACGGCCCGATTTGGTTTCTTGTAAGATTCACTCCCCATATACTAACAATCTGAAAATTTGGGGATCCACCCACAATACCTGTTTTGCAAACAATAACTCCATACAAATGTTAGCACAAGAAAATAATAATAATGTTATCGCTCGATAGAAATTTCCCCCACACTTAGTCTTGTCCACACTAGGAAGTCCATAAATAACATAGAATTTGGGAACTTCCATTTATTCCTCTTGGCAAAACTGCATAGTGTTAGCATCAAGTGTTTCCAATGGTGGATATCTAGAAACAAAATCATCCAAAAATACTTTCGAAGCACATACATTCAAACCAATAAGAGGTAAAGGAGAAGAATCAATATGCAAAGGGTTTGACAAACCTTGCACAATTTCTTGTATTACGGAATCCTCTTCATCTTTAAAAAATTCAAGTGAATTACTTACCTCTTGTATATCGTGGTCCTCTATCAAACCTTGCAACCATTCTTCGTCGTTTTCTACCTTAACCAAAGTCTCGGCATCATTAAAATCATTGGCAAGTTCAATTGGGTCTTCCACAAAATCAATGAATTTGGTTTCATCCTCTAGCATCATCTCTTCAACATTCTCATCATCGGAATCGGGCCATTCACTAAAATGATTTTCATCGGTATAAATTGTAAGATCTTGTGAGGGTGTTACACCGTTTATAACAATAAGGTAAGTCACACCCTCCTCTTTTGAATAAGTGAAGGATCGTTATTATGATCCGGAGTTGGAATAACTTCCTCATTGTTGCAACGCTCATACACTACCGCGGACTCATTTCTTTCCCTAAGGAATTTTTTAAAAGCACTAATTGCATCTCCTCAAGCTCTACCTTTTGAATAGGTGATTGATCATTATTAAGATCAAGGCTCGAGTAGGCTACACTAGCGTCATCAAAAGTCTCCAAAGGTTGGTCCTTTTCAAGACAATCATCTTCACTTTCAGACTCACCATAATAAGAATCTTCATCGGTTTCATAACCTTTATCCAGACGTCGTTTAAGTTCCATATGAATGGTCCTACTAATTTCTGCGACAATCTTCCGAGGTTCCATCATCTTCCAACTATAATTTTTGTGCAAGTTTCTTGACGTTCACACGCTTACCGTTGGCTACAATAGGTTCTCTTTCCCAGGACTCTTCCCTTTGAATGGGTGAATGATCATAACTACGATACAGAGTCGGATAAGAAAAAGTGTTGCAGAAATTGGTTTGTGCGACGTTCTTTTTATCACGGTCAAGTTGGTCTAGTATTTGTCGCATATCTTGCAATTTTTCATAATCTGCATACAATCGAATGAAGCCATTTAGAAGTAGACTTATCCCACCTTGGTGCTTGACTTACATACCTACTACAAGGTTGTTGATATGTATGAGAATATCCATAAGGTTTTGTAGGAAATTGATCATAGCCAAAGATTGGTTTTGATTGTATCCTAAAGATGGTTGGAAGTTGCCATAATGTTGAGGTTGAAAACCGTATTGATTGTTGTAATATGCTTGCTCTTGTCCACCGTACATGGAAAACTGGTACCTGAATAAAAAATCTAGAAAACAAAGTTAAAAACAAAAATAAAACGAAAATAAAAACAACTAAAGCTGCTCCGATGCCCCGGCAGCGGCGCCAAAATTTGATGCGTGTCGTAACCACAACAAAAATTAATATTTTTCTCACTAATTAACAAGTAATATAGCGATAGTAAGGATCGTTCCCACGAGGAACAAGAGGTTTTAGTTGTCTTATAATGTCACAAAAAGGGGGTTTTAAATTTTATAAAGTAAAAGAATAAACAAAACAATTAAAAAGATAAAGTTGAAATCAATAAGAGATTAGATCAAGGAATCCTTCTTCGTTGCAAAACAATGATTCAAGTTATGTTTTCATCCACATGTTATTAGTCACAGATTATCATCAACCGTAGGTAAAGCAGCTAGCTCAGTATTAAACCCCTAAATCGCTGGTATCACCGGATACTACCGGATTCTATTCACCAAACCACCTAGTAGTAGCTCACTCAAGATGTAATTTAGTTAAACGCATTAAGATTTATGAATTTATTAGGTTGATATTAGTAGTTAGATTCTTATCTCAAGGTCTACTTGCTAACGTTGTTTCCACACACAATTGCTCCACGGAATCCCTCCGCAAGATCTCGTGTTTGCCACTTGTGTAAAGAGTCAAGAAACGATTACTTATCCCCTAAATTTCACTAGCTTTAGTAATTAACAAATCAATTTAGTATGCATCCTAAACGACCTATCAATCAACCATGAATGTATAAACATTCCTATTAGTAAAAACAAACGATAATCATGTGAAAACTTCAAAGTAGATTTAAAACAAAACTCAAAACATGTCAAGAACTAGGAATTCATCCTCAATCAATAAAATTAGCTACTCATGCTAAGGAGTTCACACAAAGAATAAAGAAAAGAAAGTGTTGTGTGTGTAAAAGGTGTGTAAAAATTGTGTAGAGAACTTCTCTATTTATAGGCTTCAATTTCCTAGCAATCCTCTTAGGAATAGAATCCTCATTCCATAATAACACCACTTTCCCTTTGTAGCTCAACTTCCAAATCCAAGTCTTTCTCAAATCTTCCATCTTCTCTTTCCAAATCCAAGCCCAATTATTCAAACCCATGAGTCTAGATGAGTCTAGAAAATTCTTCATTAATGAGTCGCCTATGAAATGACAATATTGCCCATTTCGCACAAATTGGGTGATTTCTTCTTCTTTTCCTCCGTGCGACTCCAAAATACCTAATAACTCAAAACATGCGTAAAATACATAATTTACAAGAAAAAAGCAGAGAAAGCATAAACAATAGATAATAAATAGGATGTATTCTACACCCTATCAAATTCCCCCACACTTAGACTTTGCTAGTCCTCGAGCAAATCAAACTAAAACTTACAACTTCAAAGCGTTTCAGCTCCCAAGCATCCAAAGAGTTATGAGGACATAGAGTTTTGCATGCTGTAATAAGAAATTAGAAATACTAAAGAACATATTCTCATTCTTAATTGTTGAGTGAGAAATAACCACACCATAATGAGAGAACGCATGTTTGAGAGCGATCAATAAGCATTTCGCCTCGACTTCTGCCTCACCAAAAAGGGTTTTATGAAATTGCACTCAAAGGACGTACTTTTATGGTTTCACATGTGTGCAGGTAGGAATGAAGAGAGAATTCCTGCAACACGTTGAATTGGGAAGGACAACTTCCGAAATATTTTAAAAACCCACATCTTTTAACCTTTTGAAAAACCATTTTTCTGACGATCTCTAAGAAAGGAAATCAACCACTATTATCGAGGATGAGATTACTTACTCACCTTCACATCTGATCGCCAATGATGATAACACCACTCTCACGGCATCCAATAGAAATGTATTCCGCTCCTCGTCTTCATCTTCTTGGTCTTCGGCTTCAACTATTGATGATAAACTTTTGAATTCATAGATCCTTGACAATTTGTAACTTTCTTCCTCAAAATCGTTGTCGCTTGAAACTTCTTTATAGATTTTCCTTCCCCACGGCTTATTAAATAAAACAAAAATAAAAATTCTTGTCTCGTTTTTTTTTTTTCATTTTTTTTTAATTATATTTTTTTTAGAGACAAGAGAAGATAAAATACAAAACAAAGTGAAAATAAAAACACCATGACCGTGGGAAAAGTACTTTACCGCTTGATTCTTCACAACTTATATCGTCTCGAAATCATAAACTTCAATAATTCTCACCTTTTGCTTTCTTTGCTCTTGTAAATAAGTCTTCAACATGTATATATAATTCCGCTCATTGTCTAGTTTCTTTACTTGGATATGAAATTTTCTCTTTTCTTGTTCCGTTGCTTGTAAACCTTGAACGTTTTCAACTTTCCTTGTAGATTTTGATGTCGCTCCCTTGTTGATGATGATGGTGTTTCTATGGATCCGTTGTTTTCGAGAGAGAGAATGGTGCTAACTGCAAATCGAACTACAAGAAGGAGGCTTTCATCTATAGACGTCACCCTCATGATTGAAAAATTAGCACTCAAGAGATCAAAGAGTAGTGCTTCTATTGGTGGGAGGTTGGGTAGCTCACCATTCTACCGGAATTAACGTACGGTGACACACTCAAAAGAAAGCTCTTTAGTTATTTATAAAGAAATCTGGTCGGTGCCTCGCATGATATAAATAGGGTAGTCTCCACTAATGATTGATCAGCAACTTAATAATGCATGTCTCCCTGCTCCTAATTTGCATCACCGGCATGTAAATCCATTATTTAACACTCTAACAAGCAAGAAATCCGAACGTAGTTCCCTAACACTTCCAAGTTCAGTTATGTCGGTCAGAATTCTCTATGAACATACCTAGAAGTATGCTAGTGACTCTAAAATCTCTAAAAGTTGGAGGTTTTATGCAATTTTTTTTTAAATATGCTTAACCACTCCCCCACACTTAAACCTTACATTGTCCTCAATGTAATTGAATCATCCAAGTAAAGTCAAGGTGGGAAATCCTAGTATGATATGGAACAAGAAAAAATAAATAAACAACACAAAACAAAACAAAAGAAAATAAAAAGTAAAATCAAAAGGATAAGAATACAAAACCTATGGGTTGCCTCCCATTTAGCGTTTGTTTTAAAGTCGACGGCCCGATTGGTTCTTGTAAGATTCACTCCCCATATACTAACAATCTGAAAATTTGGGGATCCACCCACATACCTGTTTTGCAAACAATAACTCCATACAAATGTTAGCACAAGAAAATATAATATGTTATCGCTCGATAGAAATTTCCCCCACACTTAGTCTTGTCCACACGGAAGTATAAAAACATAGAATTTGGGAACTTCCATTATTCCTCTTGGCAAAACTGCATAGTGTTAGCATCAAGTGTTTCCAATGGTGGATATCTAGAAACAAAATCATCCAAAAATACTTTCGAAGCACATACATTCAAACCAATAAGAGGTAAAGGAGAAGAATCAATATGCAAAGGGTTTGACAAACCTTGCACAATTTCTTGTATTACGGAATCCTCTTCATCTTAAAAAATTCAAGTGAATTACTTACCTCTTGTATATCGTGGTCCTCTATCAAACCTTGCAACCATTCTTCGTCGTTTTCTACCTTAACCAAAGTCTCGGCATCATTAAAATCATGGCAAGTTCAATTGGGTCTTCCACAAAATCAATGAATTTGGTTTCATCCTCTAGCATCATCTCTTCAACATTCTCATCATCGGAATCGGGCCATTCACTAAAATGATTTTCATCGGTATAAATTCTAAGATCTGTGAGGGGTTACACGTTATAACAATAAGTAAGTCACACCCAATCTCCTCTTTTGAATAAGTGAAGATCGTTATTATGATCCGGAGTTGGAATAACTTCCTCATTGTTGCAACGCTCATACACTACCGCGGACTCATTTCTTTCCCTAAGGAATTTTTTAAAAGCACTAATTGCATCTTCCTCAAGCTCTACCTTTTGAATAGGTATTGATCATTATTAAGATCAAGGCTCGAGTAAGCTACACTAGCGTCATCAAAAGTCTCCAAAGGTTGGTCCTTTTCAACACAATCATCTTCACTTTCAGACTCACCATAATAAGAATCTTCATCGGTTTCATAACCTTTATCCAGACGTCGTTTAAGTTCCATATGAATGGTCCTACTAATTTCTGCGACAAGCTCTTCCGAGGTTCCATCATCTTCCAACTTGTATAATTTTTGCAAGTTTCTTGACGTTCACACGCTTACCACGTTGGCTACAATAGGTTCTCTTTCCCAGGACTCTTCCCTTTGAATGGGTGAATGATCATAACTACGATCCAGAGTCGGATAAGAAAAAGTGTTGCAGAAATTGGTTTGTGCGACGTTCTTTTTATCACGGTCAAGTTGGTCTAGTATTTGTCGCATATCTTGCAATTATTTCATAATCTGCATACAAATCGAATGAAGCCATTTAGAAGTAGACTTATCCCACCTTGGTGCTTGACTTACATACCTACTACAAGGTTGTTGATATGTATGAGAATATCCATAAGGTTTTGTAGGAAATTGATCATAGCCAGAAGATTGGTTTTGATTGTATCCTAAAGATGGTTGGAAGTTGCCATAATGTTAAGGTTGAAAACCGTATTGATTGTTGTAATATGCTTGCTCTTGTCCACCGTACATGGAAAACTGGTACCTGAGATAAAAAATCTAGAAAACAAAGTTAAAAACAAAAATAAAACGAAAATAAAAACAACTAAAGTTGCTCCGATGCTCCCCGGCAGCGGCGCCAAAATTTGATGCGTGTCGTAACCACAACAAATTAATTAATATTTTTCTCACTAATTAACAAGTAATATAGCGATAGTAAGGATCGTTCCCACGAGGAACAAGAGGTTTTAGTTGTCTTATAATGTCACAAAAAGGGAGGTTTTAAATTTTATAAAGTAAAAGAATAAACAAAACAATTAAAAAGATAAAGTTGAAATCAATAAGAGATATTAGATCAAGGAATCCTTCTTCGTTGCAAAACAATGATTCAAGTTATGTTTTTCATCCACATGTTATTAGTCACAGATTATCATCAACCGTAGGTAAAGCAGCTAGCTCAGTATTAAACCCCTAAATCGCTGGTATCACCGGATACTACCGGATTCTATTCACCAAACCACCTAGTAGTAGCTCACTCAAGATGTAATTTAGTTAAACGCATTAAGATTTATGAATTTATTAGGTTGATATTAGTAGTTAGATTCTTATCTCAAGGTCTACTTGCTAACGTTGTTTCCACACACAATTGCTCCACGGAATCCCTCCGCAAGATCTCGTGTTTGCCACTTGTGTAAAGAGTCAAGAAACGATTACTTATCCCCTAAATTTCACTAGCTTTAGATTAATTAACAAATCAATTTAGTATGCATCCTAAACGACCTATCAATCAACCATGAATGTATAAACATTCCTATTAGTAAAAACAAACGATAATCATGTGAAAACTTCAAAGTAGATTTAAAACAAAACTCAAAACATGTTAAGAACTAGGAATTCATCCTCAATCAATAAAATTAGCTACTCATGCTAAGGAGTTCACACAAAGAATAAAGAAAAGATAAGTGTTGTGTGTGTAAAAGGTTGTGTAAAAATTGTGTAGAGAACTTCTCTATTTATAGGCTTCAATTTCCTAGCAATCCTCTTAGGAATAGAATCCTCATTCCATAATAACACCACTTTCCCTTTGTATCTCAACTTCCAAATCCAGGTCTTTCTCAAATCTTCCATCTTCTCTTTCCAAATCCAAGCCCAATTATTCAAACCCATGAGTCTAGATGAGTCTAGAAAATTCTTCATTAAATGAGTCGCCTATGAAATGACAATATTGCCCATTTCGCACAAATTAGGTGATTTCTTCTTCTTTTCCTCCGTGCGACTCCAAAATACCTAATAACTCAAAAACATGCGTAAAATACATAATTTACAAGAAAAATAGCAGAGAAAGCATAAACAATAAATAATAAATAGGATGTATTCTACACCCTATCAACGAGTATGGTATATTTGGTGTGACTTCTCTGAATTAATGATTTTCAACTTCTATGTGCATGTAGGATTATAGTTTGTGCACCAATGTCAATCTTCGGTATTTTTTTGACCCTATACCCCAACTATTGTCGGAAGATCAAAGGTTATAAACGTGTTTAGAGTTAGTGGTTAGGTTAGGTTTAGCTTTGTTCCAAGCCGACATAATTTCTACCATCCAAAAATAACAAAATCTCAGTCGCGCATAGAACATGAATATGCAATGAACGCTCATATTTGTCTCTCATGGAACTCACAGATCGCTCGATCCTGGAAGCAAGATAACCAAAACCATGGGATGAATCTGTCCCAAGACCATCACCCTTCTTCCTTCTAATATATATAACTCAGTACCCACGTGTGTACAAATCCACATATTGATTAGACATCTCCTATATGAATTGACCACTAGTATAGAGCAGTATTGCACCCAAAATTCTACTTATTCTTTTTGCAACACTTCTAAGGATTTCTGATTATACATATCATATATATTTAGAACATGCTCTTGTGCTTCTCTTTTCGTTAGCTTCGTTCTCGAATAACTATTAAGCTCCTAAACGGATAAACTGCCAGTAGAGAGATTTGCATCAATACTGAGGGAAAGAACTCTGCATAAGAGTTTCCTCAACATCAAGTATTGTCATAAATTTCTCAATTCAAACACTACATATTCACAATACAAAAAGCTAAAAATATTGTATGGCCACGATGTGGGCATCGATGCACCTCAAGCGCTGGCAAGATTTCTCGTTGGTGCATATTGTACTAGACCACACATAAATTCCAGCGCTGGAAAGACGACACTGGGATATTTCATTATTATGCATATGCACCAACAATACCGCTTCATCCTAGCGTTGGGTCCTTCGCACTCACAAGCAGTGATAGACGCATTTTTGTGTCTACGTTGTCCTTAATTTCATGTATTGTTGGTACTCGATTTTTGTACTTATTATGCTATTTTATGTGTTTTTAGGTATTTTTGGAAATAAACATTCTTGGAAAAATTGGCTCGAAAAGTCGTCTAAAGCACCGGAAGGAACATGTTATTCAAACTCTCACTTGTGGATAAGGGGCTCCCAAATGATAAGGGGTACCCAAAGGATATTTGCACCCAAGCAGCTGAACAGAGACACCTCTCATGGCATCTTCTATTCGCACTCCAGGACCGGATAGGAGGCACCCATCTTCTTCTTCACGGGAAAGATATTTGGCGGGAAAATAAATCTCAACTGTGTGAGATTCTGGTCATGATATTATGGGGATATTTGTGTCTTTAAGACGATTATCTTCTTACCATGATAGCAAGATTTTGTACGTGTCTTGGATGGAAGGAAATCGTATACTTTTGGATATTTTCGAAAATAGGGAAAGAATTATTCATGGAATTAATTGAAGATAATCTCTTCATTATTTGGCTCAATTAAATGAGAAGATTTGGATATACCATACAACTCAGAAGACGTGTGAAAATGGAGAGGAAATATTCCCGTGAAATACTTTCATTAACTGCAAATATCTTTTGGAGTAATTGAGATGATTGTTGACCTAAGATTGGCTTCACAATATAAATAAGAGTGTCTTGGGTATCAGTGAGGGGATGGAGAGTTTGGGGATCGTTTAGAGCAAACCCGGTTTAATCATTATTTTCTCCCATTTCATCACTTGTAAACACTTTTGAGCAATGAAAAATTATTCTGAGTGTGTTTCCAATATGCGGAGCTAAACCCAATTCTTGGGGCGACGGAGGATGCTATCTTTCCAATAAAAAAGTGGTAATTCTTAATTATTTAATTTGTGAAATTTTTATTTATGATTATTTGCCTAGATTGAAAATAGATTTTATGGTTTTTGTTAAACAATTGTATTTTCTTTTGATGGAACATGCTTAGCCTAGGTTTTGATGTCTCATGCTTTGGATTAACATTTGTTGTTTCTAAAAATCTACTTTTGCAATAGTTGAGAATCAATTTGAACGTGTGAAATTGCATGATTATAATTAGTATCACTTTGGAATTGGTAAATAGTGGAATCCTAGCCCCAGTCTCTCCATAATTCTCCCAAAACTTTTTATTCGAGTTTGTTATATTTTTTTTATTTATAAAAATTAAGTCTAAAAGAAATCTTCCTTCAAAAGTCTCAACGAACCTTTTTCTACAACAACTTTGAAAACACATTAAATTTTTGGCGCCACTGCCGGGGATAAGCATGTAAATGCTACATTTTATACCCCTATTTATATTAGATAGGATACAATATTTTAGTTGCTAATACTATTTTAGTGCTTTTGTAGAAAGTACAAGTGAATTCGATCATCCAGCGAATAAACAGCAAAATGTGAGACTTAATGGTGTTTGCGACGAAAATTGCAAAATGTAGTTGGCCTGGTATTTCCATATATCAGCAACCACAATGATGAAATGTGGTTGGATTGGTATTTCCATGTATCAACAACCACAATGATCAAATATGTTGGCCTGATATTTCTATATATCAGCAACACTTATTATGCTGGCCTGGTATTTCTATATATCAGCAGCACTTATTATGCTGGCCTGGTATTTCTATATATCAGCAACACTTATTATGTTGGCCTGGTATCTCCATATATATCAACCACATATAATTATTTCACAGTCGAGGTCACAATGGGCAGACAAGTTTTAATTTGCTCTTCAATTAATGCATGGTGAAGCGAGTCGACGTCAGCACACTAATGCCACCTAAGATTGGTCAAGAGTGACTTTATTATTGTTATCATAAGAATGGAAGAATATCACCTCCATGACCACGTGCAAATGAAGTGAAAATGAAGAAAAAGGAAAGATTAACATATCTTGTCCTTACATAAGTTCTCTTGCTATATATATATATATATATATAAAGAATATGAAGGAATGCTTGAGACCAAATGACGTTATTTGTGCAAATACAATTAAGGTGGGCCCAACACATTCAAGAAAATATCATGCTTTTTAAATGAAATTAATTCATTTCCTTGGTGGTTTCATATACTATGGAAAGTGTATATTCGCTGATACTTTACAATATTTCGTCATATTACGACACGCGTCACAATATTATTGGGCAGATTGTATTTCATGACATGTGGTAGACTTTTATTGGAAGGTGATGTGGCGACGACGTGAATTCATCTGTGGGTTATATTTATGTGTTGTTTCAAAATGAAAAAGGATGAGGCGGCCGCAGATCCGTTGACAGAGAGAAGAGGCGACAAGGGTTTGGTGTATTTGAGTTTTCTTTTCTCATGGTTTGTTAAGTTGTTTGTTAGGGTTTAGATTGAAGCCAATTTATTTATATGAACTCTACGATGATATTTCTATAATGATTCACTGAGTAGTGATTTCTCTTCATATAGCTTGGTGTTTAATCGATTATGTGATTTTCTTGATTACTTATACTTTTCAATTGATATAGCGTGCTTGGTTAAATTCTTTGACGCAATATGCTTTAGGATTGATATGTAATACTTTAGAATCATTACCCGTGAAGCGAAGGAAATTACAACGGAGAAACCATATTTTAGAATTTAAACATATTATCTTCCGAGACATGAGATTGATTTCGAAATTTGTCTTGAGTAATAAATAGAGATTAGTCGAGCTTATATGCTTGAATTGGTGGAAATCGAAAACCTTAACAACCCGTTACCCATTTTGTTTATTGTTAGAATTATTTGTTATTTCATTTTGTCCCGAATATCTGAAAAATTGTCAAACATCATCTTATTGATTTGTTAGTTTTTGGTATTAGTTATTAGTAGTATTTTCACACTCCTCGTGGGAACGACCTGTACTTGTCATTGTTCTACTAGTTAGACGGTGTGCACTTGCAGTATTTTATTGTAGGATTCTGAGCCTACCAAGTTTTTGGCGCCTCTGTCGGGGAGTGGTTGCAAAATACTCTCTATTTGATATCATTGTATTTTTATTTTAGTTATAGTTTTTGTACATAAATTTATTTTTTCTTTTTCTTTTAGACTTTCTTTAGTTTCTTTTTACGCAGTTTGTTTGATTTTTTTTTAGGTACCTTAGTGATTGAAGTGCTGCAATTGAAACCAGTAGTAGGAGAAAAGAAAGTATGCACTCAAAAAACTTTTGCAAGAGCGACTTGGAAGATCCATTAAAGGTTTGCTTATCTCATTTTGGGTATGATTTTGATGATGATGGTGTTATTTGTGAAGGCAATGCTTTGTTAGACTCCACACCGCTGCTAGACACTAATAAATGGAAGCCCAAACTAGAACCTCTAGTTTTTTCTGATTCTCGACTAGTTCCATCAGCCGAGAATGCTCCTACCTTGACCCATAAGCCATTAAGTTCTGAATTTTTTTCGTCTTGATGATATTCATAATGAAACCGTTTTAGATGATAATGGGTCTAAGAGTCGTGATATTATGGCTCCAATGAGGCCTTGTTCAGCGAGTGAATTTGAAAAAATATCAGTCGTGGAAGTTATTTCCGCTGACTTAGAACCAGATTTAGGGAGTACAATAACTGTTCAATTCTTTAGACAATCTTTAGTAATCATCTGCGAACCTGATTTACTTCATATTCAAGGTTTGAATAATGCTTTAAATAAGATTGAATCTAGTTTTATCTCTCTGGGTACTAATCTTTCTTACTGTAGGTTCATGTTTTCAACTAATCAGATTAGTTGGGTTGATGCCCAACTCTCCAGGCTTTATATATATAATATACCTTGGGGTACCAACCCCACATTGTTTGAGAATGTGCTACAGGCAAGTCGGGAGACAAACACATTTCGCTTCATGGGAGTCAACCCATCAGATTTGTTCCCTGCACTCTATCTTTTATTTTTAGTTTTTTAGTTTTTGCATATGTATTTTAGAATTTCCCACATTAATTTCTATGTTGGATGACTCAATGACATTGAGGACAATGTAATGTTTAAGTGTGGGGGAGCGGCGCTTTTGTTAGGATTTTTCTTAAAAAAAAATTAAAAAAAATTAAAAAAAATTAAAAAAAATTAAAAAAAAAAAAAAAATCTATTGCATAATATCTTTGTTTTGCTCGAAGACTAGCAAAATATAAGTGTGGGGGTGTTGATAAGCATGTAAATGCTACATTTTATACCCCTATTTATATTAGATAGGATACAATATTTTAGCTGCTAATACTATTTTAGTGCTTTTGTAGAAAGTACAAGTGAATTCGATCATCCAGCGAATAAACAACAAGATGTGAGACTTAATGGTGTTTGCGACGAAAATTGCAAAATGTGGTTGGCCTGGTATTTCCATATATCAGCAACCACAATGATGAAATGTGGTTGGCCTGGTATTTCCATATATCAACAACCACAATGATCAAATATGTTGGCCTGATATTTCTATATATCAGCAACACTTATTATGCTGGCCTGGTATTTCTATATATCAGCAGTACTTATTATACTGGCCTGGTAGTTCTATATATCAGCAACACTTATTATGTTGGCCTGGTATCTCCATATATATCAACCACATATAATTATTTCACAGTCGAGGTCACAATGGGCAGACAAGTTTTAATTTGCTCTTCAATTAATGCATGGTGAAGCGAGTCGACGTCAGCACACTAATGCCACCTAAGATTGGTCAAGAGTGACTTTATTATTTTTAGCATAAGAATGGAAGAATATCACCTCCATGACCACGTGCAAATGAAGTGCAAATGAAGAAAAAGGAAAGATTAACATATCTTGTCCTTACATAAGTTCTCTTGCTATATATATATAAAGAATATGAAGGAATGTTTGAGACCAAATGACGTCATTTGTGCAAATACAATTAAGGTGGGCCCAGCACATGCAAGAAAATATCATGCTTTTTAAATGAAATTAATTCATTTCCTTGGTGGTTTCATATACTATGGAAAATGTATATTCGCTGATACTTTACAATGTTTCGTCATATTACGACACGCGGCACAATATTATTGGGCAGATTGTATTTCATGACATGTGGTAGACTTCTATTGGAAGGTGATGTGGCGGCGACGTGAATTCATCTGTAGGCTATATTTATGTGTTGTTTCAAAATGAAAAAGGAGGAGGCGGCCGCAGAGCCGTTGACAGAGAGAAGAGGCGACAAGGGTTTGGTGTATTTGAGTTTTCTTTTCTCATGGTTTGCTAAGTTGTTTGTTAGGGTTTAGATTGAAGCCAATTTATTTATATGAACTCTATGATGATATTTATAATAATGATTCATTGATTAGTGATTTCTCTTCATATAGCTGGTGTTTAATCGATTATGTGATTTTCTTGATTACTTATACTTTTCAATTGATATAGCGTGCTTGGTTAAATTCTTTGACGCAATATGCTTTAGGAATGATATGTAATACTTTAGAATCATTACCCGTGAAGCGAAGGAAATTACAGCGGAGAAACCATATTTTAGAATTTAAACATATTATCTTCCGAGACATGAGATTGATTTCGAAATTTGTCTTGAGTAATAAATAGAGATTAGTCGAGTTTATATGATTGAATTGGTGGAAATCGAAAACCTTAACAACTCGTTACCCATTTTGTTTATTGTTAGAATTATTTATTATTTCATTTTGTCCCGAATATCTGAAAAATTGTCAAACATCACCTTATTGATTTGTTAGTTTTTGGTATTAGTTAGTAGTAGTATTTTCACACTCCTCGTGGGAACGACCTGTACTTGCCATTGTTCTACTAGTTAGACGATGTGCATTTGCAGTATTTTATTGTAGGTTTTCGAGCCTACCAAGCAGCACCGTCCATCTTGGCGTTGGGCCTTCCCATCGTTGGTGTTGCGAGTACCAGCACACATTATCCATTATTGGCAAGCCAACTTTGATTCCTCCTTTGTCGTTAGTGCATATTGCACCATCCTATGATCTTAAGTGCTAGCATACCACCGGTGGCACATGAGTGCCCTTACCCCTCATTTGGCACATTCTTTGACCGATATAGTGTGTACTCACTATGTGCTTGTGCTACTCCATTTGATGTCGTACGATATTCATACTCCAATTTGATGCCTCGGGCTACGAGTATTCAACAACCAAGTATTTCGAATATATGTGCCAATATTTGGCCCCATGTCCTTCATAGACATACATCGATGACATGAAGTACTATATCAACTCCGTGTAATTGGCATACTCAGATGCCTGCAGCTGGCATCATCAGATATTAATGCTCTCACTCATTGTTTAGAGCTCATTACTCATAGCTCACTACTAAAAGCTCATACTTAAAACTCATTGCTCACATCTCATCGCTTAGAGTTAATGGCTCCATCACTCACATCTCATTGCTCATAGCTCATCGCTCTCATCACTCATATCTTATTACTTGTAGTCTATTAAAAAAATCAGAGAGAAAGATATAACTTACATACAACTCTAAAACCTGATTTTAAAGAAGCCTTCTCCAGTCTCACACATAGAATCATTTACATATAATATTACATGCATATTGCACTATAAAAGTGGTTAACACTATAATCTCAACACTTTCTTTTGATCTCTCGTTTTCACACAAACTTTAGTCACATTCTTGTTTTCACCCTAAAAGACCATATCTAGTAAAATCATTATTTCTATCTAACTAATTTTATAACCATGTCATGCAAGAATAAATAAAAATTATTTGTTACACCTTATGGTTTATAAAAAATTTAAGATGATAATTTTTTATATAATTCAGTTCATACCAAATGAATTCATATTGTGGGTACCAAGTCATCGGTAATTAGAGAGTCAAGGAGTGAGAGGGTCTGTTTAAAAACGATTTTTCAGGCGACACTGACTAAAGTCAAAGGTTTTTTTCTGATTTAATTTCTCGAGTTTTTTCTCTTAGATTTCTTCTTGTTTTTCATTGATTTTTAACTATGGCTTCTGGTTCTCAAATAGTAGAAGGAACTAGAGTTTCTGCTAGTTCTAAAATGGGTTCAGTGAATTCTCTTAAATAGTCTGATCTTGTTTCCCGTGAGAAGGATGAGGGATTCAAGATCCATTACCCTTTGAACCTCCTTCGATGGTTGAGGGGAAGAAGATGATGGTATTTTCAGAGGAGGATATTGAGAAGGATATTCATAGCTGTGAAGATATGGTTGTTGGATGCTTTGTGGGTCGAAGATTGGCTTATCAAGTGGTAAGAAACTCTGTCAAGCGAGCATGGAAATTGAAGGCAGACTTCAAAATGACTCTACATGGAGATTCCATTTTTGTTTTTGAGTTTCAGTATGAGGAGGATATAATTTCTGTATTGGAACATGGTTGTTTTTCATTGGAGGTCAATTTTTTGTAGTTCGACCTTGGACGCTGTTGATTGAGCAGGAACTGAATGACCTCAGACAATTCCCATATGGATCAACTTAAGGAAAGTGCCTATGCACTTATGGAATGCTAGAGGTTTTGGAAAGTTGGCTAGCTTCATAGGAGTTCCTTTGATGTTGGATAAGCAGACATCAACACAATCAAGAATGGCTTATGTAAGAATTTGCGTGGAAATAGTTGTGGATTCCGAGTTTCCAGCTCACATAGATGCAATGGCGGGTAAAGTGCCAATACAAATTCCAGTGGGATACAGTTGGAAACCTCCTAGGTGCTGTCATTGTGGAGTATTTGGACTTCATCAAGAGAAATGTGTTTCAGCTGCAAAGCTGGTTCAGGGGATAGCTAATCAGAAGAAGATTTCAACTAGTCAAGAAGTCTGGCAAGTAAAAACTTTGAAAATAAGGAGAGACCCAAATGAAGGTAAGCAGGATAGGACTATTAGTGAAGGTGGTTTTGGGAGTAAAGGGGGACCTACTGCTGTTTTGCAGAATAAATTTCAACAACTTTCTAGGATTGGTATAGATGAGGATATGGGAGGATCAAATACTTCATCAAGAGATGTTGAAGTTGAAAATGAGGGTGTAGTGAATATGAAGTTGATTGAATATTCTAGCGAGTCTCAAGTAGGGGAAGGGACTCTTAATTTGACTGGAAATGTAACAGGAGGGTTTGTGCTTTCACAAGTTGGAAGAATAGATGAAGGACAAATGATAGAAGAGGGAGGAGGAGAAAGAGCTCATTTTATCTCTAAGCCTGTTGGGGTAAGTATATAAACCTAATTTGGGAGAGAAGGGAGTAGTGAAACCTGTCAAGGGGAAGAAAGTCATTCCCCCCAATTTGCTAAATGTTTAGAGTGGGATATTGCAATACAAGGTGATTAAATGATCCCTTGAAACAAGTAGAATTTAGTAGATTCATTAGAAATAATAATTTGAGTATTGTAGGGATTATAGAAACTCATGTCCAAGAGGTCAATAAGGATGTAGTTAGAAATAAAATTTGTCCACATTGGACATTCATTGATAACTATTCCTTACATGGTGTTGGTCGAATTTGGGTGGGTTAGGATCCTCAAGTGGTGAAGGTGCAAGTTATTCACTGTTCTTCTCAAGCCATATTTTTTGATAATGTGGACTTGAAAAACAAAATATTTTTTGCAACTTTTGTTTATGGTAGTAATGATATGATAATAAAAAGACATTTATGGAGAGTATTAGTGCATTTGTTGAATTTAACAATAAACTTTGGGTCTTATCAGGAAACTTTAATTCTCTTTTTTTTTTGGAGATCGAGTGGGAGGTGCAGCTGTTACTTCCTCAAATTATAAAGAGTTTTATATTGCTCTCAATAGGCCCATATCTTTGATTTGAGGTACATTGGCAGTTTTCACACTTGGAGTAATAACACAGGAAGGAGCTGATAGGATTGCTTCAAAAGTTGACATAATGATGGTTAATATGAAGTGGTTGTAAATGTTTTCTGACTCAAGTGCTGAGTTTCTTCTTCCATGGATCTCTGATCATTGTCCAGGGGTGGTTAATATTTTTGAAGGTAGATATCATGGTCCTCCTCCTTACATATTTGTAGTGTTTGGGTTGATGAGCCAGACTTTTTAAATCTAGTAAGACAATCTTGGATGGAGCCAATTCTGGGTAATCCAATGATGGTGTTGGTGAACAAGCTTAAGAGATTGAAGAAGATTCTTATTGATTGGAAGAATGAGAGATTTAAGAGATTCTCTGACCAAGTGTTGGATGCTAAGAATGCTATGGATGAAGTTCAAAAGAAGTTGCAAGTCTTCCCTCTGAGAGCTGATCTTGCTACTAAGGAAAAGGACTGTGTAAGGACTTATGCCAGGTTAAATAAATATGAGGAATTTATCCTTAAGGAGAAATCAAAAGTTAAATGGATGGATACTGGGGATTCTAACACAAATTTTTCTATAATTCTCTCAAAGATAGAAGGTCTAGGAATAATATTCTGGTGTTGGATTCTAGAGAGAATGCTAGACTGGAAGAGGGCAAGGATATTGGAGCTGAGTGTGTGGATTTTTTTCAAGACTTTATTTGGGGTGGATGCTAACAAGGAGGATACTTCAGAAGTTATAAGTGGTTTGCATTTTGATAGACTGGTTTCTTTAGAGGATGCTGAAAAGTTGCTTTTGCCTGTGATTAGAGATGAAATTATTGAAGCTTTGGATTCTATTCACTCTTCTAAAGCACCTGGGCCTGATGGATTCAATAGATATTTCTTCAAGAGTACTTGGTCTATCACTGGAGATGATTTGTGAAGGCCATTCGCAATCTTTTCAGGTTAGGTAAGCTTCTCAAGGAAGTTAATAGTACCTTTATCACTCTTGTGGGAAAATGTGAGAATCCTTCTTTTGTCCTTGATTTTCGACTCATTGCTTGTTGCCATGTAATTTATAAGTGCATTTTCAAAATTATTGCTTCTAGAATGAAATTTATCTTGAAAGGTTTAGTGAGTTCAAATCAGTCGGCTTTTATCTCTGGGAGATTAATTCAGGACAATATACTTCTTGCACATGCAATTGTTAGAAATTATCACAAGTTAATTGGAAGTCCTATATGTGCTCTTAAGATAGATCTTCATAAGGCATATGATTTTGTCAGCTGGGAGGCAATTGTTGTTGTGATGAGGAAGTTTGGTTTTCCCAATAAATTTATTGAGTGGATTCATGTCTGTATTTCTACTGCAAAATTTTCGGTTATGATTAATGGATTTCCATATGGATTTTTTGGAGCTAGAAGGAGATTGAGACATGGATGCCCACTATCCCCTTATCTCTTTGTCATGGTCATGGATGTGTCTAGTGGTCTTCTACAACAACAAATTTTATCTGAAAATTATGGGCTTCACCCAAAATGTAGAGCTACAAAACTTACTCATCTTTGCTTTGAAGATGATGTTTTGGTCTTCTTCAAGGGTAATGTGCAGTCTGCTCAGGTGTTATCTCAAATAGTGACAGATTTTAGCAAGTTCTCTGGATTAATGGTCAACTGTGATAAAACTTCTCTATTATCCTCAGCTGTTGATCCAAGGGATATTGTGGTCATTCTTGATTGTTTGAGTTGTGCTAAAGGGGAGCTACTTGTCAGATATTTGTGAGTACCCTTGATTTCCACTAGACTTTCCTATTCTGATTGTCAACCTCTTATTTGCAGTGTGACAAAAAGGGTTAAGTCTTATAAGGCAGAGCATTTAGCTTTTTCAGGTAGAATGCAACTTATAAAAGTTGTGTTGTGTGGAATGGTATACTTCTGGTTTTCATGTTTTATTCTCCCAAAAAGAGTGATAAAGGAACTTAATACCATCTTTAAGAGATTCCTTTGGGCTAGCTCTGACCTTGGTAAAAAGCACAATCCCATCAGTTGGTTTCAAGTTTGCACTGTGGAGAGAGTTGGGGGTCTTGGTATTAGAAATCTAGAGCAGACTAATATTGCAGCTAATTTAAGACATATTTGGAACATCACTTCATGAAGGGAATCAATATGTACTCAATGGGTTCACTTGAACCTCATTAAACATCGGGATTTTTGGGATTTAGTGACTCCTCAGGATTGCTCATGGAGCTGGAGAAGAATCTTGGAGCTCAGAGAAGTTGCTAAAAACAGTTTATGGGAACTTGCTTGTGAAATGGTGCAGCTACTAACTTTCTATTTGGGTTTTGGCACCCCAAAGGAAGATTGTGGGATTGGATAGCTGATGAATGCATGTGTTCTATTTGTCCTGATAGGGAGAGTAGAGTTACTGATTTTATGCAAGATAGAAATCTTGTACTTCCTAACTACTCCCATAGGATCCAATGTGAGTGTGTGGATCTTCTGCAAAGGATTGAGTATGATGTTAGAGATGAAGACAAAACCATTTGGAAGGGGAGTAAAACATGGGAATTCTCCATGAAGGACACTTTCAAGGCTTTATCTGGAGAAGTTGTTGAGGTTGGGTGGACTAGACTGGTTTTTTTTAAGCATAACATTCCAAGACACTCTTTTATCAGTTGGTTGGCTTGTCATAGGAGATTGAAAACTAAAGCAAAACTGATGAGATGGGGAATTGTGGACAGTGCTGGCTGTGTGCCCTGTGAAAATGGGATTGAAGATAAAGAACATTTATTCTTGAACTACACTTTTTCCAGGGATATTTGGCAAGGACTTTTGATTAAGATGGGAGTGTGTAAAGAGTTATCAAATTCTTGGGATATTGAGCTCTTATGGTGCCATAACAATTTACTAGGTGATGGAGCTGTTACTACTGATAAAAAACTATGCTTGAATATCTTTATTTATCATGTGTGGATGGAGAGAAATAATAGAATTTTCTCCTATAAGAATATGACTGTTGTAGGTGTAAGCCATTTGATCTATATGGATGTCAGACTCAAGTGCTTAGCTTCTAAGCTTTATGACAAGGACAAACCTTATATAAGGAGATATATGGAGGTTTGGGGTATTGAATGCATTTATAAAATTGAGAGGGTTGTAAAATGCAGTTCACTTTATCCTGCTGACGATGAGGTCATGGTGAATATAGATGGGTCTAGAAAGGATAATTCAGGAGGCAATGGAGCAATTATAAGAAACCATCAGATGGGAACTATTGCTGATGCTTGTGGAGGCTCTATTCCTGCTACTATAATGGCTCATGAACTGCATGGAGTGGAGGTAAGTATGAAATTGGTAATTGTTAACAACTGCAGAAGAATTCACATTTGCACTGATTCAATGGGAGTCTATAAACTGCTCTCAGGTGAATTAATTGTTGCTTGGAGTGTGTTGCATGTCTGGAGAAGAATCCATCACTTGATTAGGGAGTTCTCTTTTGTTAAATACTCACATGAGTACAGAGAAACAAATAGGGCAGCTGACAGGCTAGCCAGTGAGCACCCCATAGACAATTTTGTCATCATAGATGTTACCAGTTTTGATAGGGAGATGCTTAACATCTTGTAAGAGGATAGGGAGGGGAAGATTTACCATAGAAAGTAGTTTGTTGTTTTTGTTTTTCTTTGGTTTTTTCTTTGGTTCTTAGTTTGTAAGGTTTTGGGTTCTCTTTAAACCCGGCGGAAGGTGTCAAAACCAAAAAAATAAATAAAAATGAATTCATATTTTTTATGAAATAATTTATAAATGACTTAGATAAAACTATGACTACTAATCGTGGTCATGTGTCAGAATGCAAAATTATAAGTGGTGGTGTCCTCTAATTTTTACTAATATGAAAGTCAATTTTGATGTCTCTTTTATTACAAACAATATTCTTGTAGACATATGACTTATAGTGCGCTTTAGAACATATGATTTCAATGGGGGTGGGGAGCAATCATTTACATCAGATGATAAAACCAGTAAAATGGGCTACTAAAAAAGGAGATACCTCTTTTCACTTGGAAGGAGATAATAATTTTAATAAGGAGATAATAAAAACATTATCATTATAATTAATGGTTCATTAATGAATAAAAAAAAGTGTTGTCTATAAATGTTTATTTATCTTTGCTTAAAAAATTCACAAAAGTATACTTGTTGCTCTTATGTTGGAAGAGGTGTAAATTATGTTGCCAATGTAATGGATTATTTTTCAGAAGAATTAATAGATATGAATGGTTGGATTGACGTCTTCCACATTTCTTTATTGAGAGTCTAAAAAATGCTTGTATTCTCATTTATATCTTGTTTTGATACCGCTTAAAAAGTTACTATTTTGACTTCTACAAAGAAAAGAATATTAGAAGTTAATTTGACAACACATTTTTCGAACGATTAAAAGAAAAAAAAATATTTTTTCCATAAAACAAAATATTTGTGCTTATGATTTCTTAGATTGACTTATGGTTCTGAAAATACCGATAGTATCTAAAACATCCTATTAATATATCACTAAAATCTGTCATCTTTTTTTATAGAATGAAAGAAAAGAAGATAACAGGTGAAGTATTGAACTCGCCGAATCTTTCATGCCACTGGGTTAGTGCAAAACGTTGATGGTCTGCTTAAGTTTTTTTTTTTTAATAAGCAATAAACAGATAATTACATATGTCCAGTCCAATGGTTCGTACATAGAGAACCCATGAGCCAGATATGGGGTATAGACCAAACCATATGGTTAATATTTGTTTCAGCCCATTGAGCTAGATCGTGAGCTACTCCATTTGCAAAACGGTTAACAAATACAAAGGATATAAACTTAATCTTGGAAATCAAGGTTTTTATATCCTGCAACAGGCAATGGGTTCTCTGATCTCCCATGAAGGTCTTCTTGTTAATTTGCTCCAAAATACTAGTGCGTCACTTTCAACAATAATCCGATCAAATCTCTTTTTCAAAACCACCATCAAAGCATCTCTTATTACTCGAGTCTCTGATTTTTCTGCAGAAATATAAGCCAAGTAAGTTGACCGAGCATATACAAATATATAGTTCGAGTCTCTAAATATGAAACCAATTCCTACGTTTGTAGAATTTGGGATCCAAGCATCATCGATTCATCCGTATTAATCTTGGTCCAATTCTTAGGTTGAACCACCTAATTAAGGTGAAGCTGGTCTGCTTGAGTCAATTCCAGCCCCCCAGCAACTCCGAGCGTGCACTAGCACACAAAAAGTACACATTACGCAATCAGAAAAAAAGAATCCTAGTAATTGACAGTCGTTTTACGCTCTGTCAAAAGTCGTCAACCAACCCAAATCTTGATTTCTTAATTTGGAAATAAACTAAATTCGACAAAACCCAAAACCTAAAATTGAATTTTGATCTTCCACACAGAGAAGAAAAAAGAAAACGAAGAAGGTGGTCCTGATCTGAATTCATCATTCAATCATGGCGATAAGAGCGACGGTATCTAGATTTCCAATAGATGCTGATGCTCAAGAAGCAAGTGGATTACAATGGGGTGTCACAGTATCACCATTTTCACTTACAGATGAAAATGGTATTGCTCCTGTTTATGGTAACGAAGGTCATCTTCTACCAAGGTGTGAGAATTGTTGGGCTTATTTCAGTACTTATTGTGAATTAGAACAATGGGCATGGAATTGTTCTCTTTGTGGTACTTTGAATGGTCTTACTTCTCAAGCCATTGCTCGTTACTCGCATCCTCAATCCTGTGCTGAAATGATGTCTTCTTTTGTAGATCTCGAAATTCCAGGTAATTTTCATTTCAATTTCAATTGTATTTGTTTCCGTTCAATTTGATTTACTGATTATGGGGAATTTGTAGTTGATGGATCTGAAGAAGAAGCTATGCAAGCTCGTCCAGTTTATGTTGCAGCTGTGGATTTGTCTTGTAAGTTTTCATTTCATTATTTTTTTCTATTAAGGTGATTAGATGTTAAACTAGTAAACAGTGTCGCAGTGGATGCGGAGTTGACTTAATTCCAACTGATAATGCAGTGAATCGGAAGAAGTGGTAGTGAAATTGTAGTTTCCTACTTACATACTTCTTACATAGGGGACATAATTCACCCCAAGAGGGCCTCCAGGGTTGGCCCATGATGTTGGTGTATTGTGTTACTGATAGAAAGTTGATTATGAATTAGCTGATTTAGATACTTCTCCTCTTTGAATTGTTATGATTTTTTTGGTTAGGGATGCTATTTTACTTGTGTATTATGTCTTGTAAGAACGAGGCTATGTGATGTAATCATAAAGAAGTAATATTTCGTTCATGAAACTAAATAATCGGATAATTTTGTGGGTGATTGTTTTCTTATGGTGGTCACCATAATATCTACTATGAATTGTTTACGTCAATAAACTGATGGGTCAGTATCTTTTTATCGATGCTTAATTGACGAGTAGTACTGCGTAGTTCACAGTACTTGACAAAACTAGGAATGGGTGGCTAACATTTTTAAACTTCTCCACAGCATCTGAGGAGTTCTTGGAACTTACAAAAAGTGCTCTATTAGCAGCTTTGGAAGGTAAGTGATTGTTTTGATCAGTTACTGTAATTTTACTGTAACTCTACGATTTTTGTTTGGAAGGCTAAAATCCTCTTTTTATTTTCTTGAAAATGTTGGCAGCTCTTGCACCAGGTTCTCTGTTTGGGCTTGCTACGTTCAGCCATAAACTGGGATTATATGATGTTCAAGGGCCTATTCCAGTTGTTAAGAACATTTTTATCCCTCCAGAGGTGGTGGACGGGGAGCCAGTCACACCACCAATTGAGCTAGAAGATGTCATGCCCCTGCTATCTTTTCTCGCTCCTGTATGTTATTTCTAGCGCATAGTTACTAATTTTGTTTTATTTTCACATGAAAATGGACATCTGGTACATCAGGTACATCAGGTCATGATGCAGTTGGTGGGAAGGCATTTTAGTGATAGTATATAAAACGTTTCTTCTGAAAACAGGTAGAAACTTGCAAGGACCGCATTGCTGCGGCTCTGGAAACATTAAAACCAACTACTTCCTGGGAAAGGAGCACAGCCGCGGGGCAAGGTGTGGAAGGTGTTTTTCTAGGAGGCCGAGGTTTTGGAGTAGCAATGGAAACACTTCTAAACTACCTTGGATCAGAATATGGAAATACATTTGCATTAGGTATGATAACATCCAAATGCATCTCATATAGCATCAAAGGGTTTTAAGCTCTCTTGAGATGGTCTCTGGAGATTAAATATTTTATTTAATCCCGTTAACGGACATATTATATAATCTGAGTGGCATTTCCTTTTCCTGCTTTGAAATGCAGCTAGGATTTTTGCGTTCCTGTCTGGTCCTCCCGACTTTGGAGCTGGGCAATTAGATACAAGACGGTACGGTGAGCAGTACGCTAGCAAAGGAGAGGATGCGGACCGTGCTTTACTTCCTGAGCAAACACCTTTCTACAAAGAGCTGGTAAGATAGGTTTTGTGGAAAGCTGTTTATTTTCTAGAAGTTGTCGTATATGTTTATGCTGACCGTTTTTGTGCAGGCTGCTGTTGCTGTTCAATCAGGTGTTTGTGTCGATATTTTTGCTGTTACAAATGAATATACAGACTTGGCATCTCTTAAATTTCTTAGTATTGAAAGTGGCGGATCTCTGTTTTTGTATTCCAATACGGATGATTCAACTCTTCCTCAGGACATGTAAGCTTTTACTTCACTAGATAAATTCAAGTCCATATCATTACAATAATATGCAAGTTTGTGACTGAAAGTCTCATTTCAAATGTAAGCTACTGAAGAAGGCCGGTTATAATGTAGCAGTCCAACTCATTTGAATGATTGTCATGTGATTCTATTGCAGGTACCGGATGTTGAGTCGTCCATATGCATTTGGTTGTGTGCTTCGATTGAGGACATCTACCGAATATAAATCCGGTCATTCTGTATGTTCTTCCACTTAAGCGGTGCTGGATTTTCGTTGTGCTCATCTAATATGGAATTAATCTTTGTGTTTATTTTTGCAGTATGGTCATTTCTTCCCAGATCCTCAGTACGAAAATGTTCAACACATTATCTGTTGTGATTCGTATGCAACTTATGCTTATGATTTTGAGTTCGCAAATAATGTGGGCTTTTCAAGGTATATCTCATTTTGACACTAGGTTTGTTGGGTATTCATTCCTGCTTATTCCTCAGGCTTGACACTTGACAGAAGCAGTCATATGTTTCCAACTGCTATTGCTTGACTGGTGTACGTGGTTGATGCAAAGGAACTCCTGCACCTAAAAGTGCATATCAGTTAGTTCCATAAGATTGAGCCAGATAACATTTAAATGATGAGTTTAGCTAAATCATACTTGAGGCCACTATACATTGTTTCCTACAACTAATTTCTTTTAGCCACCCTTGCTGCGGGTGAGATTGTTTGTATCATGCTTCACCTATAACTCTGATTGACTTCATTAGCTAATAGAAGTTGAGCTGGATTAGGCTGCAACGAAGAGGGTAGAGTGTAACACAATTAGCTCTTTCTGAATATCTGATGTGTTACTTTTAGACCATAAGTTGTAGCTGGTTCTATATTTTAGGAATCCATTTTATTGGGAGATATATCAAATTGGTTGCATTTATGGTAGATGAGACTAATTTTCGCCTAACTTCAGGTATACTCTAAAGCATGTTACGATGATTTTGAATAGTTAGATGAAATCTGAGTTTGTGCTTTTGCAGACATTCAGAGCCTCCTGTTGTGCAGATTGCATTCCAATATTCTGTTGTTGTGCCACCAGCAGAAACGTCAAATTCGAAATTGATCTCTTCAAGTAGGTATGAAGTATGATAAACCTCACTTGGTAATGTCAGTGCATGTCAACTTTTATTTGTTTCAATGAGTATGATTTACTTTTATGCAGGCCCAGCTATTCCGTCCAAAGAAGATTGAGGATACGAACTTTACAATTTGGGACTGCTAAAAATTTTAATGAGTTGTATGACAGTGTAGATTCTGAAGTCATTCTCTCTATACTTGTTCACAAGGTATTTTATTCTGCTTTCTTTTGATTTGTCCAAAACTCTCAACCAGTAAACATTGTTTAAAGTACTCACTTCAGAGTCCATACTCATAACCTGGTCCTAGTGCTAATAGATAGGGTTGACCCGGTTCTGGTAAAAGTCTCTCTTGCTATTCCCCTGAGTTGCTCCGCAATTGCAGCCCTTTTAGAAGCAGAATATAATTGTCCACATTCGACGAACAACTAAGTTTGATCAACTAACTCGTGGTGTTTTTTTTCTTTTTTGTTATTTGCCAACTTTTGCACTTTAGGTTATATTAGCTTCTTTGGAGCAAGGAGTTCGTGAAGGCAGGGGACTACTCCATGATTGGCTTGTAATCCTTACAGCTCAATATAATGATGCTTGCAAACTATTTCCCTCCCAAAATGGAACTTCAACAGTTTCTCAAGTTGATGTAGCCTTCTCTCAATGTCCACAGTTACAGTCTTTACCTCGCCTTGTATTTGCTTTACTCAGAAACCCTCTTTTACGCTTCCATGAAGAAGGCGTTCACCCAGATTACCGTATATACCTACAATGTCTTTTCAGGTACGAGTTATATAAAACATCATATCCTCTAGGCTTAGTGGTTTTGGCATTCTTCTGTTTTTCTAGCTTTCTTAGCATACATCCTTTTCGTCTAACATATTGGAGTTCCGGAATCTAGCTTTAACAAATTGACTAATTATGCTTCCAATGCAGTGCACTGGACCCAAGTTCGCTCAACCGTGCCATCTATCCTGTATTGACATCGTTTGCCACTCCAGACAAGCTAGCATATCCACGCCACTCATTGAGTCGTGCTGCACTGTTAACCAGTGGAAGTCCAATATTTTTCCTTGATTCTTTCACAACCTTGATCGTCTATTACTCTTCAACTGCAGACCCTTCGCTTCCCTTTCCTCCTCCCCATGATTGTGAGTTTCTTTTTTCCATAGTCCTTTCTTCTTCAAGATCAGTGTGATGTGAGTTTTGACATTTCTACTATGTTGCTAAGAAGAGTTGTCTTTTGCTGCAGGTTTACTGCGAACCACAATTAACAAATTGAAACAGGAGAGAAGTATCACGCCAAAGCTCATGTTTATAAAGGGAGGGCAAGATGACGCTACTGCGTTTGAGAATCATCTAATTGAAGAACAGGATGTTGATGGAAATGGGCTAACTAGCATAATGGGTTTTGTTTCATTCCTCGAAGAGGTTACTCACAATGTGTTAGAATACATGAAATAGAATGCTGCACCATATACCAAACCACAAATGTAACATCAAATATAGGCTTCTCTAAAACCCCAATTTGCTGATCCATTACGATCAAGAAGGGGAGAAGGATTTTGTATGAACTTCTTAAATTTGTACTGTAGGTTCTGAAAGGATTATAGGTCATGACAGGAGTCTTTTATAGCTGTAGTCTAAGGTGCTGAAGCTAATCTCTGGGAGCAGCTTACCATCTCTTTTCTTTTTGTTGTAAATTTGCTCAAGAGGTACGGTTTTCTTATGCAGATATCATTCTTTACATCCACACACAAGTGGAATTTCTGCAGAATTTGATGAGAAGAAAGAAGAGGATGACCTCTAGGAGAAACTAGCATATGGTGTTTTAACTTTCGTTCGATATGATCAGCATATATGTTCGATATGACCAGCATATATCTGGAGGTGGTAGTTGCCGTAAAATATGGATCTGGTGTGCTAAGGAGGGAAGTGTTGTAAAGTATGTATGGCGTTGTGGCATAGAGGGAGGGAGATGTATTTGTTCTAGTTATTAGCTCCTTCACGCATGGAAGAGAAAATTAACGCAGATAATCTGTTTAATGCGATTGCCATTGTCACGAACAGCAACTGCATCTTACACACCAACCGAGCAAGGTTCAATTTGTAGCAAACCACATGCAAAAGCTTCCCACTCGGCACATCTCTTAAAATCTGCCAAGATCCTTGACTAGAATATGTGCCTATTAACTGGGGTACCAAAACGTTTTTTATGCAAGACTTGCCACATCAACAGAAACATTTTATAGTTAAAGAAATTAGAGATTATCAGCAAGTTTTTTGACAAAAAATCACCACCCTAGTTTTAGTTGAAAAGACTAAAAGAACAACGGTACTAAAAGAACTATTTACTACCAGGTTGGGCATGAAACCAATTGGAAACATAATGTACCAGCATATGCTCATTTGAAAGAGATAGAAGCACAATTCAAACAAACAAAGAAAATCATTTTCATGAAACCAATTGGAAACATAATGTACCAACATTTGCTCATTTGAAAGAGATAGAAGCACAATTCAAACAAAGAAAATCATTTTCATGAAACCAATTGGAAACATAATGTACCAGCATATGCTCATTTGAAAGAGATAGAAGCACAATTCAAACAAACAAAGAAAATCATTTTCAACTAAAAGAAGGTGCAATATTAAGTTATCATTACCAGAGAAACGAGATCTTGAAATCTAGAGAAGAAAAATAACAGCTAGTCCATGACCAGTCTATGAAACTGAAACTGACAATGCAACTCTAATTATCTTTCATCTAGGTATTAGTGGCTCTGGTGTAAATCTGCTGACTGGCATGAGAAGATACCATCCTGATGAGACCTTTTGCCGTCAAATCCTTGATTGCTCTTCTAGCCAAAGATCCATTAATCTGAATAGAGGGCAAAAAGTGAGAAGAGATTTCACCATTCAACAGTATCATGAGCTTGTGGGTATGACAGCGTTGTAACAAAATATAAACCTAAGCTACGGAGAGCATAGTGAAAATGACTCGGAATAGACATTAAACATACTACGAGCTATTGCAAAGGCTTTGATAAACATAATGTACAACTGAGAAACTTGAATAACTAATAAGGATGATAGAGAAAATTGTAAGACAACCAGCGATGTTGCAATGCCAGATTACGCAAACATTTTTCTTACAAACTAGCAACAAGCTACAATTGAACATCACCGTACTATTAACATTTTTTTTGGAACAAACAGCGAAGTACTACGAGTGAAAACTCATACAGAGTGCTACGAATTCAATTAGCATGACTCAACACCCAAAAATAGATCACATAATAACTCACTATTGCGGCTTTATTTATCAAATAATCTACGAGTACGGTTCCAAAGATATTAGTAACAATCTTAGAGACGAACGGATGACACCATGTCAATAAATCCCGATTATAAAACAGTGGTGCCCCCCCACAAAAACAACCATCCCTCCCAACAAAATGTTCTTTTCACTAAATATCAATTAACTAAGCATACAAAGTGGAGATCATATAAATTTTCAATTCAAAAGAAAGCCTAGTCATTGACAATCTGAGACACACAAATAAGCTAGATGACCCAAATGTGTAAAAACGTTATATTCACTAACAATAGCATAGTTATACACACACAGAGTCAAAGTAACACAAAGACACAATCAATAATGCTGTAAATTATTATCAGAAAGCTAAAAATATATACTCCATATGAAATTATGACGTTCTAAAACCCAAGTATCAACTAAAAAGAGTCCATGAGTTCGAAAATTCATCATACCCTCAATCTGTCGGACAATACTGAGGGAGTGATAAGCTTGTATTTGGGAGCTTCAGTAAGAAGTTTGTCATAACTAGCTTGATCAAACAACACCATGTTGTTCACCTTCTCCTTTTGCTTTCCCTTACTCCATTTCTGAAAACGGAAAACCACAAACCATAAATTTAACTCATCAAAAAACCAGTAATAACCACACAAAAAGACCATAATAATATCACGAATCCCAGGATTTATCCACATTCTTACCTTCTTCTTCTGCTTTCCTCCACCTGATTTGGCAGGCTTGGATGATGGTGGAGGTGCCTTCTCCTTCTTCGGTGCCATTGACTTCTCGGATTAGGGTTTTGGACGGAGAAGATGAAGCTGCGGCCGCGTTTGGAGAAGAGTTTTCTTTAGAATCCTCAAACAGAACAAATAGGTTTATAAATATATTAGGGTTTTGGTTTTCTTTACAAGTCTCTAATGTACGCCGGGGTGCTGATGCGCTCGAATGTTAAGGGCACCCGCTGTAGGCAAGATTGCTATAGGGGATCACCAATTTGTATTGCAATGATTCTAGATAGGGGTGTCAACGGATCCGGGTCCTCCCGGGTATCACTAGATCCGAATTCGGACCCTACTTATAAAGGTCGGGTCCGGTTCCTAATGGTTCCGGGTCCGGTTCTTAAACTTGTGGATCCAGAACCGGACCCGTTTAAATATCCGGGTATCCGTCGGTTCCGGGTACCCATTGGGTCTAAAGAAAACTATTTAAAAAATCTCAAAAACTTAATATATTTCTCTTTTTAGCTTGGATTTAAGTAATTTTTATAAAAAATTATTATTATGTCTTATGAATGTACTAAATAAAGATTAAATGTAAGAGAAAAAAATTTAATGAGTAAAATATCGAAGTTAAAACTAGAAAAAATACTTATAATTTTGCTAAAAACATGAATAAAAGAATGAATAAACGGGTACCCGATACCCGCGGGTACCCAATGGGTATTACCCGTTTGGACCTGTTTAAATTCGGGTCCAATCGGGTAATTACCCGCAAGGGTCCTAAGTAGCTAATGGGTCCAACTTTAGGACCCGGAACCGGACCCTAATATACCGGGTCCGGTTCCGGATCCGGGTAATGTGTACCCATTGAAAGCCCTAATTCTAGACATACAACATTTTAGACAACACTAAAACAACCTCCTCACATGGAGTTAGCAGAGGGTCCATTTTTGGGCCCTACAATTAGAAGGAACCATTTTTTGGGACCATGGTTTTCTTGTGGGGGATCATGATTCTATTTTAGCCAAGACATTATAAGTAATCCTAAATCACCTCTTATCTAAATGTTTTTTTTAATACCAAACTTACCCTCCTTAATTAAATGTGTTAGTTTAATGATTAGTTAGTTATTAGTTAATGATTAGTATGATTAGTGGTTAGTATGATTAGTTACCATTAAGAACTTCTATTACAAAAAATGGAAAATTTTCTTTGCAATAAATTTTAAATTTTTTGCGATTAAGTTCGTTTACCCAAATTATGACCAAAAACGAACTTAATGATTAGTGATTGATATGATTAGTAATGATTTGTTACCAGTAAGAAATTCGGTTACAAAAAAATCGAAAATTTTCCTTGCGATCAAACCGAACTATATATTTGGTGTGACCATTAAATAGTTCGGTTACAAAAATATTTAAAACTTTTTACGATCAAACCGAACTTAAAGTTCGGTTAAGAAACATTTTTTGTGATGTAACCGAACTGACCAGTTCCGCTGGGAAATATTTTTTGCAACTAACCGAACTACAAGGTTCGGTTGGGAAATGTTTTTTGAAACTAACCGAACTGTTAGGTTCGGTTGGAAAATATTTTGCGAAATAACTGAACTAAGGTTCGGTTGGAAATGTTTTTTGCAGTTGTTCGGTTGGGAAATATTTTTAGCAACTAACCGAACTATTAGGTTCGGTTGGGAAATGTTTTTTGCTACTGACCGAATTATTAGGGTCCGGTTGGGAAATGTTTTTTGCTACTAATCGAACTAAGGTTCAGTTGGGATTTTTTTTTTTGCGAAATAGCCAAACTGTTCTTCATGTTCATGATTTCCATTAGGTTCGGTTAGTTCGACAAAGTTTTTCACATAATTCCTATATGAACTTCTCTCTGCAACTTCCATTTTCAACTCATTTGATGGTTAATACTCATTTTTCAATCGAACGAGGAACGTCAAGGAAAGAGAGAAGAAAAAGAGAATTTTTTTTTCAAAACTAAATTTTTTGATTCGCCTCTGTTTTTGTTTTTGATTTTGATTTTGGTTAATAGATTCATTTAGATTAGATATATATGATTAGATTTATATAGTTATTAGGTTAGTTTTAATTTAAATTAAAGTAAAGGGTAAATGTGTATTTACCCAACTTTAGGACACCCCTTATAAGTATAGGTAGGTTGGCCTAATAACACCATGGTCCCCCCAAAAAAACCATGGTCCCTAAAAAATGGTTCATTAGAAATTATGTGAGAGGATAGTTTTAGTGTTGTTTAAAATGTTGTATGTCTAGAATTTTTGTATGGCTTGGGGGTAATACCAAAGTCTATTAAGCATCGGTAACCCTGCAGCAATGATAGCTTTATGATGTATGATTGTAGGCTGATCAGTATTCTTGCTTCTTTACATCGGAAGTCGATAAATGCTAAATGCTAGATTTTTACATTTACTTTTCAGGAAGTTACATGATATGTTGCACGTCACATAATATTTTTTTTTCATTTGTCATCAAAATATATACTAGTATGGATTCGTGTTATGTACCGATTGAGAAGGAAAGGTCTCAATTAACTACTCCAGAACTAAAACGACATGATATATATACTAAGTATACGTACCATGTATACATACCCCAAGAAGTTTATGTATTTTTTCTCTCATGTGCAAATTCATAAACATTCCCAATAGCAACAGATATGCATACTCTGTATGCGTACCTTAATAGCGTGTTCGGATACAAATTTGCTTCTGAATTCTGCTTCTCCAAAAGTATAAATCAGAAGCAAACATATTTTTCTTCACAAAAGTTAACTTTTTTGTTTCTAAAAGTCGTTTTAAAATTCTATATACAAACAGACTTTTTGCTTAAAGTAACTTCTGAAAACGCGCTATAAACAGTTCGTGCACTGTTTTGCTTGGGAGATTTCTTAAAGATCAATATAAACAAAAATAGTTTGTGAACAATAAATTTTTTTAGACTAAGATAGCTAAAGATCTATGAACTTTCATTGATCGAATCATATTTCGAGAGTTTATACAGGACAAGCTTGAACTCGAATTTCTTCTTTGCAATATTAAATTTATTAAAATCATATGACACAGTTAAAATCGTAGATGCAATGAGTAAATAGGATAAGTAAATCTTCACATACCTCTTGTTGATTGAAGTTTTCGCGAGTGTATCCGTTTTTTCTCCAGTCTTCAATCTTTGAAGATATTCGATGATATCTTATACTTAACTACCATGCTATAATCCTAGTTCGAGACTTCACTTTAGCATAGTAGAAATCAAGATGTAGTTTTGTACATATAACGATGACAACAAGCTTGAGATATCAAAATTTGTGAGTTCAACCGAGCGATGCTCTAACAGTAACCATGCTAGGATGGATAACGAAGAATTTGATGAGAGCACAACTGCTAGTCACAGATCAATCATTGGAGTACAAATAAACATGATAAATCAGGTTTTTCTCAAGCCCCTTTCCTGGTATTTCAATAATCTAGTAGTATTGTTTGGTTCTATCGTTTTTTATTTGATAATTTTTCGTGCAACTTTAAAATTGTCTGTCAGATTTGGATTGTTGTGAACTTTAATTTTCTTCAAATTAGTAGTATGTTGTTTTTTGTGAACCTTAATTCTGATTTTGATTCTCAAATTAGGTTTTCCAAAATTCTTTATATTAATTCTAGAGATACCACATCATTAGGATATGAAGGTATTGTCTTGGAATGTGCAGGGATTTGGTAACAAGTAATACTAGGTATCACATGGGAGAATTAGTGAGATCTAATTATCATGACATTGTGTTTTTTCTAAAACTAATAATATAGATCAAAAAATGATTAAATACATCAATTTCCCTTATTATTGCTATATTGATCGTATTTGTATGTCTGGTAGTTTGTTCTGTTTTGGAAAGATGCATAGTAACGAACATAATTGATTACAATCAAAATTTTATAGTTCGCTTTGTTCAATTTGATGCTAGAAGTGGATAAAATCTATAGTATGCATGTATGGTGCTCTGGATGACGTAAGAATTGCTAAATAATATGATTATTCGACTAGGCTCTATAATAATAATAAATGCCCATGGGTATGATAGGTGAGTTGAATTTCATCACCAGAAATGATGAGAAACTAGGAGTAGTCTTGTTTGTCAAACTCAGCTTAATGAGGTGAATGCTCATCTTGATTTTCTGGATTTACATAGTACTAGGTTCATTGAAAACCCTTATACTTGGTCCAACATGAGAAAATGATTCTAGTATTATTTTGGAAAGTGCCCGTTCTCCTTATAGCTTGATAGGCAATCTTAGTTGGTTTAATTTTTTTCCTAGCTATAAGGAGTGACCATTGCCTCATTCTATTTGTTAGCTAGTACTAGAGATGATACTCCCACTATGAAACCATATATAGGTTTAATAAGTGTTTGTTTAATTTTTTGATGAATCTTAAGCATATTCTTAGAGATCGAAATTGAGTTGAAACATGTTTAGGATCAGTTGAACATAATAAATACAATAGTAATACTTATGAAAATCATAGTTTGGTGAGAAACCTTGAGGAAAAATTAAAGCAACGATACGATGTACAACAAGATTTCTATATGTAAAGAGCTAAGAAGAATATCCTTAGTTTTGATAATGGAAACACTATATACTTTCATGATAAGGTAAAACATAATGGAAAACTATATACTTTCATGATAAGGTAAATTTTAGGGGGGAGAAAAACTCAGATTGATACTTACATAATAGGTTGGGTATTTGGTTGTCATATATGAGTAGCATACCTGAGGAACTTAAAAGTCACTTATCTCATATTAGTATAACTTCTAATCCCCATAGCCCATGTGTTTTCTAGATAGGATTCATCCTTGCATTACTGCTGAAGATAATGAAGCTCTGCTTAGGTGTCCTTCTCATGGAGAAGTTAAACAAATTGTTTTCTAATGCAGGTTTGGACCTCTTTGAGTCCATATGGCTATCCTCTGGGCTTCTATCAATAAATGCGGGGTATAGTAGGTGATGATGCTATTAAAATGGTTCAAGCCTTCTATCATTCAAAAAATATTTTAAAGCAAATGAACCATGATTTCATCTCCTTGGTTCCTAAATTTTCTTGTCATAATCTTGCTTGTGAATTTAGACCTATTAGCTTAAGCAATGTGTCTTATTAACTATTAGCAAGTAGACTTAAAAAAAAAATTATGGATGAATTTATAAGCCCTTATCAAGTTGTTTTCCTCTCATCTAGACAAATTACTGACAATACTGTGCTTGCTCATGAGCTTGTTAATAGTATGGGGAACTAAAGCTAGAAAAAAAGGTCCTATGGCTATCAAAATTGATATGTTAAAAGCCTTTGCCAGAATAGAGTAAGGTTTCCTAGATGCAACTCTAAAAAAGTTAGGATTTCATGAAGATCGGTGTGAAATGATATTTGCATGTGTTTCCACTGTATCTGCCTCTATCTTATTGAATAGCTCACCGTGTGATGCATTATCCTACAAGTGGTTTTCGACGGGGAGACCCCTTGTCTCCTTATTTGTGTTTATCATATGCATGGAATATTATTTTATATTACTTATAGATGCTGAAAACAACGGGCTCTTGCAGGGTGTTAAAGTGAGACAATCCAGCAATAAGTCTTTTTATTATTTGCTAATGACTGTCTCATTTTCACTAAAACTAATAATCAAAATGCTAGGCAATTAGATAGTATTATTTTAGTACTTATTTTGGATAGTCAATTATCTTTGACAAGTCAGGAATTGTTGTAATCCCAAATTAAACAAGTTTAACAAACTGCATATATACGGAATGTTAAATACTAAGATGTTAGCTCTTAAAGACAAATATTTAGGGGTGCCGCTCCTAATTCAGGTAAACGAGATGAAGTCATTTGGAAATTTGGAGGAAAAACTTCATGGTACGTTAGTTACATGGAAAAGTAAACATTTCAATCAGCCTGCTAGGACCATTATGACACAGTATGTGTTGGGCTCTCTAGCTTCTCACCAGTTGGCAGTCTTTTCTACGCCACTGTTAGTCTTGATAATGTTTAGGAAAAAAAATGTGGAATAAAAAGCATGATGGGAAAGGTGTTTACCTTAGAAATTTGGATGTTGTTTCTAAACCAAAAGATTAAGGAGGTCTTGGTATCAAAAATGTTGCTGACTTAAATAAAACATTACTAGTTAGGCTACCTTGGAGAATGTTGTGTGAGCATGATGCATTTTGGTAGAAATTTTGAAACATAGGAATCTTCCCAATGCTAATCCCTTGCATTTAATTAGTGATCCTGAGTATTTTATTTGGAGAGGTATATGCATAGGTTTTTATATTGTTAAAGAGCATTATTGTTGGGAAATAGGAGATAAGAATAATGTCCCTATATGGGATGATAAATGGGTTCCTAATACGTCTCCTAATATTTGTGATAAATATAGATCAATAAATATGAAGATTATTAATCGATTGATCACCCAAGATTAAGAAAAATGGATAAGGATCTTCTGAATATGTTACTTGACAGTGATATTGTTTATAAAATATGCAATCATAATACCGACATTAGGATCAGTCGAGGTGACCCCTGTTAATAATGGTATTTTGTCTGTTATATCTGCTTATATAGTTATTAATGATGTGGAAGTGATGGGTGGAAAATATGGCACGAAAAACTCGAAATGAGTTCATATTTTACCGTTAGATGGAACATGTTTGATGCTAACAACGGATAATGATCCTTGAGGGTTAAATGGGTAATAATCCTCATGTAGGAACTTGTGTTTCCTAACCATCGATGGCGATTGTTCGTGCCGGATAACAAAAATGAAACGAGTAATGATCCTCGAGAGCAAATGGGTATGATCCCAATAAGAACTTTTGTTCATGACCATCAGTGGCGGTTGTCCGTGCCGATAAACGATATGTGGGTGTACGAACCAATTGACATCCTTGCATATTTCACTAAAGTGGGAAGTGGAAGTTAGAATTGTGTAGCTTAGTGATTTTGGTGCGTCCTTATAATTGTTTGACGTATAATTTGATATCATTAGTTGTTTGAAATATAACTAAAGATGTTTGAATAGTTAATTATTGTTTTTAAACTGTATTTTGCTTCGTGAAATAACTTAAACAATAAAAATAGATATATGTATAAGTCTCTTTACCACCCGTAATGCTTCGAGTTCGGATCTCCATATGAGTTTGACCTTAATTTGAAACTCGGGGGGTTACAAAACATGTTCACGCCCATCAAAACGCGTTATCAATGTCACACTATTTTTCCTAAATAATGCATTTTTTTCCCGATACTTACTCACACCTGTCAAAACGCGTTATAAAGGTCACACCTAGTGCCAGTGACCTGAGCTATGTGACCTGTTTTTCAAACCTCGGGCAAGAGTTTATTCGACGCTGCAAAAATTTCACAACTGCGGTAAGCTGTTGCAAAAATTTCGTAACTATTAACAACTGTTGCGGCCATATCATTTTCGCAATTGTTTCACGCAGTTGTGATTTCTTTAAGTTGCAACAGTTCACAACTTACAAAAAATTCCAACGACAATGTACCCGTTGCAAAAAAATGCGACATCGACTTTTCGCAACAAAGTTAAACCGTTGCCACCCCGCTTTGGAACTGCCACCCACCCTGCTAATCACTAATTTTGGTGTAGTGAAATCTTAGGAACATGTTGAACAACATGGAGAAGATGATGAAAACATTTCAAAAGAAAAAAGGACAACTACTCCATAACTTAAATGTATAAATAATAAAGTAGTTGTATAGTTCAATTTTACAGTCCAAAATTAACATTCGACATCAGGATCATCATCCGGTATCATGAAGAAAAAAGATCAAATTTTCTAATAAGTAAATAACATATCAACAAACAGTAAATTTAACAGATAACCACTTAGTTTAGATGAAAATTCTAATAAAAATATTCAAATTACCTTTTAAACTTGAAAATTTCAAAATTCAGAGAAAGGAACGAATTTCTCCAAGGAAAAAGTAGATCTATCAAATGTTTGTCTACTACATCAGTACATCTTCTTGTGTTTTTAATGGTCAAACATAAAGAAGAGAAAATAAAATAATAATAGTACAATAATGATTTTATTTGTTAAATAAGGAAAAATGAAAAGAAAAAGTAACAAAAGGATGCGACATGTTGTTCATTGCCTTACCCAATTGGATCAACTTGAATCTTCGAGTAAATCAAGTCCACTGCTTTATTAAAACTTAAGATTCGACAAATAAAGAGACAAGTCTACCTAGCTAAGTTATGCACTTTCTCATGTTTACGACAAAATTGCACGCATTTCTTTTGAAACATTATTGTTTATCGAATTGATGATCGTTTGATTCTTTCTCTCCACATTACTTATGCATGTATTGCATAATTGTTGCCGACAAATTAAACTCTATAATTTACCGTCACAAATTTCATCACATTTTTACAAATTTGTATAGTAAAAATACTAAAAAAAAATTATTAAAAAGAAAAACTTAGTAACTACATTTTCTAGACTCGTTATAATCTTTTCACGCACGTTATAACCATTAGATAGGAATTTTAGATCATAATTTTTCTTCTTCTATTTAACCGTTATAACGCTTGTTATTTTTAAAAAGACGTACAAAAAATGTGTTTTTTTGCGCGAAACATGTAATATCCGGTATTTTTATTTACCGTTTCGCCAGGGACAAAGCCAAAAATTCTTCACAAGGAGGCTAATCTATAAAAAGATATATTTATGGGGGGATTATTAAGAGATTTTTCTTTTAATTAGTAAGAACTTTAAAGTATCTTTAATGAAGTAACAAAAAACAGGGGGGGTATGGGGCACCCTTAAGCTTAACTCAGATCCGTCCCTGCGTTTCAGGATGGGTTATACCCGTCTTAGTTTGTTATTTAGGTTGTTTCCTTTGCCTTAGTTTAGTTGGGTTGTTTGGACAATAAGAGCTACAAAGTTAAGGTGGAAATATAGTCACCTAATTTATTTTAATAAGTAAATAAAATGAATAGAAAATGAAAAGACAATTAAAATAAATAAAAAAAATATTAGTATCATTATTAATATTAGTATTATTAAATTTCTTATAACTAAAAGTTTTGGAAAGGAATTTTACAAGTTAGAAAACAAAAGGCTAAAAAAAAAGAGATGGATCTAAGGATTTTTAGGGAAGAAGGATTAAGAAAAATCAAGAGGAGTTTGTTGAAAATTGAGAGGCAAAATGTGAAACCCTTTCTCTTTTGGTGTTTATTTTATATGCTTTTGTATTGTTATGATTCAATAATTTATTTGAATACATATGTCTTATTGATTATCAGGATTCTTCCATTGATAACATGATTAGATATCTCTTGTTAAAATTTGAGAATTTTCCAATGTAAATTCACCGTTGAATATTTGTTTGAATTTGGGTGATAATTTCAAAAATTCTGGACAGTTTCGTTTTGCTATGCCTTTGGTGTGTCTAGGCAATCTTGATGATTTTAGAATGATTTGTAATCTTGACAAAAGGTGTATCAATGTATGGTATCTTTCATTGTGCTATGGATTTGGTCAGTTTCAGGTTGTTATGAATTTATCATGAATTTTTTGGTAATGACATGTAATCTGCCCAGTTTTTAGGATGTCATTGTAAATTCAATATCTTTTGTTTGAATATTTAGTTTTCTGTGAATTTTGGATATGTTGTTGGTTTATCCAAGCACGCTCTTGTAAAATTTGAAGATGATCGGATGAAGTTATCACCATGAAACCTATAACATAACATTATGCAGTTAATATGTTTGCCTAAATGCGTAAAAGAAACGTATGTTGTTTGTCATATGTTTCTAAGCCATGATTTGATTGTATTGTTTGTAAAAATGATTTAAAAATTCGAAACGAATTCATGTTTTACCGTTAGATGGAACATGTTTCATGTTAATGGCGGGTAATGATCCCCGAAGGTTAAATAGGCAATGATGCTGAACTTGTGTTTCCTGACCATCGATGGCGATTGTGCGTGCAGGATAAAGAAAATGAAAAGGGTAATAATCCTCAAGGGAAAATAGGTATTATTCCTATAGGATTTTTTTTTCTTGACCATCGGTGGCGGCTGTCCATGCCGGTAAACGATAGGTGCGTGTACGAACCAAGGTTCTCGTACCGTGAACTCATGGTTTGTCGGTGATAGTGTTAATTTGTGAATCATGTGTTGAAATATCTATTGAATGATTTGTGGAAACCTTATTGGCTTTATGAACTCAAGCATTGAAATACGAATTGAAGTATTTGTAGGAAATATTAATAGTGTTATGAACTCATGTGTGAAATCTAATTGGATGAATTGCTAATTAAAAATAGTATTGGTGCTATGAACTCATATATTGAAATCTTATTGGATAAATTGTTGACAATATTGGTATTGTGAACTCATGATTGAACAATTGAATCAGATGATTTGTTGAAAATAATATCTTGTTGGTTCAATATATGTATCATTGATTGCTCGAAATCATGTCGTATACCCATGCTGTATGTTACTTGACTCATTGATATTGTTATGCATGTCTGAGATTGACAGTGCTTTCTATTGAGCTGTCATCTCACCCCAATTGACATCCTTGCAGATTTCACCGAAGTTGGAAGTGGAAGTTAAAAATGTGTATCTTAGCGATTTCGTTGCGTCCTTGTAATTGCTTGACGTGTAATTTTTTGATGGAAATATAATAAAATATGCTTGAATAGTGAATTATTGTTTCTAAATTGCATTGTGCTTGGTGAAATAACTTAAACAATAAAAGTATATATATGCATAAGTCTCTTTTCCACCATAACGCTTCGAGTTCAGATCTCCATGTGAGTTTGACCATAGTCCGGAACTCGGGGTGTTACAAAAAAGTTCACGATCGTCAAAACGCATTATAAAAGTCATGCAATTTTTTCCTAAATAATGCATTTTTTTCGTATATGTACTATAAATATCACACCTAGTGCCAGAGTACTATACGAACTATAAACCTAGTTATCTGGTTTTCAAACCTTGGGCAAGAGTTGACTCGACGTTGCAAAAAATACGCAACTATACTTTCACAACTGTTGTGGCCATCTAATTTCGCGATTGTTGCGATGAAAATTTGCAACGACAATGTAGTCGTTGCGAAAAATTGCAACATCGACTTTCGCAACAAAGTTAACCATTGCTACCCTGCTTTGAACTGCCACCCACCCTTGCTAATCACTAATTTTGGTGTAGTGAAATCTTGGGAACATGTTGAACAACATGGAGAAGATGATGAAAACATTTCAAAAGAAAAAAGGACAACTACTCCATAACTTAAATGTATAAATAAGAAAGTAGTTGTATAGTTCAATTTTACAATCCAAAATTAACATTCGACATCAGGATCATCATCCGGTATCATGAAGAAAAAAAATCAAATTTGCTAATAAGTAAACAACATATCAACAAACAGTGAAGTTAACAGGTAAATACTTAGTTTAAATGAAAACTCTAATAAAAATCTTCAAATTACCTCTCAAACTTGAAGTTGAAAGTTGAAACTTGAAAATTTCAAAACTCAAAGAAAGGAAAGAAATTCTCCAAGGAAAAAGCAATGCTATCTAATGCTTGTCTACTACATCAGTAGATATTCTTGTGTTTTTAATGGGCAAACATAAAGAAGAGAAAAGAAAAATAATAATAGTACAATAACGATTTTATTTTTTAAATAAGGGAAAATCAAAAGAAAAAGTAACAAAAGGATGCGACATGTTGTTCATCACCTTACCCAATTGGATCAACTTGAATCTTCGAGTGAATCAAGTCCACTGCTTTAATAAAACTTAGGATGAGACAAATAAAGGTACAAGTCTATCTAATTAGGTCATGCACTTTCTTATCTATCTTACAAAAACAAATGTATTTTTTCCGATCTGATAGTTCTGGATGGGCTTATTAAGTCTATCAATGGTTCATATTGCTTTGAAAACGTAGGAAAGTGCAATAGATAAATCGTGGCTTAGAAAACACCCCTGTTCTACGCCCAGATCCAACGTCTGCGAGTAATTCAACGTATGCAAGTAATTCAATAATAAATTTTTATTCAATGTTGCAAGGCGTTTCTCTTCTTTTCACTGATGAAATGAAACGTCCATGTAGAAGTAAAGCCCAGTTAGCGTCCATATAAACCAAAGAGTAAAGTCGTTTCTCTTCATCGGAGACGCAAATCCCAGGTATAATTATGTCAGGTGTTTTTTAAGTTGATTTTGAAGGTATTTTTGAATTGTGAAAGCTTACCATAGTTTTGTGTTGATTCTGATTGATTCATCAGTTATGCAAGAAGAAAAATTATGGAGTTAAAAAATAATAATTCATCATCCTCAAATTCTCCGAGTTTCAGGTAATACAATCCCCTAACTACCACATATCTACGTTCTCTTTATCTTTATTCTTTATAATCTTTTGTGGTATTACGAACAAATTCTTTATAATCTTTTGTGGTATTACGAACAAATTCTTTATAATCTTTTGTGGTATTACGAATAAAACATGATCATTCAGTGGAAATTATAGCTTCTGGTAGTATATAACATGGAAGAAGTTGAAAGAGAAGCTAGAAAAGTTACAAATCCATGAACTGCACAACCAATTGAAGCGATTCTCATTTGCCTATATCCAGGGGTGCTACTTCGTAAATTGAAGTTATCAATGTCAAAGAAAACAAATGAAAATACACAATCAAATACGGGTCGTCGTTATTTTTCTTGGTAACCCCTTATTTCAATTAGATTTTAGAAGGAGTTTAGGCTTTGTTCTTCCATAATACACTGTTGCATTGTAAATGTTTGTTTTTATGCCTCAACCAAGTTAACATCAGCTTATAGATGAATAAGTGAATAAGTGGCAGTGGTGGTGGTGGCGGTCAATTATCCAAAGTTTAAATTTGGAGTTTTGTTACTTCTAATGATGGTTCATTAATTTTATGTGTTACAACTAAGTTATATCAGGGACACTCTCGGTCACAAAACTTCTTAGTTACTAGATTGAATTATAACCTTCACACCCTTATCATTAGGTGGACAGAGAACATGTATATGTACCGTATTTTTGAAAATCTTAGGAGGTGGTGATTCTGCAACTTTTGACTTGATCTTCTAATAAACCTGTTTGAGCCTTAGCTACCTGGAACGCTTTGGTGAAGACATAAAAGAAGCAGGCGCATCCAGATTGTTCTTATGAAAGTAGATCAGACCCTTTGGAAATACAAAAACCGGTGGTGTTAGGTCCAGTCACATTTTTCGACATTAACCCTAGACACCTTGGAATTGTTTGTTGCTCTTGATTTTGACCTCTTAGAACATTGGGTGCATCCTTCTGACTACTTACAAATGAATGAAAACTCCTTTTGACAGTGTGTGCACAGATTTTTCACGATCATCCAAACACTGAGTGTGTGCAAAATGTTTTTAGAGAGTGTGTTATAGACTGATCACACTAATTGTTAATATTTATTAATTTATTTGGATTGACGAGTATCATTTTTCTAAATCTTTGTCGTGCCTTGATTTACAACACGTATTTGTATTTCATTTTGTAGTGTTTGGCACTTACTGGGGAATCTCTTCCTACTTCATTCGATGTGTAGTTTGCATTTAAAGTATGGATGTAAATTTCTGTTGGGGTCAGTGACTATCGTATTCCTTATATGAACCAACTGTGTTTAGCTTAATAAGCCTATACAGATGCAACCTACATACATATTCGAGTTGTAGGTGGGTGTAATTACTTCTTCAATTTGGGCTTCTAATGTTTTCACTTCAGTTTTCTAATTTCAAGTTTTTCTTTATTTCTTTTTCTTTGACTTTGATTTTGAGATTTATGAACTAAATACAACACGTGCTCTATTGGACAATCTGTTTGGACTTTGAGACTTTCAGGACTATATGGAGTTAATATACGTTCTCTAGGTACTCTTTTGAATGACATATATAAGTTCATATATATCATGCAACCATCTCAACACTTTATTTATAAGTAACCGTATAAGTGCAGTGTGTCAACAATGTTTGTGTTTAGTTTTTTCGTCTTCATCATTATCCTTTTGAATACAGGAACATTTATATTTTTAGTTTTCATTGTGAGAACGTGTCAGCGATGCTTGGTTTCTCCTTAACTAGTTTGGAATACACTGAAAATCCTTTGTTTTGTTAGCTTTTAAATAAATATGTCGATATTGTTCTCTGTTGATCGGTGAAATGCCATCCAAGACTGATTTAGTGGTTCGACTATTTTGGTATGCTATGAAAAGGTAACTTCCACGGCTATTTGAGAGGTTCTTTATTGGAGGTTCTTGGTAACGCAACTGTATGCAACCAGCCTCTGATACTTAAAAATGCAAAATATCTGATCAGTTGTCTAAAATATCATATATTCTTTGGTGTCCTATTCATTGTTAGTCAATTAATCAAATACTCGACCACCTACCATGCCTGGATACTAAAATATTTGTATATGAATGTGCAGTTCTACCTATTTATCCGCCTTTAGGATACGTATGACCTATGCTCAGAGAGAAGATGAACCTATCTGCAGAAGGCGGCAGTAGTACCATCATCTATGTATCCTTTTTTGCATATACAGGATCTCCACAACCATTTTTTTTTTGGCGAGAAGAACATATTGCATATCCAGGACGCTAGAGGAATAAATATATTTCTAAGTCGGGAATATATCTCAGCATATCTCACACAAGGGAAAAATGCATTGTTTGCTCATTGGGATAAAACTGAGTTTTTCTTCCAGATCGCATTCTTCTGTCCTTCACATTTGTTTCACCCGTTAGTTAATTGTGATGCGAATATAATGGTCTAAGAATCTGATTTTTGTCTGATTCTTACTATTTGTTAGTAATAAGGTAGTCTTATGGTTCTGAAATGGATGAATTCAAATGTTTGTGATCATTTTTTAATTCATCTCTTTAGTCTTTGCACATCCATTTTATAATCATTATTTTAGTTTTACTTTACAGGCCTTGGTATCCTCGAGTTGAGACTCACAGGGATCTTTAATCATTTTCCCTTTTATGGTGTGCTAGAAGAAGTCCTTAACTTTCGCCATATCAAACGGAAGAGGCACATATACTAAAAGTAAACAATTTTGGGCGGTAGAAATTTGCATAAATGGGTAATATTTCATTAATTATTGTTTACTCAAGGCTTCTCAATAATTTGTCTTATGGACGTTTCTTTCCCAGGTTTAGGCTGTCTCCCTTTTTTTTTAATTCGCCATATACATTCCTTTGTGACCTTTTCTGCATTTTCGTGCAATCTTCAGTCATTATCCAGATTATTTGGCCATATATGGCTGGGTCCATAATCCAACTATTGAATCCATAATGTACTAAACAGGTTGTGTTCCTTTTTTGTGTTTTCTCAGAAATATTGATGGGTATTTATCTAAGGAAACCAAATGTCTCAGATATGCCACATTAATGGAATACCTCTACAATAGTTGAGTGATTTTGTTTGGGTATGACCCTTTCTGATTAGATGGTTTCAATCAGGTAGATTTAAATGGCACTCGCTATCTCTCATTTTACATTTCAGGTATCGTGGTGGAGTAGAGAATGAAGGGCTCCCGGTAATGGTCCAAATTTAGTTACTGTGTTTTAGCTCTTTAGGACGTATAGACTAGGAAAGTTCAATTTATAGCGAAATTTATTTCTCCTTCAGAAAACCTTTCGTCTTACTTTGACGATTTTAAAGTAATCGAATCATGAAACAAAAATGTTCTGCATTTGACATTACCGTTAATGATAAAAAGTGGATTTATTCATTTGCCTGCTAAATTTGTGTGCTCTTGATTGCTTGGAGTTGCAGAGCTCAAACCCAGCCTAAAACTAAATAGCGTGAGTGTTTTAACCATGTGATCATATCACGTCTAAGACCCTCACCTGTTAGCAAACTGCAATCCAGTTTGTTAATTTCGATGGGATTCTGAGACTGTAGTTTGACCAACGCCAAAGAAGCAAGTGTATCAGCAGAATTATCTCTATTGAATACCGCCATGGACATCATGGTGCCACTGTAGTATCCTCGGACCTCACTTCATAAAAATCCATGTGAACATCATCTCACGTGAGTTGAGCATCCTTGAAGGATTGTAATAATTTGGCTAAAAACCAAAGAAGGTGGCAAAAGTATGTAAACCAGCACAAAAGCCCTGTAAACTGTAAGTACACAATTTGGTCGGATATATTTGTCACCAACTTTGTCTTTGAAAATCGGACGCTTCTATTTTAATTTTGAGATATTTGACCGCTAAGAAGAATGAAGCTTTGGTATTATATTCCTTACCTTAAAAGGAGAGGGGATTTCATCTTGGGCCTTATGGTTGTTGATTTGTCATTCAACGGTTCAAAACGGATTGCAATTTTAATTTGTATCATCAAGCTGCAACAATCATTAAACTAATTAATTTACGACATAGGTTCTATGACTATTTTATTGCAACATGGTCATATCGAGATAATCTATGCGTAGTAGTTCGGACATTTGTTTTTTGTTTTCTCTGGGTGTAGACTCTATATCAAAATTTATATCACAAAATTGGTTAAAAAGATCAAAATCAACAATTTCTGGGTAAAATGGACAGTTAGATTTTGATACTGTTTAAATGGACAAAAATGTAAAAATAGGCAGGATGTAACCAGTTATATCGTGCCCATTTTCAAATATTTTTTCTTATTTTTAATTTACACAGGATGTATCCAGTTTGATCCTTGCTATTTTTTAAATTTAAGCTAGGATGAAACCAGTTTCATCTTTACTATTTTTCTTTTTTGGCCATTTCACCCAAACTATTTTTTACTCGTCCATTTGAACCGTGATTTAAAAATATTTAGACAAATGACCCATTTTCCGAATTTATATACAAAGTGACAAGCACCAAAGAGTCGATATATAAAGTGGAAAAAATAAAAGTGCATGAAAAAAATATGTATTATGAGGAACCGAATATTAAAAACGATGTTCAGGAAACCATCGTTATAAAATAGAAAACGAGAACTTTATCACTAAATATTGCAAAAACTAATAATAAGAGAACATTATTGTGTCGTATGGGGTATAACGTCCAAAACAATCCCGGATCATTACGACACATGTCATATTCTAGTGTTTATGACAAAATTGCAAGTATTTTTTTGAAACATTATTGTTAATCGAATTGATGATTGTTTAATTATTTCTCTTCACATTACTAATGCATGTATTGCATAATTGCCATCGACAAAATTTTAATGGCAATAATTTACAGACACAAATTTTATCACATTTCGCAAATTTGTATAGTAAAAATACTAAAAAAATTAAAAAAATTAAAAAGGAAAAAAGAAAAAAAGAAAAACTTAGTAACAACATTCACGCATGCTATAATCCTTAGATAGGAATTTCAGATCATAATTTTTTTAAATTTTCTATTTAACCGTTATAACGCTCGTTATGCATTTTTCCTAAATACCGCGATTTTTGCACCAAATATGTTCACACTCATCAAAACGCGTTATAAAAGTTACGTGTTTTTTCCTAAATACTACTTCTTCTTTTTTCCGAAACGTACTCACACCCATCAAAACGCGTTATGACGACCACGCCTAGTGCCTGTGACCCGAGTCGTGCGACCCGTTTTTCAAACCCTGGGCAAGAGTTGATTCTCCAAAGTAGCGCAAGGTAGGTTTTGATCAGGTAAGAACCACTATTTTTTTGACGTTGGAAAAATTTCGCGACTGCAGTAAGCTGTTGCAAAAATTCCGCATCCGCACTTTCACAACTGTTGCGACTGAAAACGCGGGAGTATAACAACGACACCCAATATTTCGTTCGGAAATATGTATGAATTAAACTCCAATATAATTCCCAGAGCACCAACTTAAAAGTGAGACTCAATCAAGAAAGATATCAAAGAGCTTTATCTCTTTCTCAATACAATCAATAAATCAACTAGATAGAAATTCGTGAGACTGATTGATATGAGAATAACTCGGATAGTACCAAAGACCAATGTTCGAGTTTCAATCAAGTCCTATCCAACAAACAAGGTTGGATTTATCAACTATGATTGAACTATGCAAAACCTGTGATATTTCAATTACATAACAAAATTTAATGCGGAAAAGAAATAACACGTACACCGGAAATTTTGTTAACGAGGAAACGACAAATGCAGAAAAACCCCGGGACCTAGTCCAGATTTGAACACCACACTGTATTAAGCCGCTATAGACTCTAGCCTACTACAAGTTAACTTCGGACTGGAATGTAGTTGATCCCTATCCAAGTCTCACACCGATTAAGGTACAGTCGCGTTCCTTACGCCTCTTGAATCCCAGCAGGACTCTACGTATGTGATTCCCTTAGCTGATCTCACCCACAACTAAGAGTTGCTACGAACCAAAGTCGAATACTTATAAACAAATATGTCTCCCACATATAAGTCTATTCTAGTTGTTGTTTCAGTCTTTAGATAAATCAAGGTCAACAGGAAACTCAACTAATGATCCGGTCTTATACTCCCGAAGAGATCTTAGAAATATTAGATCACAATAACCTAACTGATTAACATTAAAAGTTATTGCGAAATCACAAGAGTCTGAGACGAAGAACTATTGTGATTACTTTTTATATCTTACCTGTCGTAAATAAATCTCGAGAAAATCTTAGAGAAGATTAAACGCAATACGATAGAAAAAGTAAGATCAAAATATGCAACTACAGAGAAAATAGTTGGATCCGGCTTCACGAATCCCAAATGAAGTCTTCAAGTTGTTAACCTAATAATGGTTTTGAAAAACCCTAGGTTAATGGAGAATCGACTCTAGTTTGCAACTAAGACACACGAGAGTGTCGGGATTAGGTTTCCCAGATGCTAGAGTTCTCTAGTATATAGTCTTTCAAATCAGGGTTGCCTACAATCAAAGATAAGATAGCTTAGTAACAAAGCAATTGATATTCACCGTTAGATGAACTCCTGATTTAAGATTCAAGCTAAGTCTGCTTAGAAACTAAGCAATCAATCTCCACTGTTACATGGTATTCGCTTGATATACACAAATGAAATATACCTATATTTAGATATGGATGAACCGTACCTAAACGTGTATAACCGTTGGCTCAATAATAGTTAACCGAAGTTAGCCACATGAACACTTATAGCTTATCCATATTCATTTAACACTTCTAGATCAAATATGATGATTTATCAATCATGATAGATAATCAAATGAATCTAAATGTGTTTCAAGAGAGTTGTTCAAATGTTCATCATCTCATAGAAATATATATGAACCATTTGAAACATATTCGGTTTGGTTTGTAGTTGTACAAAGTACTATACAAGAACCGATTCATGAACATAATGCCACGGTTTGCAAAACAAGTTCACATACCTTATTTCATTAAAGTTCCAGGGACTTTAGTTCGCAAACAAACCTGAGTTCATGAGTATGAATTTCATACTTACCAATTTTAGAACCTAACCACTGTGATCGCAAACATAGTACGCGAACCACAGTTCCGGACTTGGCCTTGTCTAGCCGTTCGTAAACACTGTTCGGAAACCACAGTTCCAGACCTTTGACAGTTAAACCCGTTCGCAAACATGAGTTCCGGACCTGAACTAGAGCTTCGCAGTTCGCATACAAAGTATACAACCTATGTTATATCCAGAAATTGGTAGTAATTCTAAATTCTGATTTAATCATTGAAACATCCTTAGAAGACAAAATGTTAATCTTACACACACCACTAGCTTCAAGTAATTTTCAAGTGATTAATCTATCAATACGAAATATCCGTAGTTAGCATCAAATGATTCTCACACAAATCATGTAAGATTTTCAAGGTAATTTTCACACGATCATGTTGAAAATTAAGCTAAAGCTAACAGCTTCCAACACGTTTCGAGAAATATATAAACGAGATAAACTCGACTCAAAATTTCAAATGTATATAACGTAAAAGTCTATATAGCTATACGACTTAGTCTCTCTAGAAGATAGAATAGAATAGACTTCTGAGTGATAGATAAGTTTTAGTCTCCACATACCTTTTGTTGATAAATTTTCTCCAAGTTCTTCAGTAGATCTTCTTCTTCAATTGGTGAACGTCGTGAAGTCTAAAGCTCAAATACACACTTATATCCTAATCCGAGACATAGTTATAAGTAGACTAGAAATCAAGTATATAGTTTTGATCAAATAAACTTGACAAACAAGCTTGAGATAGCAACGCTTGCGAGTTTGACCGAGCATCGCTCTAACAACGACCATCTAATTTCACAACTTTTTCACGCAGTTGTAATTTTTTTACGTTGCAACAGTTTGGAACTGTTGCCACGAAAATTTGCAACAACAATGTATCCATCGCAAAAAGTTACAACATTGACTTATGCAATAGCGCTGAATCGTTTCCTCCCTGCTTTACGACTGCCACCCGCCATTGCTAATCACTAATTTTGGTATAGTGAAATCCTGGGAACATGTTGAATAATATGGGAAAATAAAAAAGGGCAACTACTCCATAACTTAAATGTTTAAATAAGAAGTTAGTTGTATAGTTCAAATTTACAATCCAAAAATAACATTCGACATCGGGATCATCTTCCGGTATCACGAAGAAAAAAAATCAAATTTTCTAATAAGTAAACAACATATCAACAAACAATAAATTTAGCGGTATATCCTAATAAAAATCTTAAAATTACCTCTTAAACATGTAGTTGAAACTTGAAAATTTTAAAACTCAGAGAAAGGAAAGTATTTCTCCATCGAAGAAGTAGAGCTATTGAATGCTCGTCTTCTACATCAGTATACCTTCTTGTGTTTTTAATGGGAAACATAAAGAAGAGAAAGAAAAAAAGCAATAGTACAACAATGATTTTATTTGTTAAAAAAGGGAAAATGAAAAGAAAAAGTAACAAAAGGATGCGACATGTTGTTCATTACCTCACCCAATTGGATCAGTTTAAAACTTCAAGTGAATCAAGTCCACTACTTTATTAAAATTTATGATGAGACAAAATAAAGGGACAAGTCTACCTAACTAGGTTATGCACTTGCTTATGTTGACGACAAAATCACAAACATTTCTTTTGAAACATTATTGTTAATCGAATTGATGGTCGTTTGATTTTTTCTTCACATTACTTAGCATGTATTGCATAATTGTTGTTGACAAAATTTTAGTGGCTATAATTACCGTCACGAATTTTATCACATTTTTGAAACACTAAAAATATATATATAGGAATTTCGTTTTTCATTTAACTGTCAAAAGAAAAGCGTACGAAAAACGTGTTTTTTGTGAAAAATATGTTCACACCAGTCAAAACCCGTTATAAAGACGTTTTTTTTTTTTTATAACGGTCACGCCAAAAGCCAGATTGCCAGTGACCTGGCCGTGTGACCCGTTTTTCAAACCGTCGGCGAGAGTTTGATTCTCCAGAGTAGCTTAAGGTTAATTTATTCATGAGAAACTGTGTTACAGTTTGATTAAAAAATGAAATATCCTTTCGTATTAAAAGAATAACGAGGGTACAAAAATATCCCAATTTCATACTCGAATCCTACCCCCTTGACTCCGTCCGGTGAAAGCAACCATCATCAATTGGAAAAAAATGGCAATGAGAATGTTAGGGAGATCTGTTTCTAGAAGGTTTTCTACAGGTGGTGGTAAAATTCTTAGCGAGGAAGAAAAAGCTGCTGAGAACATTTACATTAAGGTGTGTTTCTGCAATATTTTAATGGTTATTCATCTTCTCTTATTAGGTTCTTGAACATTTGTTACCTCTAAATTTTGTTTAATTTTAGCTTTAAATTCCCACAATCTCTCCTGATATGCCATAGCCCGAAAAATGGACTCCCCCAAGTGTTCTTAAAGGAATTGCCCAGTAGAAGATTGCTGCTTTGTAAGGTATCGATTTCTCTGAACACCTGAGTGATGGCTGCACTACACATCCCACTGGCTGATGCTGCAGTTATGAACAAATGATCGACAATTTCTAAGTTGTTCACAGTGTCCCTCGAGGACCTTTGTAGGCTGTCTTGAGTTAAGATGGAATTGTGGTACATCAAAATTCCATCCTGACTCCTTAAGAAAGACTGTAAGACCATTTCTTTAGAAAGAATCGTATAGCAAGGCTTTACTCTAAACACCCCATGCTTCTCCCACTTCCATCTTCTCGACTCATCTTCATTATTAACCCTTGTTTTTATCTAAATTTCTAAAATTGTAGCAGCTTCTTTTTCTATCTTTGTATGTGTCACTTGTCTTGTATAATTGATTCCAAACTACAGTCCATCAGGATTGACGTGATAAAACTCATAAACCAAGACGCTCATATAAAAACTGGAAACTTTAAAATGATTAGGGAAAGTGATCTGTAGAGGAGCTTCCCTAGGATCCCTACCCATCTTGCCAAAATTTGACCATGTACTCCTTCCCCACCTTGTACTGCATCCCTTTTTGAAACTTCTCTAGTCTATTGGTGATTCGTCTCCACACTTTTCTGCCATAAAGCAACCTTGACACAGTTGCATCCCACCCATTTTTGTCAGCACCATACTTCTGCCTCGCCACTACCCTCTAGAGTACCCGTTTTTCACTTGAGGACCTCCATACCTGTAATAATAAGAACACTCTTGATGATTGATAACCCTCTTCCAGCCTCGTGACTTTAACTTCTTCTAGTCCTCTCACTTACTGGTTCCCAGTGAATCTTACTTCAAAAGGTGACCCTGCAGGTATCCCTAAGTAAGGAAATGGCAAAACCTCCCGGGTCCAACCCATATTATAAGTTTTTGTTTATTATTTTCTTGGCACTTTCAGCTCTTATTTTGGTGATTTTGTGTGTGTTTTCATAACTCTTACTAGTGAATTGCTTTAAAGATTTTTTACATTTCCTATCAGCATTGTTTTGTTATGTGATGATTAGTCTTCTAACTTTATCTTTGTCTGTTAATTATTGATGGTCATTTTTTACCCGAGTAAAATCCTATATTTGTGTGGTTTGGGAATGGATGGAATGCGTACTGTGAAAAATCCTGTTAATATTTGTGGTATCTCTAAAGATTCTCTGTGTGACTTTCATCATAGGAGTTTGGATCTTTGTTAGCATACGAATAGCTTGGGCTTAGAGTTGTCCTAAGGGTTTATTGTTGTAGCAGTCCCAAGTCAAATGGCTGTCTAATAAGTCATAGCCAGGTTCTGATATCATGACAAGAGGGCTATTCCTCACAAAGATGAACACGCTTGTAAGAATCTGTTCTGGTCATATAAGTAAGGATCAAAGCATATATAACTTCATTTCGAAGTGGTCACTCATGAATTATACCATGTACTTAGTGATTATTTGATGAATGATTTTTTGTTGACTGATATTGGTTAGCAATTTGATTTCTCTAGGCTTTATCTATTTGGATTTGGTTGACTTAAGGACTCATGTAAGAATATGCTTGTAGGGGTATCCACTTTTAAGTCACGATTCATACTTTGTTCAGAGTATTCAGCTTGTGTATGTGTCATGCACTTTCTTTGTCAATTGTATCTACTACAAATTAGTATTCTACTCTCATATGTATGAATATCTATACAAGATATATGTAACGGTGTTAAATAATGTTGTTATTTGGTATAATCCACTCAGCTCATTGGTAATACCGGCAAGCTGAGGTCCAAACTCTTCTACATTTTAAGTTACCGATGAAAAAGATCTGCAATAGGATGCATTATATTTGTAAGCTTCCAGATATTAGGTATAAACTTGATAGTCATCTTTATTGTCTTGGCAGTAATCTTGCATTTCCTGTCTCCACTGTCTTATTGAAACATTTCCTCTGACTGCTCTTTAGAAAATTGAGAAGGAGAAGTTGGAGAAGCTTGCACACAAGGTAAGCATATCATATTCTGTTTCTTCATAGGACACTTTACATTAAAATTGTTAACATTCCTCAACTTGTTTATATTTTGCTGAGGAGTCTATGCTTTAATGGGTTCTAGTTCTGAAAGTAACAGAACCCTCATTAGGCAGCTTGAAACACAATTCTGATACATGTTTATTTCTTTACAGGGTTCTAAGCCAGAAGAACAGCTAGCATCAACTACTGGAATCGAAGCTGCAGAATCAGCATCTGATGCTAAGCTTAGTGTTGGCTCAACCTCTTCCACTACATCAGGGGTATACCGAAACTACGCAATATATGCTGCGGTTGGCACTTCATGCGCCGCTCTCGGTTGGTACCTGAATGGAAGCGCATAGAGACAACAACGAGGACCAAGGCTGAGTTGAAGAAAAGAAGCAAGGTTTTACTTCCGCTGGTCACTGTTTTCTACACTGAGTTCTACTCTAATCTAACTGGTACATCAGGGGAAAAAGTCGCTGTAATTTATGATTCGTAAGTTTTGTAAGCTAAATATATGGGACTGCTTTTGAAACCCACTACCCATGTGAATGACTGGGTTATTGAAGCTTTAGGTGAGAAATCACTGCATGGATGTTTTAATCAGCTTGGTTAATTTAACAGTCTATTACATTGTTCGGTACCACTAAGAAAGGAGTTGTGTACCCCAAATCATGCTATTGATAAATCTGGAGTCTGGATGAATGAGCCATGCATTCACTAGAGGATATTCAAGTGAGACAGAGGGTGCATCTTACTTTTGTTACAATTAAAACCAACTTAAAATTAAGGAAATCTGGTGAGTACTTGAAAAAAAAAAAAAAAAACACTACAAATTCTACCATAAGAACAACAATAGTCATCATCCAATTAAAAAAAACACCATTAAAAGTAACAGAAGAATGAATGTCAGGAGAAGATTTTCTTTCTTTAATTCTCTCTCAATTTCTTGGCCACTGCAAAAATGGCTCCAATCACTGCTACAATCACACCGGAGATGATAACAGTAGATGTCACCTTATGTATTGCATCCTCTTTCTTCCCTTCGTCTTTCTTCCCCTCCACCTCAGCTTGTTCCTAATCAATCACCATCCAATCAATTTCTAAAAATCCAATAATACTAAAAAAATAATCACTAAATCATGATAGGATTATTAACTTGAATTTCATTACCTTGATTTCCTTAGAGGTAGTTAGTTGTGCAGAGACAGAATCCTCCTGCAGACTGCCATCAGTGTTGCCTGGATGCAATTCTGCTTCTACATCAGCTTCAGGAAATTTGGCATCTGCAGCTCCATCACTTATTACTGGCTCTGGGTTTGACATCTTGAACAGTAGAGAAATTGATAGCTTCCTAGAAAGGGTTTAATGGTTGCGAAGTTGAACTGTTCTTCTTCTTTGCTGTTGAGATTGTTACGGTGAAATGAGAAGAAAAGGAAAAGCCATGTAAATAGACACATGCCGGTTACCACCGATTACCACGTGTTTACATTATCTCAAGAAATCTTTAGAATGCTTATGGACCGTTGGATATGCCAACACATGTGGAATCTTTGGAAAGTCGAAAGTGACCTTTACTGTATATTCCCGGAATGAAGTCTATGTTCTGTCTTGGGCCTTGGGTGTACATGAAAATATCCCCGAGGTCGACTCGAGGGTAGTATTGTAAGTGTTGAGGGGATAATTAGTTGAAGCAAAAAATAGAGAAAGTCGACAACAAAAAAGAAAAAAAGTCACAAAAATAGTTTTGATTTGGAGGCACAAACCTAAACAGATTACTGTAGTGAGTGATAGAAAATGCAAGTTCTGTATCATGTCATGTGAGTCTGAAAGCATTCATCCGTGACTTACAAATTACAAGAGGAAGTTCTGGTACAAAACAATTTCCGGCCACTCTTTCTTACGTGTGACGTACTGAGATATACAATCAAAAATGTTGATTCATCCTGATCCAGCGGCAGGCTGGAGGAGCACTCGTCATTGTAGGATCATGGTGTTTTAGTAGTTTTACCCTTTGATGGTTTAGCTATCATTTGGATCCGAAACCCCGTGGGCTTGGCCTTGTGTCTGATGTACCTGCAAATTGTTTCCTAGAGTCTGATTTCCTCTTCCTTCTTGCAGTACCAGGGGGTGCCTGACACATTGAGCATATGAGAGGGATTTTGTCAGGAAATCATATTCTAATCATGCTAATCGTCCAAGAATGAATATCATCATCTAAACGGTGTGAATAGTCAATATTTTTGTTTTTAATACAGGTTTTAAAGCATATCCTAAAAGATTTCAGACATTCCCGAGGAGGGCAATCTCTTAGAACCACACAACTGACACAGGACTCCAACATCTCAATGTGTTTAACCTCCACATCAGGCGCTTCTTCACCAACAAGCTAAAAACCGGTCACGAAAAAAGAAATCTAATAGCCACCCATGCCTCGGATTTACCTCCTAGGAATGACGAAAGGGCTGTACTGCTATCTATAGTTCTGTAGATGATTCTTATGTCTTTTATTTCTGTATAGAATGTGTGTTTAATGTTACCTTTGTTTCAGCTTTTAGTGCTTCTTCAAGGCCACTCAGTGCAGGAATGGATCCTTCTTGACCTTCCATGACTCCCATTAGATTTTTCATGCGGATACGCATTTGGAAAAGCTGAGCAACGAGCTGACTTACCTGGATAATTTAAAACTTCATAAGTTCAACTGCACATCAAATACTTCTTTTTACACATCTTACAGTGAAACTTCTACTACTTTGGAACATAATTAGACTGTGTGACTAATTGCATTAGTTGTAAGGAACAACAAACTAGTATTAGACATTTACTTACTTGTTGCTCTGTTTTACCAGAATCTTTGGCGATTCTCTTTCTCAGCGCAGGGGATTCCGCTAGCAGTTCAGGCTTTTCTCTTTCCTCTGCAAATTACAACAAGCTGATTAACAATCGCCATCAAGTTGTTCTTGTACATTTAAATTTTTGATAACAGATTCTTCTTCTAAACAAATTGCACAAGGTTTATAGGTCATGAAGTACTACGCCATGCTATTAAGGGTTTCTAATTATAACAATTCCTTTGAGACAAGAGTGAAGTTACCAACCAGGTGTCATGACTTCAATCATAGATTCCATTATCTTCAAGCTCTTCTCAGCATCTCGAATTTGGGCAGGAGTCACCTGTTTCATAAAAAAGGTAAGAAGCTTATGGTGGGACCTTTCTCAGCCTACTAAACTATAGGGGTCAAACTAGGTTGTTGAAGAACTATTTCTCACTACGTATTAGTGTCATGTGTCAAACATCTAATGAAAACAGGCCAGAAACCAGCTACTATTACTTTTTCATAAAACCAGAAGTAGGAGAGCAACCAACTATTAAAGAAATGCATATGAAATAAGGAAATTAGGTAGTTGTACCTTTCCCATGCCTGGAATCATTCCCATTACACGCGTCATAGAACCCATCCGGGCAACTGAACGTGTTTGCTTTAGAAAGTCATTGAAGTCAAACTTTGCACTCATAATTTTTTTTTGCAATTCCTCGGCATCTTCTTGTTTCATCTGGTCAGAGAATAATGCATTTAAAAACCACCCAACAGTTTTTCTCTTAAACGGATAGGTGAAAGAATTGATGGGAACTCACAACTTCTTGTGCCTTCTCAACAAATGACAGAACATCACCCATTCCTAAAATACGTCCAGCCATACGATCTGGATAGAAAGGTTCCAGATCTTCCATACGTTCTCCTCGCCCTACTAGCTTGATTGGCTTTCCTGATACCTGTCAATCCACCCCAAAAATATTAAATTTATGAACATTTTGAACTATATCAAAGCAAAGTCATTTCTGTATATTTCAACCAAAAAAAAGTAGAATCTAGTGAAGCAAGGAACTTCTAGTCTGATTATCAACCTCTCTAACACTCAGAGCAGCTCCACCTCTTGAATCACCATCAAGCTTTGTGAGTATAGCACCAGTAATACCTATCTCGAGATTGAATGTTGTGACCAAGGCTGCAATGATTTCCTCAAGAGTTTATAAGTCACGACCACTATGTAGTTCATCCAGTGTGAGGTAAAACAGAATTCTGTATACCTGCTGCTTCTTGCCCTGTCATGGCGTCTACCACGAGCAATACTTCTGTGGGGTTCAATGCCCGCTTCACTTCCTTCAATTCTTCCATCATAGATTTGTCTATCTAATAACAATTTAACTGTCAGGTACCATGATGCATTCAAGATCGACTTTTCATCAGAGAACGGACATCAGAATATACGAACCTGAAGTCTTCCGGCAGTGTCAACTATGACTACATCCATCTTCTTCTTGTTGGCCTCTTCTAGACCTCGTCGAGCTATCTCGGATGGCTTTACGTCATTTCCAGCTGTATAAACAGGCACACCTACCTGTCATAAGCTTAAAATTGAAAATAAGAATGCGTTAAGAAGAATTTTTAGACCGGGTCAACTATAAACAAACTCGAGCTCCTTCTTCCGTAATGCAAAAACTATATGAAAATTTGCACTTCTCATCTCATTCTCTTAAAGAAAAGGAATTATGAGAATCCTCTTTACCTGTTCACCCAATATAACAAGTTGGTCGATAGCAGCGGGCCTGTACACATCTGCAGCAACCAGCATGGAACTCTTTCCCTATAATCAATGCCAAAACTACCAAGTTAGTAAGATTAACAAACAGTACCTAACAACCAAAACAGATACCATAATGATCAAACCTGTTTCTTAAGATAATAGGATAACTTTGCACAGACAGTTGTCTTGCCGACACCTTGTAGACCTGCCAATAGTATCACAGTCGTCCCAGATTTCGCAAAATTCAGCTCAGATACCTCTCCACCCATCAGTTTCACAAGCTCACTGTGTACTATCTACACAGACCAAAAGTAGACACTAAAAGCTGTAATACCAGCACAAGTCAAATAACATCCAAATGAGCTAGCAAAAAAAAACTTTACTAACTTCTCAAGCAAAAAAAAAAAAGTATTCATTTAGTGTGGATCAGCAAGGACTAAACCTATGGCTGTAACCACTATGAGTAGGCTCAAGCCTTCATTTTAACACCCTAGAATTTGTTCACAAGCTTAGACTGTTAAGTGTTCGACACTCTAGTTTGTATCAAAACAACACTGTGACTTGATCACCTCACCGGTATATATAATCCAAGGAAAAGCTGATGAACATACCTTGACTAATTGTTGATCTGGTTTAACCCCGCGAATCAACCCAACACCAACAGCTTGTTCACTTACAGCTTGTACAAACCTTCTTACTACTGGCAAACTTACCTATCAGCAAAGTAAAAAAAATTAAATTCTCCCATTTCTGATTCAAGGGAAACCCAATTAATACTGAAATGTATAATATTATTCAATCATACTTACATCTGCTTCAAGTAAAGCTCTCCTAATTTCTCGCATAGGTTCGACGATATTATCCTTAGTCAAAACCTCTAAATACATAATAAAAAACCAACTTATTAACATGAAATGCAAATGATAAAACACACAAAAATTCACTCAAATATCCATTCAAAAAACCTAACCTTCCCCTTTAAGTTTGTTCCATGCTGATTCAAGTCCACTTGTTAGCTGCCCAAACATTTCTGCCTTAACAACACCGCGCTCTGCTCTTTTAATGGTTGTGCTGCTCTTTGAATTCACCCAACCCCATATCTCTCTCTGTAAATTTCAAAAACAGTAAACCCAAATGAAGAAAAATCGAACTGTTACTGCTGAAGATTTTCTCAAATGGATGAAAAAATAGTTGTATGATGTTTACCGTGAAAAGATTCTTTGAAGAGTTTCCGATTGAAACACTCGAACCAGTCAAAGAAGAGCAAAATTTGGTCGATTTAATCGCACTTTTCTGTTTGCTGAAGCTTCGATTTAAAGTAGAGTTTTGAGAGAAATGGCGGGAAACCACTACTGAATGAGGAATTGCTTCCATTTTTTTAATGAATTTCCTTCCTTCTCAAAGCTCAAGTTCCCATTTTAAAGGTGGTCTTCCCTCTTAACCCTTTATCCATTTTCTTATCCAGATTTTGAGATTTCACTGTCTTTTTTATTTTATTAGTTTTTCGCCCGTGCGATGCACGGGTCTTTTTTATTGCTTGTGGAACATCAGATGCCCTTTATCTATATAGAATAATATTACAAAAATCAGTGAGTATGCAAGAAAATAAATTGAACAAAAAAACGCTAATACAAATATGAACTCAAATTAACTAATTTTAATTTTTAATTTTGGCATGGGGAGGGAGTTTTTGGGGCTTTCCCTTGTATTCTGTTTTTTATTTTTAATTTTCTTTTTAATAAACTTTTTTACCCTCTTTTTCAAAAAAAAATATAAAACTATAAACTCAAACGAGGACAATGCAATGAAAAATGACTTTCTCTTATCGTTATTTAGTTCCATGTTTGCCTTGGTGAAGAGTATCATAATTATTGGCTTCCAACAGATGGACAACTAAATGAAAATCCAACTATATATTACTGCACACAACACATCAATGGTCTGCTCTGTTGCAATTTTTAAATTTGCACATATATATGTATATAACAAGAATTACCTATGTTAAGCCATTGTTGAACAAAAAAAAACTCTAAAGCACAAGTCAAAATTGTTGATTGATAGTAAATAAAATTTTATTACTTTTTTAGCTCTGCGAACAATAAATAATTGATTGAAAATAGTAAACATGTTCTTAAGCAAGGAAAAATTAAATTATTTCTTCTCTTTAAACTTCTTTTGGTTGGTTGAATAAAACCATACCATCCTTATCGAATTTACACCTCTTTTTCCTATGGTTTCCTTTTTGTTTTTGTATGTCAGTTTTTTGGTTTTGATTGACGTGAAGTTCTTCAAGGTAGATATAAGTATACTTTGCCTTCTCATATTGTTCTGTAAGTCTTCTATATTCTTCTTTTCGTGAATTTGTATTTCTTTTGCTTTTCTTTTTTCTTTTTAATACGTCACGTGTTTGTTGTTGTTTTTTTATTACTGCATGTAGGTAATAACATATCTGTATCTGTTACGAAGTTTTTCTAGCTTCATCATGTGATAAAGATCGCTTACATTCGGTTTTTATATATAGAGGATAATTAGTGTTTAATGTACTTTATTTTTTTTCCGTGTCTCGGATTTTTTTAAAATTTTGGTTAGATTCTGAAGATATCTTGGTTAAAAAATCGATATTTTGTTCGTTAATAGCATTTCATGCAAAACATGAGCTCTGTTCAGTTAGGGTTTTGAGGAGTAGAATTCAGCCTTAAACTGAGCAACCCTAATTTGTATTTACGGTAAGAAAGATCTATGTTTACATGGAAAAAAATCCCACACGGCTATTGAAATTTATTACCTGATACCCACAAGATTTATAACACCAAAGTACTAATTCATATGGTAGTATTAATCCCATGCCACGCAAAGGATGATTAGAAGATTGATTATCCTATGATCAGTTTGAAAATATTCTGGACAAAACTGATTAATTGAGTGATGCAGCGTGTTAATAGTAGTCTTCATCAGTTTGTTACTTAACCATTAATAAGGGTCACTTTTCACAATAACACATCAAGTAAAACAAATTATTCTCTGTTCTGAAAAACTTGCAAGCAAGAAAATGGTAGCATAAGTGTAAAACTGCAAAACCATAAGAACCAAAACATTTACTAAAAGGAAAATTTGTAACTATTTGTGAATTCTAAAGAACCTTCCTAACAAACAAATATATTCGTAAGAAAAAATAAAAGGAAATCTCTAGATAAGTACCCCAAAGACACCAAATCTTTTATAAGGAGATTAATTTCCAAATGAGTTATTATCTAAATTTACAAAGTTTCCAATTTCCTTAATCCTTACTATTTTTATCCGAAATCATTTTGTTCCAGACAATAGATATTATTTTAATATTTTTTTAACATGGCAATAGTTTTTTTTTAGCATGGGCCATAGGTAATACATTTCTTACCCATTTAATCGGAGCAGTAAAATGACGTCAAGATCGTTCATTTCTTTTTTGCAACTAAATATCCTGCATCGTTAATGAGAATATATTTTTTTTATAGATTTTATCTTCCCTTATATGATTTTGAACCTCTTGGCGTTGTTAATTTAAGCAAAATCACTTTCTTTTAATGAATTATACTTCATTTCCTTGACGACCTATTGATTTTTTGAGCTGCAAAAAGCATTAACTTTCCAGGAATGATCTATACGGGTAGCGATGTTTCGTTTAACTGTCATAAAATTTAATAAACATATTAAAAATAAGAACCTTGTAGACTACTAAACAAAATTACAAAGACCTGGTGGGGTTTGGTTCGACACAGTTCCATATTAGGATAAATTATTCTGATATCCATTCAAATTAAACAAATGTTACCAAAGACAAATGTAGTGCCAGAAAAAAAAAATTCCACTACCCAAAGATTCCACCCGATATGTTGCCTTTAGTTTCTATGTGCAGGATCCACAAACCTTTTCTTTAACATCGTAGTCGTATATATATCTCACTCATACTCATGGATTTTTCGAAATCCTACTTTAAGACTTGGAATATCATATTTCAAAAAATCACTGGATAACGGAGAAACAAAAATTGGTGCGTAATGCTCATAACTGATAAAACAACGAAGAACTGTAGGATTCAATATTGTTACCAAACATTTGATCACATCATTGAGAATTCAATAAAAATCTTACATGTGAGAAGATCTACCCGTCGAGAGAAAGAATGTTGTTGAGGGAGAATTTAAGATGTTTTGAACTTTCATTATATATGTTGTTTGACCTTCCCAAATATTAGGGAACTCCAAAAATCTGTTTTGAAACAACACAACCATTCCCATTATGGATGTATCTCTCCAAATTAATCCAAATTGTACATCGTATTTGTCCAACAACTTGGAAGGTAAAAAGCTATGTGCACCCAAAAGTAGAGGTGAGCAAAACGTCCATATCCGTGGATTTACCCGGCCCAATCCGGAATTTAGCAGGTGGACATCCATCTCGCGATTTAGCAGATTAGACGTGGACATATTTCTTAAACCGGTCATTTTCACAGGTTAGACGCGAGTGGAACATCACCCACCTGTTGGACACCCGGAGCGAAAGATAGTTATAAATCCTCACACATTAGGGAGGATGCAAAGTTTTTATCACTTAAAGATATAATTCTCTAAGGTTGCGCCGAGAATCATCGATAACCTATTTGAATTTAAAGTATATTCAGTGGCAACATATTCTTATAGTTCTTTTCCCATTGGAAGTTGCTGGGACTTCAATCTAAAAGTGCAGGGTTTTTACCATCGAGCTTGGCATTCAACAGTTCTCCTATTCAGACATGGTAGAGTATAGCATTTTTTCTTTTAGATTAATGTGAGACATGTTAGTCCTTTGTTCGACGGAGAACTCAGGAAAAGAAAAATGCGAATTAGAGTCTGTGAGCTCATTAGTGTGTGATGACTTGCCTATTGTTATAGAAAATTCCCTTTTAGTATGAGTTTATGAGCTCACTGATGTAGAATCAAGCAGATAGTGCATTTTATCAGGGTTTTGAAGTATTGTTTTACTGGTTAGAGATTTAGCTAGGTAATTATATAAGTACATTAACATCAATTTTTTGTAGTTATGTTTTGAAATCCGCCAATCCACCTGTATCCACTTGGTTCACCTGCTCACCCGCGGGTATCAAATTCATCGAGTAATGGATTAGACGTGGGTGCATTTTTAAAACCCGTCATTTTAATGGATTGGATGCGGGTGATACCAAATCTTCCATCCACCCATCGGTTGATCACCCCTTCCCAAAAAGAATGTAGCCTCCCTACAATAAACATCAAAACATGGAACATCGATCTGTGCAATATGATCCCTCAAACACTCATTCCAAACGAATCGCCAAAAAAATAACAAAAATAAAAACCCTTCTCTCACACATTTTTAGAATATTGTGGTTCCTAATGGGCCCTGTCCCTCAAGAGTTTAGCAGGGCCTATGTATTGCGTGGCGCTTTTTAGTCGTTTATTTCTCGGTTCACTTAAAGTTTTTGTCCCTCAAAAAGCAGCAATGAGCACTATAAGAATGGATAAGTGTTAGGTAAATATATATATATATCAAAAATTAATTTTACTTAGACTTTCGGATAGGTCACCACACATGACAGACAAATTATATGTAATCTATGTACGCTCTATTTATTTGAAAATAATTGTTGTAAGGAATACATTCTCATTTTTACTTTATTTTTATTCTGGTAAAGATAATTTAACATAAAACAGTAAGGAAATGTGACGTACATATAATCCCGCGCACAAAAAGAAGAAAAGAAAAATCGCAAAGGGTATATCATGCGACACATTTCCCCACATTTTTTTTTTAAAAAAAAAGAGAAGAAAAATGGCTTCGATTAAGAAATAACATCAAAAATAATCAATCACTTCAAATGCGGCAACCAAACAGCTGTGTCCCCGCTACGATTTTTATACCCTCCTCAATACCCGAATAATAAAACCTTTTTGATCCCATATTGCCATTGGGTTTAAGGTATGTTCGAGCGGGATTTTAATCCGCCCTGGTGGTGAGCATGCCACCTGGAACGACCGTGAGTGCTGCGGCCATCATAACCCGTTGGCGTGGCCTGACCGCCTCAGCGTCCTTGGTGGGAACAAGGAGAACACTCTTCGGCTCAACCTGTCTCGATGCCGAATGATTAGTTCGGCTTTCCCTCCTCAATACCCAACACCTGCATAGTATGTATGTCCCATCAAAAATAATCAATCACTTCAAATACGGCAACCAAACAGTTGTGTCCCCACTACGATTTTTATACCCTCTTCAATACCCAGCATGCCGATGACCCATCTCAATACCCTCCTCATTTTAGGAATATCTGTTAAGAATGAGGAGGAATAACATCTCCTCTCTCTGGTACACATTGGATCAACATCATTAGCAATGACCCGCTTTAGGCAATTTGGATGTCCATCATCTATTAATGAAGCAAGGCAGGTCTATCTGTTATTCGATCGGAATGAGTGTTTATACTACATACACATACAAAAGAGTTTAAGTCTACAATACGTGGAACTTTAGCACAAACAAACCATTCAATAAAGAATACCCGTGATTATTAGCTTCTGAATAGCTACAATGTAAGCTGTCACCCAAAGCTAAAAATTGGATTTTGTTGGAATGTACAGACTCTGACACACGCAGAAATGAAAAAGTTACAATCTTTCTTAATCCATGAGAAAGTTTTCCACACATTTTCGACTCAGATAAAAAAAGTATAATGTAATAATAATCAGCTTATATATAAAATAACAACAAATCATAGTCTATGAGAGAAGATTGAAAGAAACCAACTCTTTTTGCATACACTCGATGGCCTATGTCTTTTTGCCTTATGATTCATAAAAGAATAATCAAGATCCTTGCTAATTCTCCTTTTACTATATGATATATATATATATATATATATTAGCAACAAAAGAATTCTTAACTTTGTCAATCAAAAAAGATTGTACCTCGCTTTAATGTAAATTTCAGAAATATTGTCAAATACAGGCAAACTCGTGTAAACAAAAATTCAGCTTAAGTTACAGTAGTTAAAGAATATATTTAAAGACTAATCAAATGGAAAGATAAAGAAGCGACATAATATTATTAGGAATACTGGCACTCTTAGAACCAGACGAAAAAAAGATTGATAGAGATGTTAAGTGTACCTGAAGAGATTAAAAGGGCGAGAACAATACCTGTAAAACGAAAATGCCTTCTGAAGCTATAACCATCACTGAACTAAACAATCCCAAGTTAGCAATGATTTGTCAGGCTCAGAGGATCAGTTGGTGTGAATAAGGTATGGAGATAGCAACGATTTGTATTAAACCATTAAGATAACAGAAAAAACTCAGAAAACTGATTTCGTTGTCAAGAAAAATTAAGATGTAGTTATAGAAAAAAGGGGGCTACTGCCTACTTTCTTCTCTGTTAAGAAAATCGACTACATGAACTTGATGACCATTAATTCAAATCCTCCTTTGTATAATAAATATACATGTATTTATCAATGAAAATAAAAATAAATAAACTAAAATATTATTTAGGTTTAAGTTCTTATCAATTTCAGACTCAAGATCAGACTCAAGATCTCTCAAACCAATAAAATTGATTAGTCTACCAACAACCAAATTGTTAAAAGATAAAATGAGCAAAGAACAATTATACAAACATGATCGTTAATAAAATTGAACAAACCTTTCTTTATTTTTCTGAATGAATAATAATTAGCAAAACGCGTAGGATGCATCAAAAGACCTGCAAAACAAAAAAACAATAGTTGTGTTTCATATCAGAATGACAACAATATTTGATATACCTTGATATTACTTGACTATGGACGGCTACAAAAGCTACATACATGATCGAGGATTCCTGTAAACAAACAATGACAATGGATCAGACAAAACCATATAAATTTCGGGAAGAAAAAAATCCGGAAGAAAGAAGCACCGTCGAAACAACTCGGTTAGGCTTGTTCACGAATGCTTTATATAGAGAACCACCAAACCAACAAATTCCATAAAAAAATTTTTGGAAATATAATATCAATTAATAATACCTGAAATATATTGAGTATCTTTTCAAACGGTTTTGGAATAAAGTCAATGTTTTTCATTATTTTGGAGATTTTGGAGATAAATCGCATCGTGAGAAATAATATTCAGTATATCATGCACATTTTTTAAGGTAAAAAAATTCATTAATCCTTTATTTATGGAATTTTTATGGAATGGAATGTTACGTAAAATATTTATCACGATTTTGAATAATTTTAACAAAAATATTGACACTCATTCATATTTTCTATTGCATTTTTCATACAAATATTTTCTTATTTTCTCCTTCTGAACGTTTGCTTGGTATTGTTTAACACGAATTTGTTTTTGATGTTTTTTTTTCCGATTTTTTATTAATAATTTTGTATTTTGGCTTTTTGGCAGGATTATCAACTAATGTTTTCGTAGAAGGAAGTATACTTCAATCTACGGGTGCGTATCCACAAGTTTGTATAATGTAATATGATTTTAGATTTTATTGATGGATCTAAGTTTGATTGATTTTTTTACTTTTTTATTAGTGGTTTGTAATTGTAATTAAAATGAATATAATCAAAGGAAGTGTGATTGGACATTACACATTCAACCTTTTTGTTTAATTATTTCGTGATTGATTTAAGTTTCTGATAAACGGTGATGAACAATAATATCTTGATTTTATTTACATATTTTAATTATGGATTATTAGGATTAAATTAATTTTTGTCGATTTTTTATTTTTGGTAATTTTTAATTTTTATTAGATTTAGATATTTTAGGTAATATATTTCCTTGAATATCGTTGGCCAAAAAAATATATCATGGGGCAAAAGATTCTCCTCATTTTCAATGTTAGATTAAATTAGGTGTAAATATATTTTTGACAATTTTTTTACATTTATTTAGTAAATGAATAATATTTTGTGAAAATTTTCTCTTTTTGATGATAACTTCTCATAAATGTGAATTTTCGGAAAATATATTATGGACAAAAAAATATTTTCTTATTTTTTTTTCAAAACTATTTAAAATTACCAGAATAAATAAAATGGTGGGGCCAGAATCAACCAGAAGCTCCGATTAACCACAACGCTCAAAAAACTCTATTTTTATGTAGAGAGTTTTTGTGTTTTATTACTACAGCCAGACACGTACTATAGGTAAACCCGGATAATTTTTAGATGTGAAAATTAGGCGCAGGCCCAAAAAAATAATATTCTCATTGTGAGGCCCACAATTAATTTTTAGTTCTGTGACACCCATAATTATATGAAATTATTAAAAATGTCTGCATCACGGATTATGCATCAGGGGTATAATTGGCAACACAATTTGGATATAACATATCTAAAAACCCGCGCCTTGGAATTTTACAAACTTTATATCGTTGGAAATCTTTTTAAGAGAGCTACGCAACGAGTACAAACAACAATATCAATTTTTTGTTTTTCACGAAAAAATCGGAGGTGATCATCGTTTTAGGGAAAGTTTTCGAAAACTGACTACATATTCATTATGTAGCCTCCAAAAAAGATGCATAACACATTATGCAGACGTATAACGAATTATGCAACCATTTTCTCGACTGCATAACAAAGTTAATTATGCATCTATAACGAGTTTTGTAGCCATTATTTTGGTTGATTTTAGTGCGTACATAAAAAATTGATGCACAATTGGTTATGCAGCCATATTTAAGGATGCATATCAGGTTATGCATCCATTTTCTCGATGCATAAAAGATTATGCAACAATTTTCTCGATGCATAATGCATTATGCAGCCGTATTTCGGATGCATATCAGGTTATGCATCCATTTTCTCGACTGCATGATGCATTATGCATCAATTTCAATTTCACACAAAATAACAAAGATGCCGGATAACGTGTTATGCATCCATTTTTTCGACTGCATGACATGTTATGCACTCATAACAATATCATCTTGTTCTTCTCTTCTTCGTTGTTTATCATCCCAGCTCAAATAAGCTTTATTATTATTCCCTGTATTTTCTAAATCTCAAATCAACTTTTCGTCCTGTTCTACTTGATTGAAACAATTACAAACCCTATATCCATCTCAGAACACATCTCAGATCCATCTTCTCAATCATAATACCTAATTAAAAAAAAACATTCATACATCTTTCGGAAATAACAAACAACAAGATCTCGATTCATCTCAGAACATCACCTCAAACCCTAACTTTCGATTTTATTCATCTATTGTTTCCAATATTCATGTGATTACATTGTCTATCAATATTATTGATCGTAAGTCACAGTTGAGAGGAAGAAAAGAAAAATAATTGAAGAAGAAATTCCGTGAAGAATAAGACGAAGAAGAAAAGACGAAGAAACCGAATTTTATAAATTGTGGGTTTGGGAGAAATTTTCTCACGAAAATTGGTAGCGCGCATGAACTTTTCCGCCCGTGGGTTTCACGGTGTTGAAAATCTGTAGAATGGGTCTCCCTGTAGTTTTCACTTTTTAGATGGGTTGCCCAGTTCCTAATATGGACCCAACAAGCTTCAAGTTTATTCATTCATCTCTCACAATATATAAACTCAACAAACATGAAAAAATGGTGGCCAAACTAACAAATTTGATGATTTATCGTGGACCAACATGAGACATGCGTCTCATTTAAAACCGCACGGATGTATAAAACTCGCTAATGGGCAAAGTGAAACAGCGCGGACTATGATAATCCGCCAGCGGGCGATCATCAAACGCCTGCGGCTACAAACTCTCATCATCCAACGATTAGAAATTTTGAGATCTGTAAATACTCCTTACTTAAACTCCAAATTCACATATTCTACACACTTTAGTTTCTTTACTCTTCTTTGAGTTAAAAGAAAAAACTCTTCACTTCAACAAATTTGTCGCAAGATGTCTCGATCCTTGTTAGTTCGGCCAGCTCCATATACTGCAGAAGAAAAAGATGAAGTTATTTGCAAAAACTATGTTTTGTTACAACAACAGTTTGCTTGAGCATACTATCCGGGTGTGAATTTCTAGGAGGTTATTCATGACGGGTTCTGCATCGAAACCCGTAACCTGAGTCGTCGTGCTACATGCGACATAGAAAATCGTTTTCAAATAATTAAGAAAGAATCAAGTTAGTTTGTAGATTTAACCATGTTAGCCGACCAATTTAGACTAAGGGGTGAAACTGATGCTGAAATGGTAACAAGATCTTTAGATGAAACTGTTTTTTCGTCTGAAATCATGAAGGCGTTGAACATATTGTGACTCGATTCTTTCTTTTATGCCGCAAACTGTTGACGACAGCTCTTACTAGATTGTTCATTTTGTAACAAGATTTAGTTTAGAAGAATAGGAAGAAGAGAGTTGAGTGTGTGAGTGAAAATAAATTCAAATGTAGGATTTTATATCATTTGAAAGTTGTAGTCGTTGAGAAAAGAGTCGTTAGGTTTTTACCCGTTGGTGATTTCTCTAGATCCACCTGCGGGTTTTGTGCGCTTTTCGCATGTTTTGATCTCCCGCTGGCGAGCTGTGTTTGACAGTGCATTTCTTACCCTCCTCTCACTGATTTTCCCATTGTACGAAATCGTGTTTGACCATCCACCTGGTTCACAAAAAATCATGTTTGTTGATTGCTATAAGAACTGTCCTAAGAGGGTTCGGTTTTTTAATTATTGACCGGATTCAACTATGGAACTGATCCCTTAAGGTCGGTTCCTATGTACAAAGGCATAAAACTCCATCTGTTATACTTGGCCGCCTGACAAACTAGCCGCGTCACTATGGGAAAAGCGTATAGCGATAAATATGCTAACTTAATAGAGAGTTGTTCACTGCCAGTGTTGAAAACTCCATTGCCCGACAGTTACTCTGTCCTTAATGACTATTTTGTAAGGGATTTTTCCTCCCATTTACATTCCTATATATACGTCCCTTACTTCATCAATTCACACACTCCTATTTTTACATAAAGTTTATACTGCTTACCTGTTTCTTTTATCTTTATTCCCAAATTATTTAATTTTAGTTTCATGATCAATAGACTACGATGAAGAATAGATGAATATATATGCATATGAATCTGTTTAAATCACAACAAGAAAAGAATCTTCGGTTACGACAACTTAATGAGGAGTCAGATGGAGATTGAGAACTAAACAACACTATGATGCTGATACATTCGGGTCGATTTAATACTTAGAGCTCCATAGCCAAAAGAAATATTCACAAGAAGATATACGTATTGAGTAAGGGAATGGTTCCATCAGAAGCTGATGCACAATTATTTTCTTCCCAACTAATTTTGTGTACTCCGATCAAGAGTACCCAAACCAATTGTTATCCTTCAAGATATTGTCTGTTGTGATTATTGGACATGGCACTTTTTTTTTGTCTTCTGGGTTCACAAAATGACATTAATGTTTTGCAAAAATCGCCTCTAATTGAAGATTTAAACTACGAAATTTGTGCCCAAGTCTATTTCGCAATCAACGATCACTAATACACTCATGAGTATTATTATCTTGCGTACGATATCTATCCAAAATGGTCAACTTCAGTTCAATGTTACATCATCCCCTTGACGGTGAATTGGTTCGTTCATACCGGTATTGAAAAGGAAAGGATAACAGGTACACCGCTAAATTTTTCGTTCAGAAACCTATATGGACAAAACATAATACAATCACAGTCAAAGCAAAAACCCTTGAGAAAAGTTTTTCTCTTTCTCTTCCAAAATAAAATTTGGCTAAATGAACTTCAATTATTGATAGATAATATAATATTTGAAGTAGCTAATGTTGAACACATAAATAGACTACTTCAAAATCTAGTTTTTTCTTAGAACAATAAAAATAAATTCCTATAAGGAGTTAACTAGTAACAGAGAAATATGGTAATCATTTACCTTTGGAGGAAACATATCATTGGTTTTGAGACCTTCGAATTTGTCTTCAACAACATCACGAACTCTACTGGGAAAATATCTTCATTGAAGAGTTCATTGACATGAGATCTTATGAGAATAAGATCAGAGGAAACCTATTTCAACTCAGTTATTAACATGTCTTGACCCTTCAAGGCTTACACAAGTTGAATCTTAACTTCCTCAAATTGTTTCAGAATATCGTAGACAACATTAGCAGAAATCATCACTTCCTGCTCAACATATCGATGACCATAAGTAAAGTAACAATTTACTTAGGGATGATTCTCAGTAGTAGTACCTTTATTCTTTCATGGTTCGATATTTTGGTGTCCTATAGGCATACAGTAACCACACCAATCCATCTCGAACTTGGTGGTTAAACTCTACTGCAGTGACAATACTGTAGGGGAGGTCTTGCGGAAAAATAGCTCGACGCCAGGATGATAAAAAGCTTAACACCTTTCATTATTATTACTTATTCAATATGAAAAAATATATCAAAAGTTCATTTTATTCAAAACTCCAATTATGACATCCCTTTTCTCTCACTTAAAGGAAAAAGATAAACCATAACCAATAGTTTGTTTAACATATCAGATGATTCTTTTTACACCTGCAAGATGAGACTCCTTCGGATCTGCTTGAGATCTTGCACAACAATTGACACTAAACAAAATATGAGGTTTAGTTTACGTTAGATATAACAGACTTACAATCATGGATCTGTACAATTTTTGATCTACTTTGACTCCATTATCGTCTCGCTGTAGTTTCCCATGTCGTATTCATGGGAGTGATCTTTGGACTGGCTTTTTCTAGGCCAAACTTTTTTACAAGTTCCTTGGCATATTTCTCTTGAGAAATATAAATTTCATCCTTATGTTGTTGAATTTGTAGTCCCAAAAAGTACTATAATTCACCAACATTGCTCATTCTGGATTCCTTTCCCAAAGAGGTTTGGAATTCATCAGAAATTTTCCTGGATGTTGATCCATACATGAAGTCATCTACATAGATCTAAGCTATTAAAAAATCTTTTCCACTCCATTTGGTAAAAATCGTTTAGCAGCGCTTCCTCTAGCAAAACCTTTTCTAAGAAGAGAAATTATAAGCTTTCCATATGAGGCTTGTGGAGCTTGTTTTAGTCCATATAATGCCTTATTTAGCTTAAAAGCATAGTCGTAATTTTATAGACATTTAAATCCGTTAGGTTGAGCAGTAAACCTCTTCCTTAAGACACCCATTTAAGAATGGGGATTTTACGTCCATTTGATATAGCTTAATATTGAGAAAACAAGCATGATCTAATAGCAAACGTATAGAATCAATACATGCAACAAAAGTGAAGGTTTCGTCAAAGTCTATCCCTTCAATCTGTGAGTATCTTTGACCGACAAGTCTTCCTTTATTTCGAACCATCGTTCCAAATTCATTTGACTTGTTCTTAAAAATCCACTTGGTACCTAGAACATTTATATTGGAAGGACAAGGAACAATATTCCAAACCTCTTATCGCTTGAATTGATTAAGCTAATTTTGCATAGCATTAACCCAAACATGATTATTTAAATCTTCATTGGTATTCTTTGGCTCAGCTTGAGGTAGGTAGCATGCATAATTGCATATATATCGGAGCTGACCTCTTGTCTTAGCAATTGAATCTGTTCCTCCAATAATATTGTTGGTGTAATGATCCCTACTCACCCATACATTTAGAGCATGGGTATTTTCATGGTTTTTTTCCTCGTCACTAGATCCATCAAGGTCAGAAACCGTTTGAACAACTTCTTCTGACGTTGGTGCATCTTTGACTTTCTCAGTCATCTCCATAGGAGGCAACTCAACAGGAGTGTTATCATGATGAAAATTGCTCTAAATCATCAATAATAACATTTGTTGATTCCAACATGATATTGGTTCTGAGATTATATATTCAGAAACTACGACTATCAAATGCATAGCCAAGGATCAAATTTCCCTTTTTGTTCCCGATTCTTAAGAATGTAGCACTTACTGCTAAACACACGGAGATAACTCAAGTTAGGTTTCTTACCATACCATAACTCATAAGGAGTATCTATAATTTGGGACTGTAGATAAACACGGTTAATCAAATAACATGCCATAAAGACAACTTCTCCCTAAAACTTAAGAGGTAAGTTCATATTCATGTTCTTCCTTTCTGCAACTACACTAGCTTGTGGAGTAATTGGTGGAGAATATTGTTGAATAACACCCAATGTGTCATAAAACTCAAATACCTTAGTATTTTTTTTTAAAAAAAACCACGGTCACTCCTAATTTTATTTAGACTGCGAGCACGTTCATTCTGGATTCTATTTACAATAATCTTAACTTAACTCAAGGTATCATTCGTATGAGAAAGAAACGCCATTCTAGTGAATCTGGTGTAGTCATCAACCATTACCAAGGAATATTTCTTCTCTCTAACAGTAGGTTGTTGGATAAGACCAAACAAGTCCATATGTATTAAATCAAGTAGAGCTTTGGTGACAATATCTTGTGATGACTTATGTGGAACACTAGCATGTTTACCTTTCTGACAAGCACCACAAACACCATCCAATTTGGCACTGATTTTGGATACACCTCTAACAAGTTCTTTATTAATGATCTTTCCAAGGAGGCGATAATTGATGTGACCAAAACGTTCATGCCAAAGTTGTGTATATTCTACCTTGTCAAATTGCAACAAACATTAAACTGAATATCAAGAAGATAACAGTTATTTTATCCATGAATACCGTGAAAAAAATTATTTTTCCAGACTTATATTCAATGTCACATCCTTTAGCATTAGAGACAACCTTGTGGACTTTGTCACAAATTTGACTAACAGAAAAGAGATTAACAGACACACTTTTGAGGTAAACAACATCATGAAGTTCAGGCACTCCCGTAAGTTTGATCATTCCCTTTTTGCTGATATAACAAAACCTCCCATCTCAAAAGGTTACATGCCTTCCTTTAAAGTCGTCTACGTTCACGAACCATGAAAGGTCACCTTTCATGTGCCGATTACATCCACTGTCGAGAAACCATTGAAAGGGTGAAGTTGACTTCAAAGACAAATATCCTAGGACGGCATGACTTTCATTGAATTAGGATATCTTGTCATTCCTTTTGTAAGTCTTTTAATATTAAACAAAAGTTTTTCAACTTGTTTATGTAAAACATTAACCGCTTTTGACATTTTGTTTAAAAAGTTTCATGTATGTTGGTAATGATCACAAGAACCGCAGCACATATAAGAGCCTACAGAAGTGGTGGATGCATTATTAGGTTCTTTCAATAAAATCTGAGTCACATAAACAAAGCCAGGACCTCGTTTATCTCCTGATCTATGACAATTCTTTGAACAAAAATCAAAAGGAATATTATTTAGATTTTGTAAAGAACTAGATGTTTATTTTCCAAATTTCAATCCTCAAAGGTTTTTTCTAAGGTAGCCTTTGATCCATCTAACATGGCAACAATATCCTTGTTGATACGAATTTGATCATCCGACTCCTTTTGAAGAACCTTTTCTCTTTCAGATCATTCTCGAAGATCAGAATTCTTGATGTAAAGTTCACAATGATGTCCATCAATTTTTCATATCAATCGTTATTTCTCATGACAAAGATTATCAATTACTTTAATCAAATACATATTTAGATCAACATCGATGTATTCTAGAATACACTCAGGATCTGTTCATGCTCTTATCAAAGCAAGAGATCGTCATGTCGGTTGCGATACTATTAGTACACGAACCTTCTCTGGTACCAATTGAAAATGCAGGGGTATCAAGTACACCACCAAATTTTTTGTTTTGATAAGAGTATGAACCTATATAGTAATTTTAATAATCAAAAGATATGGAAAAGTAAAAGCACACACACAAGAATTTTGTTAACGTGGAAACTGGCCTCGTCCAGATTTGAATACCAAAATGTAAGTCGCTACAGACACTAGCCTACTATCAGACTTCAGACTGGAATGCAGTTGAGACCGAATTTTTAGAGCATTGCTCGGTCGAACTCGCATGCGTTGCTATCTCAAGCATGTTTGTCAATGTTAGTGATCAAACCTATAAGTCTTGATTTCTAGTCTACTATAGCTAAGGTCTCGGACTAGGATAGAAAGTGTAGTTGATCTCAAGAACTCCATGGAAATCATCATACAAGATGAAGGACTACTCAAGGAACTGGTGGATCTTCATATACTAAAAGGTATGTGGAGTCTTGAACTTTTCTATCACTCAAAAGTCTACTTATCTCCGATCTTGAGACAAAAGTCGTTTTGCTATATAGACTTAGATTATACACATTTGGTATTTCGAGCCGAGTTTATCTCGCCTATCTATTTCTCGAAATATGTGTTGGTAAGATTTCGCTTTAGCCAAGTTCATCTTTACCTAGTGATGAAATTCATGTTATGTTTCAATCACTTTGATAATTGCTCTGACGAAAAATGGTTTGTGAATAACAACTATATAACGTCATCTGAGAATGTTTCAATGATTGAAATGAGAGTTTAGATTATATAACCATTGTATGATATAAGCATTATTGTGGAAACACATATATGTATAAGTCCTTATTCCTTGAACCGAAGTTTGCGAACTTTGTTGATCAAGTGAACCGAAGTAGTGCGTGAGCTAAGTCCGCGAACTCAGGCCACGAACTTGCGAAGTTCTCAAACCCGAGAATTTCATCTGGAGTTTGTAAACTCCATCCTGGAACTTAAGTCCGCGAACTTGAGTAGGTTATATCTAAAAACGATGTATGTGAACTTGTTCATATTAACTAAGGAATGCAATTGCAAACCGTGGCTATATAGTTCATGAACCGATTCAACTGAATCAAATCGTTTTTGCTTCAATTGTGTCTTGTGTAGTACATAAGATTTTCTTGCAATTGAACAACTCTCTAACCAGTTCACTTGAGTAATTTGAACTAGTTATGGTGAAAAAAAATATGGTTGATATGAAAGTGATCATATGGCTAACCATTTGGTTAACTATTGTTGAACCAAATAATGTACAAGTTTGGGTACGGTTACACAAGCCTAGAAATGTGCATTTCATTTTTATATAACAGGCTATGTTTTCGATCTAACGGTTGATAAATATTATCTTGAATCTAATCAGGTTTTCATCTAACGGTGAATATTGAATGCTTTGTTACCAAGCTAGCATTGATTGCAAATCCCGATTTGAAAGACTATATAAGGGAGAACTCTAACAACTAGGAAACCTAATCCCCACACATTTTGTGTGATACTAGTTGTTGTAAACTAGAGTCGATTCTCCTTTAACTTTTGGTTTCTTGTTCTAAAACAGGTTAACGACTTCATTGGGATTGTCAAGCCAGACCGATACTAGTTTATCGTAGTTGTGTGATCTGATCTTGTTGTTTCTATCGTACGAGTACAATTGTAATAATTGGCTTGATATTTCCATCTCCGATAGGCAAGATAAAAAGTAATCACAAACATCTTCGTCTCATCGTTTGTGATTCCACAATATCTTTTTTCGCTGCGTCGATTAAGACTATTGTGAGGTGATTGATAATACTAGGTTGTTGTTCGGGAATATAAGTCTTGTTTATCAATTGGTTCCTGTTCACCTTGATTTATCAAAAGACAGAACAAAACTCGTAGGTATATTCGTGGGAGACAGATTTATTTATTACCATAGACTTTTCTGTGTGATACAGATTTGTATATTAAAGTCTTCGACTTTGGGTCGTAGAAACTCTTAGTTGTGGGTGAGATCAGCTAAGGGAATCAAGTACGTAGTATTCTGCTGGGATCAGAGAGGTAGGAGCATAACTGTACCTTGGATCAGTGTGAGATTGGTTGGGGTTCAACTATATTCCAGTCCGAAGTTAACTTGGAGTAAGCTAGTGTCTGTAGCGGCTTAATACAGTGTGGTGTTAAAATCTAGACTAGGTCTCGGGGTTTTTACTCATTTGCGGTTTCCTCGTTAACAAAATTCTGGTGTATGTGTTATTTCTTTTCCGCATTATATTTTGTTATATAATTGAAATATCACAGGTTGTGCGTTGTTCAATCAATTAGAATATCCCACCTTTTGGTTGATTTAAATTGATTGACACTTGGATATTGGTCTTTGGTACCATCCAAGTTATCTCTCTTTGATAAAGACTCGCAGATTTCTATTTGCTTGAGTATAGATCAAATCGAGAGAATGAGATATTAACTCTTTGATATACTTTTTATCTAGATTGAGTCTGATTGTCTAGTTGATTCTCTAGAAAGTATATTGGAGTTTTTCTATACAGATTGCTAAGCGAAATATTGGGTGTGGTTGTTAAACCCCCACTTTTTCACGAATCCACCCTCCAAGCGATTCAGTTACAGTCGCACTCCTTATGTCTCTTGAAACTCGCAAGGCGCTACACAGTTTATTCCCTTATTTGATATCATTTACAACATAAGAGTTTCTTCAGCGGAAGTGTAGACTTTTGATACCAATCTTCCTCTAACAGATAAGCCTATTTGGTTTTTGTTTAGATCAAAAATCAAGGTGAGGAAATCTGTTTGCAATAGACAAATCTAGCAAACCTCACAAATACAGAACTTACGACTCCCGAAGAGCAGCCTAGATTCTTAACCACCTCCCGAGAGCAATCTTCAAAAGATCAATTAAGATCAGTTTTCAGATATCTATCTTGAGGAATCACAAAGTCTGAGACAAATAGAAATTTGTGATTACTATCAATCTTGCCTGAAAGATATTACGAGAACCTCGATAACAGAAAAGCAAGATCAGGATTCACGAACTATCAAGGTAAAGATAGTCGGACACGAATCCCCAAAGTGAAGTCTTTTAATCATATACATAATTATGTTTCTTAGAGGAAACTTAGGTCTATAGAGGATGACTCTAGAATCAACTTAGAAACAAAGTATCGGGGATTGATTTTCCCATTCGAAAGAGCATCTCTATTTATAGTTTTCAAAGACCAAGGGTTGCTTATAATTCAAGCTAAGATAACTACAGAATCAAGCAAACACTTCTAGTTCTTGAAAAATACAATAAAAGAATATATACTATGAACCGGTTCTAAAATTGTGTATGATGATTGTTCGGTTTGGAAAGTATGCCAAAAAAAAACTAAAGTAATTTGATGTTCATTTAAATACCTAAGAATTTAATCATGATGCACACACATAAGTGTTTGAGTAACCAGTGAAGTCTCAGAAGTGTTTGGAAAGGGTAGAATGCTAAACATATTTAAAAAATAAGTCTTTGAGTATCTGCTAAAATATTAAACTGGGACGGCTGATACAATGGTTCGTAAACCTTAGGTTCGTTTACGAGTCAGGGTACAACGGTTCGTGAAACGAGGTCGCCAACCCTACAAGACTACCAAACTCATTTGACCACTGTTGGTGAACCGGGTTCGTCAACTGCTATCTTATAATTCCAACTCTAGTAATTCAGTTCACAGAGGTTCGCAAATTGTTCCCAACTTATGTCACGTTTTCGAACTGGTTCACGAACCTTCTTGTATTTCTGAAACTCAAATATCCAATCAGTCATGAGGAGAAATATCAGATAGTTCAATATTTCTCTCTTATGATGTATGAAACATTCCTACGTGATAAAATCACTTGCACGGGAAATTTTCAATTGATCCACAAATTAATTCACACAATAAATTGCTTAAAATCAATGTTGTTAAGGATCGTTGAACATCTTTGATAGAATCATATTTCGAGATTTTTAACAAGACAATCTTGACTCGAACTTTTTTCTTTGTAAATCTACTAGAAGTCATGCGACATCGTCTCAAGTGAAAAAACGGGGGTACCCAAATACACCACAATCTTTTATTATCAACCTAGAGGTCCAGTATCTTAAGTGATCATCTATGGACAGAGTCGAGACAATAAAACTTAAGTCATATACCTTGTGTGATTGTTTATGTACGAGGTCGAGACAATACGACAACAAGATATTTACTTGACAATAGTTACAGTAATAACTGATTGACTATTTGTTAAAGCACTTCTCGGTCGAACTCGCAAGCGTTGATATCTCAAGCTTGTTGTCAAGTTTAGTTGCCAAAACTATAAGTCTTGATTTCTAGTCTACTTATAGCTATGTCTCGGATTGGGATAGAAAGTGTAGTTGAGCATTAAACTTCATCGCGTTCATCGATTGAAGGAAAAAAACTACTAAAGGGAGCTTGTGGAAATTCATCAACAAAAGGTATGTTGAGACTTGAACTCATCTATCACTCAAACATCTATCTACTCTATATCCTATTTGAGAAAAAAGTCGTATAGCTATATAGAGTTCAATTATACACATTTGATATTCCGAGATGAGTTTAACTCGCTTAGATATTTCTAGAAATATGTGTTGGTAAGATTTTTATTTAACCAAGTTCATCTTATATTCTTGACGAAAGTCAAAAGATGATCGTGTGAAAATCGCCTGGTAACATCTTACATGATTTGTGTGAGACTGTCATTTGATGTAGACTCTGAATGTTTCTTATTGATCATTCAATCACTTGAAAATTGCTTTGAAGCTAATAGTTTGTGTAAGACAACTATTCCCATTTTCTAATAATGTTTCAATTGTTGAAATGAGAGTTTAGAACAATTGGATTTAAGCATAGTGTGCGTACTTGCATATATGTAATCCATGTCCGGGAACCATGGTATGCATACCCGTATGCGTACTGGTTGGTTTGAAAAGTCGGGGAACCTGGTACGCGTACCGGCATAAGGTTCAGGTCCGTAAATTTCTGCTGAGTTTGGATGGTATACGTACCAGTTCGCGTACTGGCGAAACCCAAACTTGGTCTGGTTACTTAGGTACGCGAACCCGTATGCATACCTAAGTGGATGATGTTCTAAAATCGGTTTGTTCATGAACTAATACATTAATATAATAAGGAATGTTATCTTTTTCAAACCGTAGCTATAATGTTCATGACTTGATTTGAGTGAATCAAAATCGATTTTGCTTCAATTGTATCTTGTATATTTCTATGAGAATATAAACAATTGAACAACTATATAACTAGTTTTATTTGAGTCATTTGAACTATTTATGGTTAAGATGAATAAGGTTGATATGACAGTGTTCATATGACTAACTTCGGTTAACTATTGTTGAGACAAAAAGGTGTACATGTTTAGGTACGGTTACTCATATCTAAATGAAGGTACATTTCACTTGCGTATAAAAAGCTAAGTTCGATCTAACGGTTGAAAGATATTAGCTTGAGTCTAATCAAGTTTTCATCTAACGGTGAATATTGAATGCTTTGTTACCAAGGTAACATTGATTGCAAATCCTGATTTGGAGATTATATAAAGGAGAACTCTAACAACTGGGAAACCTAATCCCCACACCTCCTGTGTGACATTAGTTTCGACTAGAGTCGATTTCCTTTAACCTTAGATTTTTCACGAAACCCTTTAGGTTAACGACTTAAATACTTCTTTGGGATTATGAAGCCAGACCGAACTATTTTATCTGTAGTTGCGTGATTTGATCTTGTATCTTTTATCGTATTGAGTACTATCTTCTTTAAGATTGACTCGAGATTTATTCTCCGATAGGCAAGATAAAAAGTAATCACAAACATCTTCGTTTCATCGTTTGTGATTCCACAATATCTTGCTTCGCTACCATACGATTAAGATTATTGTGAGGTGATTGATATTTCTAGGTTGTTCTTCGGGAATATAAGTCCAGTATATCAATTGGTTCATGTTCACCTTGATTTATAAAAATACGGAACAAAACTCATAGGTTTATTGATGGGAGACAGATTTATCTATACAATAGACTTTTCTGTGTGATACAGATTTGTTTATCAAGTCTTCGACTTTGGGTCGTAACAACTCTTAGTTGTGGGTGAGATCAGCTAAGGGAATCAAGTGCGCAGAGTCCTGTTGGGATTCAGAGACGTAAGGAGCGCAATTGTACCTTGATCAGTGTGAGATTGGTTAGGACTCAACTATATTCCAGTCCGAAGTTAACTTGGAGTAGGCTAGTGTCTGTAGCGGCTTAATACAGTGTGGTGTTCAAATCTGGACTAGGTCTCGGAGTTTTTACGCATTTGCGGTTTCCTCGTTAACAAAATTTCTGGTGTCTGTGTTATTTCTTTTCAGCATTATATTTTGTTATATGATAGAAATATCATAGGTTGTGCATAGTTCAATCAATTAGAGAATCCAACCTTTGGTTGTTGATTATATCGATTGACACTTGAACATTGGTCTTTGGTACCGTTCAAGTTTTTTCACATAATAATCAGGCTCACAGATTTCTATTTTCTTGATTTGTTGATTACATTGTGAAACAAAGATACAACTCTTGGATATATTTCCATTGATTGAGTCTGACTGTCTAGTTGATTCTCTTGGAATTATATTGGAGTTTGTCCATACATATTGTTAAGCGAAATATTGGGTGTGGTTGTTAGACCCCCGCTTTTTCAAATGGCATCATAGCAGGCAAATACATTTAAGACCTCATAAGTCTGTGTTTGTAGCGATCTGACTCTATGTACTGAAGTGTTATCTCAATAAATGCACCACCAGATCCAGGGATTTCAGAATTCTCTTCCATGACTGATTTAGTAAAATCTGTAGAATAGATTCTATATAAACCTCCATCAGGTTTAAAATCTAGTGTTTCCAGGGCTTGAGAAAAGATTTGAGAGCTTGTCTTTTGATGTTGAGTTATATGTACAAAAAGAGCAAGAATCTCTTGATAGGCTAAATCAAGTTACGATGAATAATCTTCATGTTAAGGTTGATGTTGATCTTCGTATCAGTGAGGGTATTCCCCCTGTCACTTGTGTCTCTGATAATTTGGGTATAATACAAGAAGTATCTAAACCCCATCTATCAGTTAGTTCCACCTATGAACTTAAATATGATCATCAGTCAAACCCTGATACACCTTCTCAAGATAATGATACTGCCCTCTTTCATGAGAAAGTCATGATATCTCTTTTTATAAAAAGAGTTTACCTGTGCAGTACCGGACATTATCTGCAGAGACTATGTGTTACAAGTTGGAAACAAAGAAATCAAGAATGCAATGTTTTTTGTATTCTTCTTAAATTTTTTGAAAACTTGTAAAGATTGTTCTTTAGGTTTCACTCAATACTGGAGGTTGTAAGAGTTGTTGGAAATAAACTCTCTCTTGGTGCAATGGTGAGAAAAGTGTTTTTCTTGTGAGTCGTTGGATATATATAATATTGTTGAGCTCCGCTCCAATCCTTCTTATTGTTTATAATAGTTCACAAAAAAAACGAACCCTTACTTCACACGTACAGTTCAAGTATCTTGAACTCATGTGAGTGGATCTCGTTCCAGTTCGAACATATTCGGTTCGGGTACCACCACTGGTCACTTAAAAAAGGAGAAAGTTTTTCTTCGTTCACTTCACCTTTCTTCCTCAGTTCGAGTACGCTAGAGAAACTCAACTATTCATGTACTAATCCTTCTTTCCTATTTCGTTTCTTAACCAATTTATGTTTGGTTTGCACCATTAAAATCAGAGGAAGATTTTGCACGTTGGGCCGAGAACCTTTTTCGTTTTCATCATCATTTTGGAATTTCACCATTAATGACAATTTGTGTACCAAGTAAGTTTCTTAAGTCTTCTTTGTGTATTAGTTATACACTATGAGTTCTAGGAAGAGGCCTAGTAGTGGAGAAAGTTCAGGTACTCAAAATCGTGGAGATACTTTTTATGACCCAAGCCTGAGAATTAGGTTCGTTGACACTAAGGCTCATGATTACTATGTGGAATATAGTACGAAGAGACCTATTATTGAAAGGATCTATAAACCCTCTGAACTTAGAGTCGAAGGTCTTTATAGGTTCTTTGAGAATCATGAATGTGAATTGTTCATCGTCCCATGGGACATCCTATATTGAGTTGACAGCTCAATTTTATACAAACCTGCATGAGCCGGATACTGTAAACTGCACCTTCAAAACCATTGTTGAAGGAAGAGTTCTTCTTGTGAATCGACAAGTCATTGCTGAACTGCTAAACTTGTCTCGTGATGGTGATTTTCTATTACCACCCTCTGAGCATTTGAGACCTTCTCCGAATATGCTCTCAAACTTCCTTCTTGCAAAGAATGTCACCTGGTGTGAAGGTAAAATTGATGTTGATGTTGCTGCTTTGTTTCTCAAAGTTCCTGGAAAGATACTGGTGGCCAACTTGATGCCCAGCAGAATTGATACATAATTATGGACCAGACCTCTTGCTGAACTGGTTTACTACGTTGTTGAAGAGAGGAAGATTGACTTTTGTGGCCTTATTATTCGTCAGATGATAAGTGTCAGAAAAATTTCAAATAAGGCTCTTGGCTTTCCTTGTCACATCTCAAGTATTTGTAGTCAATTTAGTATTGTTGCTATTGGAACCAATATTGGAGGGCCAAAGGTCCTGACCATGAAAAGCATTGGAAAAATGTCCAGAGCCCCCGCAACATCCAACTTTGAACTCATCCGTCTCCAGCAAGAAGTTGAGGTTTTGAAAGAGCATGTGGATTATGCCAAGACAGCTTATCCTAATCCGGGTAAGAAGATTTATGAAATTTCTAGGGATTCTTATGAGTTGAGTGATTAGTTTCTGTATCTGCAACTTTACTTAACTTCTCTGTTGAACTTCTTATGTTGAGCTTATTAAAAATGTTATTTTTGATGGTTGTAATGAATTTAATGGTTTTTTAGCCTTGAATGATTCAATGCTAAATATATTAAATACATGAGAAGTTCAGCTATTTATATGTCAAAAATTAAGTCTTTCGTATGTCATTATGCAAATACTGATGAAAGATTTTTGACAACAAAAGTTAAGCCTGTAATACCCCGATATTCGGCAGTGGTTGTCCGAATGGAATATAAGTAATGGTTTGTCCTTTCCTAACACCGAGGCTTGATGGGTTCACTTGACTGAGTTGTGGGAAAAATTTCTTAGTTAAGCGTGCTCGGCCGGGAGTAGTCACATGATGCGTGACCTCTCGGGAAGCTGTTGTTGGATAACCGCAGTAGTGCCGTTAAAAATCCCACACTGCTGGATAACCGCAGTGGGTAAGTGGGAACAATATCGGTGGAGGGACAAGTCGTTACAAATGGTATCATAGCCGACAACGGTCACCTGCCCAAGGTGGGAAGGTACGCTGGCGGGATTGGTCCAGGTACGCTGGTGGGATTGGTCTAGGTACTTCTCATGAAGGGCAGGGAACGTCGGAGATTTGGGTTTGACGATATATTTAGGAGCCGAGGACGGCTCCAATTTAAGGTGGTGGTATTGTAATACCCCGATATTCAACAGTGGCTGGTCGATTGGAATATAAGAACGGCTTGTGTTTTCCTAACACCGAGGCTTGATGGGTTCACTTGACTGAATTGTGGGAAAATTCGACAGTGGCTGGTCGATTGGAATATAAGAACAGCTTGTCTTTTCCTAACACCGAGGCTTGATGGGTTCACTTGACTGAATTGTGGGAAAAACTTCTGAGTTAATCGTGCTCGGTTGGGAGTAGTCACAGGATGGGTGACCTCTCGGGAAGCTGCTACTAGATAACCGCAGTTATGCCGTTAAAAACCCCATACTGCTGGATAACCGCAATGGGTAAGTGGGAACAATATCGGTGTTAGTTGGGATACAACTAGGGGTCGCTCGCTTGTGCTCGGGTGGGAGAGTATGCTGGGGGATTATACCAGATACTGCTCTCATAGGAAACAAGGAACATTTACATCATACCGAGGCCTTTTCAGCACAATTGGCTCCAGAGTTGTCAGAAAAATCTGCAGTTAAGCGTGCTCGGGCGGGAACAATCCAGGGATGGGTGACCATCTGGGAAGTTTCTGCTGGATTACCGCAGTGATGCCCGTTCAAAACCCCATACTGTCAGATATCCGCAGTGGCTAAGTGGGGACAATATCGGTGGAGGGACGGGTCGTTGCAAAGCCTATTATGTCATTATGCAAATATTTATGGAAGATAGGATGAACCTTTGTTTACAAAGATTAAGTCTATCATATCTCTATGCAAATAGTGATGAAGAATAGAATGAATCTTTGTTTATTCCACAGTATTGATCTTCCCTGATCCACATCTTTGTGTAAATAATGTGCGGCTCTGTAAGTTCTCTTATGTGTGCATTTCCGATTAGATTAATCATGGGTTCTCTTGTGGTTAATTTAATTGATTATTTTGGATACAAATTCATGTTTCATGTGATTTGTTAATGTCCAAAGAAATCCTTTTTTTCTTGTGAAAGTAAGGTCGCTCTTGTTGTTCTTTCGGGAATGACATTTTATGGGGAAGAGTTCTTAATTGAACTTGTGCTTAATTAATTGCCAAATCTTTGTGGGGAGTGCGGCTGTGGAATATTGTAGGGATTACCTTGTATCTTTATAATCTCTTTGATGAATGCATTTAGTTTTGGCTATATGATGGCATCTAAACAAGTTGATATTTTGTTCTCTTTTGGTCATGAAGTATCTCTATGAAAATTTCATTAGGATCCCACTAGTTTTCGTGCCTTTGCCAATTTTTAGCTGACAAAAAGGGGGGGAATTAATGTGTAGTTCACGCTACAAATACATATGGTTTACGGATCATTATGTAAGTGGGAGTGGGTTTCATGTGAGATAAAGTATTGACTAGGGGGGGGGGGGGGTGATACATATCACCATAGTATTGTTGTTAAAGTTGTGATACAATTGAACTTTTATGTTGTGTAATAAGTACTATGACACTGTATAATAATGATTGAGAGCAACTGTTTTCTCATTGTTATAGCAACAACTATGATGCTGAGTTGAACACATTGAGAATCATTGGAGTACTTGGAAGTGACGAAGATTTTGACTAATGTTGAAGAACCGAGGAAATCAAGCATTTGGATTGAGAGATACAAAGTTTATCTATTTTGTATTCCATGTGTATTGATAGTTTTGTCAATAAAATTGACAAAGGGGGAGATTGTTAGAGCACTACTCGGTCGAACTCGTAAGCGTTGCAATCTCAAGCTTGTGGTCAATTTTAGTTGCCAAAACTATAAGTCTTGATTTCTAGTATACATATAGCTATGTCTCGGATTAGGATAGAAAGTGTAGTTGAGCATTAGACTTCACGGCGTTCATCGATTGAAGACGAAGAACTACTAAGGGGATCTTGTGGAACTTCATCAACAAAAGGTATATGGAGACTTGAACTCATTTATCACTCAAAAGTCTATCCACTCTATATCCTATTTGAGACAAAAGTCGTATAAGTATATAGACTTTAATTATACACATTTGATATTTCGAGCTGAGTTTTACTCGCTTACATATTTCATCTTATATTCTTGAAGAAAGTCAAAAGATGATCATGTGAAAATCGCCTGGTAACATCTTACATGATTTATGTGAGACAGTCGTTTGATGTAGACTCAGAATGTTTCGTATTGATCATTCAATCACTTGAAAATTGCTTTAAAGCTAATAGTTTGTGTAAGACAGTTATTCCCATCTTCTAAGAATGTTTCAATTGTTGAAATGAGAGTTTGGAACAATTGAATTTAAGCATAGTGTGCGTACTTGCATATATGTAATCCATGTCCGGGAACCATGGTATGCATACCCGTATGCGTACTGGTTGGTTTGAGAAGTCAGGGAACCTGGTATGCGAACTGGCGTAAGGTTCATGTCCGGAAATTTTTGCTGAGTTTGGATGGTATGCGTACCAGTTCGCATACTGGCGAAACCCAAACTTGTTCAGGCTACTTAGGTTCGCGTACCCGTATGCATACCTAAGTGGATGATTTTCTAAAATCGGTTTGTTCATGATATGCATACCCATATTGAGTACCATCTTCACGAAACCCCGTGGGTTAACGACTTAAAGACTTCATTGGGATTGTGAAGCCAGACCCAACTATTTTCTCTGTAGTTGCGTGATCTGATCTTGCATCTTCTATCGTATCGAGTACTATCTTCTTTAATATAATGCGGTTCATATTTCCAAAAAGCTAAGTTCAAATAAGAACTCTTCCCCAGTTTGTTGTCATCCTCTTGCAAGAACAAAAGAACAACAACAAGAGCAATCTTTAGTAGAGAAAGATTGAATCGGTTTTAACTAATGCGCGCGAATAGCAAATGTTTAAACCCGAAACATATATGTTACGCTAAACGCAACTCATGTGAACATAAATTGATTATCAACATATTGTGACTTTCACATATGAGTTTCAATTGGAACACCTTATGATCCTTTGATAAAATATACCAACAAGGGTTAGAACTTAATCCCGATAAATAAAAAGGCCATATAAATCATAAGGGTTATACAATATAAGATCAAATAACTAGGTTAATAAAAACCTAAACCAGCATCTCATAACCGAAAGCAGATATCATAAAATATATTCACACAACATGCTAAGCAATTGGAAACTACCAAATAATGAAACAAAGATTATAAAATAAAATTTTATTCATTCATAAATAGATAATTTTATTAAAATAGACCTTATACAGAATATCGAAATAAATCAACAAATTAATGTTCATTCCTAGATCAAGTATTTTAGCATATGACTTAATCCATATGGGTGCCCTGATTGATACCTGAGGTGTCTTCGGTGTCAGACTCTTGAGTTTCCTCTTTTATTTCAATTGATTGAATCGCCTCTTCAAAAGATTCAGATCCACAATTATCTTCAGAATTTTTGATTCAAGTCATTCCTCATTCTTTACAGAATCTTCGAATTGTTCACGCGCAATTTCAAAGTCTCGCATTAGCATAAACATGAGCTCAAGAGATAGTTGATTTCTCTTATGTTCCTCTAAAAAATAACACTTAATTTCAGATGGAAGATAAGTTTCAAGCTTCTATAATTGAGAGCTGATATTAATAGTATTTTCACCCATCTTGAACCGTAATTTAATTGTTGGGAAGGAATCGATTTTTTAAGATGCTTTTATATATCAAATAAAACTTGATTTCCAAGTTTCGAAGAAACCCCAAAATGTATTTTATTTGATATTTAAGACTGGTGAGAATATGCTTAAATCCGGTAAATCAAGGAATATTTTCCCGAAACATTGATATCAAGAGATTCCAAAGATATCTTGTACAATTTTTTCGTGAAATTTCTTACTATGGACCGAAAATATTACTCCAAAAAGTGAATATGATTCTTTTTTTTAGAAAATACTCATATTGTTCATGACTCATATGTTCCCTTGTACTCTTTGAAAAATTCCTCATCATTTATTTAAGTTGAGCACGATTGTGAGGAAGTTCCAATCAACAACACTAATTGTTGAATTGAGCTTTCAATCGCTACAAAATCAAGTAACTAAATACAAGTATTACGTCGATGTCACATTTACGAAGTTCCAAAAGATAAGTGTTTATACTTCGGAATTGAATAAATTCTTTGACACTTTGATCATAATGATATGACCAAGTCTAATAACTAGAGTATTATATATACAATTTCGCATGTTATATTTTCAATATAATCCGACTTGAAAGATACATTAGGAATGGAAACAAGATCAAGTCAATATTACTAACCTCAAGTGGAAGGATGATGTCCTCGTTGTAGTCGTTACCTCTTCACATTCTTCAGGTCTTCGGAGTAATATATATGTATCAACATTCCTAAACTTTCTAGTCTTAACCTAAATGAACTTGAATCTAGTATTTAATCAAGCGACACTAGATGAGTTTTGATACTAAAATATGACAACAAAACTTGACATACCAACACTTGGTGGGTTCAACCGAGCTATACTATAACATCAAGAAGATAGAATGGTAAGATATTGTGTAAAATAGAATGGTTCAGTCTTCACATACCTGATCCAGAAGTTTTCTAAATGTCTTCATTGATCTTTAGTCTTCGAGGGTGAAGTCTGATACTTAACTACCAAATTCTAACGTAGTCCGATACTTGACTTAGTTGACTAAAGATCAAGATATAGTTTTGATCATCTGATATTGATAACAAGCTTGAGATAGCAAAACTTGTGGGTTCAACCGAGCATTGCTCTAACAATGTTCTTTATACCTAACCCTAAAAATATCTTTGGTCGTACATGAATATTAATCTTTGGATGTGCATTTTGAACGATTATTTTATTAGCCTTTAACATTAAACTTACACGTACATTCATATATATCCACATGCATGCTTAAATTCAAATTTATAGGTGGTTTCAAGATAGCAAACACGTAAATGATTTGACTAAGGAAGGATAACCGATGTTAACCGACAGTAACAGTTTGATTATTTTACCTCCTTGACTAACAGGTTAATGACCCAAATACTAAAACTACTAAAACAAATAAACTTACTACACAAGCTCAAAGAGATACCAAAATCTACGACCCAAACACTAATTTACCCTTCTATTAATGACATCATCAGTATAGTTCAGTTATGTAAAAAAAATAATGACTGAACATCCTCATGCTTTTGAAAGCTAGGCAATATAGATGTTAATGCAACTAAGGTATCTTTAGTACCTAAAAATTAATCATTGGAAAACCAATGCACCGCTGAGATACTTTCTTTAGGTTTGAAAACCAAAATCGTACAAGAGCTAAACCAAGAAAATGGATATTTCGTCTTGATTCAGTTATAAAGAGAGAATATGTGTTGATTTTAGGGGAGGGAAGCAGAGAAAGTTGAGAAAATCAGTAGTGATGAATTTTGTGTGTAAAGTGGTCGAACTGTGGAAAATCAGAGTTTAGAATGGTAAGCTTGTCCTATTCTGATTTCTGAATAGAAAAAGGAGTCTATTTGTAGTTGTTGTAGCCACACATTGTTTTCATCGTAAGCTATGGAGGTCGTGAAGAGATTGAGAGATAGAGATTGTGGAGGTAATGGTAAAGTCGTGCCCTTTATTGCTAGGGAAATCTCTGGAAACTTACAGACCATCACTGCATCACCTCTTCAACCGCTCTTAACCGTCACCATTACTTGTCACTTTCTCATCACGGGGTATTTCCAGCTATATGTTTCTATAAAACACCATACTAATACCCTATGAAGAATGTCCACATGTGGCATGTTTTGATGTTTCGTAAGAATTAGTGGAGTCATGGACTACCTCTTGTCTTGGTCAAGCCACGGATATGATGTGCTTTAACCAAATATCAACTATGACTAGTGTCATTTCTCATTATAGTGACACCGAGTCTCTGAATGACTCATATTCTTAGTGAATCTAAGAATAACCATATTGTTATGACTAGAGCATTGAGTTTTTCTATGAGTGAACTGATACTCAAAGATGTCAATATGACAATTGTTATGGCGATGATCCTGTGATAATGGCCAAGGCATTAGAGGCCACAGACTAGTGGACATGGCCAAAATAAGAGAGGTGCAAAAGATTTCATGACAGTGTAGTCACGATCATGTAACAGAGGCCATGACACTGCGACCGTGATTATGGCAAAGCAAGGAGCCATGACCAAGCAATAGAGGCCATGGTGTTGTGGCCATGACAATATGTCCATGGAAGAGCCGTAGAGGCTACAAAACCGTGGACGTGTCTATGGACAAGAGAGGGCCATGGCAGCGTGGTCATGGCCAAGTAGCAAAGGCCACGACACCATTGCCATGGACATGACAATGGACGCCATGACTCATGGATATGACCAAGCAACATATGTAAAAGAGACCACGACACCGCGATGTGGCCGTAGCCAAGTTGGCATCCCATGTACAAAAAGAGTTTAAATCCACGGCCACGACGTGGCTAGCATGATGGGGACATGGCATGGTCATGGATGAGAATTTAGGGAAGGCCATGGTGCTGAGAAGTTATAGAGAATCCACAACACCGTAGACGTGGCCGAGAGCTTATGGGAAGGCCGCATAATCGTGGTCGTGGACAATCTGTGATGGCCATGAACGAGATTTTAGAGAGTCCATGGTACCGTTGTCGTGTCTAGGCTAGTACGAGAGAAGCCATGGCCAAGATCACGAGAGAGGCCACGACACCATGGAGATGCTATTTTGGCGACGAGCATGTCATGGCGCCATGGAGATGTCATTTTAGTGCTGGGGCTTGTTATGGATTGGCACCATGAAGATGCCATTTTGGCCATGGGGCATGTCATGACACCGTGACCATGACCAAGATTGGAGATGCCACGACATCATGGTCGTGGCCAAGCTAGTAAAAGAAATACCATGTGGTATCGTGGCCAAACTAGTAAAGGACACGACAGCGTGGCTATGGCCAAGCTAGTGTTAGCACTGGTATTCGATTGGCATTATGTTTGGCCATGATGGTACCTTGGTGTTGCTTTCATTGTGAAGCCAATAGAAAATAAATATTGCTCAGATAAGGATCTAAACATAGAGTGCATATAACAAGTCCAAAGAATTCAATCGCGGAAGTTTGCGACTTGAGACCATGTTCAATACAACTCTTGTTGCTACGGATTTACCAGCATCGTGGAGAGAGGATCCAAGATGGATGGAGGTTCCATTGATATGTATACTGAACAAGTTCAAGGAATTCAGTCGTAGAAGTTTGGCGACTTGAGACAAGTTCAATATTACTCAATGGGAGTTTAAATATTGATACTAGAATTAATGTAGCTTCAATACATGGCGAGTACAATATAAACACTAGGATGCTCTGTAATACTAAGAGTTTAGCTGGGTGAATCCCTAACATATATATTTTTATAGACATGTCATTGAGGTCAGTTAAAAACTCCAATGACTATTGATAGGGCATATGAGCATAGACTCGTGTCATTGATACAGTTCATACACGAGTTTAAAAGTTTTTTTTTTACGCAAGAAGGGAAAAATTAATTAAAAGAACAACTGAACCACAAGGAAAGTGGATCAGATGAGCAAAAGAGAATGCAATAGACGTACATGAAAGAAAAGATTGAAGTGGGGGATGACTTTTAATTAAGTCTTAATGAGTTTTATAGTTTAAATTTAAGATTGAAGTGGGGTGTAGCAGTAAACACTCTTGATGGAACTCACCTATCTGAATGAGGAAGTGGGTCACTTCCAATGAGAATGGAGCCGATTCTCTAAAGCATTTTGAGAAACAGGATATGTCCAGGGCCAGAATGGACAAAACGACACAAACTTAGCAACACTTGGAAGATATCATGCATGGATGTTATTAGAATTACACCAAACGCTAGGAGTTCAAGACATAGTTCACTGTCTAGCTAGTTGTTCCGGTAACTTCTCTCTAAGCAAGGTTCAATACCTCATGGACACCTTTGCCTAAATGGTATTTTCCGTACTCTGATTTTTCGTTTTTTACCGAGATTTCATTCATGTGGGGGATTATTGGAGAAAATGAGTTATTTAATAAATGATTTTTTGGTCTTGGTGTGGTTTGATCTCATGACCTAAGGGTCTAAGGATACTCACTCATTTTTGAGTGAATGAAATGGAACCTTTAGTCCCACATTGTGGAAAACTAAAGAGGTGCTCCACTATATTACCATGTTCTCATGGATATGTTGTAAAACAATGTGGGTGGAGCGGGTGGGGCGAAAAATACATGTTTCGACCCATGCCCATGCGCGTGTACCAAGCACCAAGTCCGTGTCTACTTGAAATTATTTTTTGCAAGTTTTTAACTTGATAAATAATTTATTTAAGAGTTTTATTTATGGAAAAAATTCCTTTTTTGTGTTTAATTGTTTTACAAGAAACAAAACTCGTTTTATAAGAAAAAACCTAAACCTAACTTGATTTGCAAGTTAATTTTCCTATAAATACAACTCGAAAATCTCTTTTCAAAACACACAAGCATCGACCATCTCTAGGTATACTTTTCTTCATCTTCTTGCTTTTATTTTCGTGCGACGTTTTACTTTCATCCCCGTTGCTGAGTTTAAGAGTGGGTAACTTGTATTGTGCTAATACAAGTTATATCGGGCAGTCTTATCCTGGACACATCTTCGCACGTTGGGGTTTTACTTTAGAGTATACCCGCGAACTAATGTGTTAAGGACAACTTGTTGAACCTGTGATTCTGTCCTCATCACTTTGTTCGTGGTAGAGTTGTTTGATACGGTTCTTTATATTTATTGTTTGATACATCTGACGTTTCTTTTATTGTTGCAAGACTCCAATAGTACTTTATGGTTCCATAAAACTTTGTCAGGAAAAGATAATAATCCCTCCTCTTCAAGATGTTTGTAACAACGCGACACACACACACAAAAAAAATAATCCGCCTGCCATATACATGTATCATCATTACTGTTTCTAGTATCAAGCTCATATAATGAAGAAAGGAATTGGGTAACAACCTAGATTTCGTCCACTTTGAGAGCTCTAGAAAAATTAAAATTTCAAGCCCTATTATTTCCTGACATAGACCCCATTTCACTAACAATAGCATCCTTACCTTTTGAGATATTATAGTGCTGGAAAAGAGATTTGATTAACAAGTTTTTCCTTGTCATAAAACACCATCAACATATACATGTAATAATTATGTATGATCTTATTATTGATCGGTACATAATAATTTTTATTTTGTAAGGGAGACTGCAAACAATGTTTTTACCGTTTATCATATTCCATGTTTGGTAAAAATGTATTTGATGATGGAGTTAATGAAACATGGTTTCTTTATGTAGAAGTGGTATCCACCAAAATAATAAGTGGATGGCAAGGCCAGACCATGTTATTCTGCACGAGGGTGGGCTTGTACAAGGTGAAAAGTGGTTATTCAAAAATCAGCTGTTATTCAACCGGTCAAAAATTCCCTCAAACAACTGCTGAAAAACAAAACATCATTTTCATTCGATATCTCCTAATAAAGTCCCAAACACTGATTTTGAATCACCAAAAGAACCAGTGATATGATAAAACCTTCAATTATTAGTAGAAGTTACTACAGTAATTCATGGAATATCCAGTTGAGAGAAGTAGCAAAAGATGGATGTTTCAAAGAAGGTATAGAAATATACCGCCAAATGCTCCGTCATGGAGATTCTCCAGATTCTTTTAGCTTCCCATTTGCTTTGAAATCTTGTGCTTCACTTTCATTACCCATCTCTGGTTCACAATTGCATTCTCACGTTATCAAAACTGGATGTGAACCTGACCTGTTTGTACAAACTTCTTTGATTTCCATGTACAGTAAATGTTCGCTAATCGATAATGCACGTAGGGTATTCGATGAAAACGTGCACTCGAGAAGATTGACTGTTTGTTATAATGCTTTACTTGCTGGGTATACTCATAATTCTCAGCCACTGAAAGCTATGTTGCTGTTCCAGAAAATGTTTTCTTCCGATGTTCCTTTTAACAACATTACAATGCTTGGGGTGATTCCTGCCTGTGTGTTACCGGAAAATATTAGATTTGGTATGTCTCTTCATGGCTGTAATGTTAAGTGTGGAACGGATTGTGATTCATTTGTTGTGAATTCTCTTCTTACGATGTATGTTAAGTGTGGGTCGATTGAATTAGCTCGGAAACTTTTTGATGAGATTCCTCAGAAAGGATTGATATCTTGGAATGCAATGATATCAGGGTATGCACAGAACGGACTTGCTACTCAAGTATTGGATCTTTATGGTGAGATGAAAAAAATTGGAGTAGAACCTGATCCTGTTACCTTTGTTGGTGTTCTCTCTTCCTGTGCTCATCTTGGTGCCCAACGAATAGGTTTTGAAATTGAGCAACGCATTGCACGCAGTAACTTCGGTGCTAATACTTATCTAACGAATGCCTTGATAAATATGTACGCTCGTTGTGGAAATCTAACTCGAGCTCGGAAATTCTTTGATGAGATGGTTGAGAAAAATATTGTCTCATGGACAGCTATGATTGCAGGTTATGGAATGCACGGGCATGGTGATATTGCAATTGAACTTTTTAATGAAATGAAACTAACCGGTATTCGGCCCGATGGAACAGCATATGTAAGTGTATTGTCTGCTTGTAGCCATGCTGGATTGACTGATAAGGGCTTAGGGTACTTCAAAGAAATGGAGAGGGATTATGGGACTCGACCGGGTCATGAACATTATGCATGTTTGGTGGATCTTCTTGGTAGGGCTGGTAGGCTTCAGGAAGCTCAAGAGTTGATTGATTCAATGCCTGTGAAACCTGATGGTGCAGTTTGGGGGACTCTTTTGGGAGCGTGCAAGATTCATGGTGATGTTAAGATAGCAGAATTGGCTTTCGAGAGGGTTATCGAGCTTGAACCAACGAACGTGGGGTATTATGTGTTGTTATCAAATATATATACAAATGCAGAAAACATGGAAGGAGTAGCAAGGGTTCGAGTGATGATAAGAGAACGAAAACTGAGGAAGGAACCTGGCTGTAGTTATGTCGAGCTTAAGGGAAGAGTTCATTTATTTATGGCCGGGGATCGAAATCACCCTCGGACCAATGAGATATATGAGATGTTGATTAGGTTGGAGGAATTAATAGAGGAAAGTTATGGGACTGAAGGGAAGAATGAAAAACTAAGGAGAAGTGAAGAGACTACTAGTACAAGTGCAGGAGTGCATAGCGAGAAGTTGGCTGTTGCATTTGGGCTTTTGAATACAACAGCAGATACAGAGATTGTTATCATCAAGAACTTGAGAATCTGTGGAGACTGTCATTTGTTCATGAAGGTGGTCAGCAAAGTAGTGAATCGTGGGATCTTGGTTAGAGATGCTAGTCGGTTCCACCATTTTAAAGATGGAACTTGTTCATGCAATGACTACTGGTGATGGTTAGCAAGTCCACTGAAAGTTAATTATTTTGGATATGAGTTTCGGTAAATTCAGGAGGAAATCCGTGAAGCATCACTTTGAGTCTTCACTATGTTAAGCACAGATTTTCCAACTACGTTGGTTGATTAGTCGTCACGGTTTGAAGTGGGTAGAAAAGATTAACTGGCTGGAAAAGATTAACAACTGGCTGGAGTTTTGTTTTAAAAATTATATTGTATGAAATACCACTACCATACCGGGGACCGGAACAGCAAAAAGTAGAAAAAACATAGATACCCGATTATAGATCAGGAGGAACAGCGACAGATACACAGTGAAACTCAACCAAATTGAAGCAACTATTCTTACACGGGCTATCATCAGCACCCTCGTATCCAAGGCAAGTCCAAGATAAATTTAACACGATGCACATTCGACAACAAACATTTAGATAGGCTATCAGCACTCTCATTTAGCTTAGCTAGTAAAGAGTAGACAGATTATATTGAGACACAAATCATACTACACTGAATTGGATAAAAAGATTGCAGAATGTATTTACTCATGAGATTAATATATATATTTCAGATTTCAATCCATAAAATTATGAAACATCTGATCGTGTACAACGAAGAAAATCCAAGTTTAAAGTACATCATCTAAAACCCAATCAACAACAAAGCACAATGCCTAAACTCCCTCCCATAACTCCCATAACAAGCTGAACACCAATATAGACTTAACACCCAATGACTCGCATTTAGCATCAAAAAAGGTTTAATGTGTCTTCAAAGAAGAATCGTTGACTGTTGAGCTGCAAAAGAAAACCACATTCTACAAGTTGAAATGCACTATAAATTAAGGATGTATGTGGAGTTTCCCGGATAACATGGTACTGAAAACACATGAATCAGAATGGCCACAGATTAGATATCGCAACCCAAGCCATCATCTCAAGAAGAACCAATGTCAATCTTCCCGAATTGGTAATGGGTGCAATTTTTTCACAATTAAATAAAAACTACATGAAAATAATAGCGCTCAGACAGCCAAGGGTTTGTCGTCAAATTAGGGTGAAGAGCCCCAATCAGAAACTCTAGTCCACAATAGTGTCATCACCGCAAGCCATTATTTCAAGAAGAACCAATGTTAATCTAAATTCCCTAGGATTGAAACAATGAAACTTAACAATTGCAAAAATAACAATTTATAGGGCAAAAATGCTCAGACAGCCAAGGGTTTGTCATCAAACTAGGGTGAAGAACCCCAATCAGAAACTCTAGTCCACAATAGTGTCATCACCGCAGCATTCCTCATGTGGAAAAATTGCAATGTTCAGATTAAGAAATAGCAGATGGAAGTGCATGTTAAATAGTCATCATCTTTATATAGAATAGATGGGTAACAAATCTTCCTTTCTCTCAAAACCATAACACAGTATCAATTTAAGTGAAACAAAATTATAGAAGAATGTAACCCTTCATGGAAAAAAGAAAGTAGTTTAATTTTGAATCAGACGAGAATGTAGTCAATCACCATCTAGCATCAGTGATGCATGTAAGAGCAGCAACGACATACAAATCATCATATTTTGTCCTAGAGTTGATTAGGACAAAATATCTTAAGCAGCAAATGTAAGCAGGGATTAAGTAACAAGTAGATAACATTTTTTGAATCCCCTGTGTCGCAAGACCTGTTTAACGTCACCCAATTTCTGCCATCTAAACGAGACACCCAGCTATAATTAGTCTAAGCATCAGATACCTCAGGCAAAGAACACTCGGAACCATACACAACAAAGCAGAAATCAGCTACACAAGATCATGATACCAACTCTGTATATGTTTTTCACAAAAGAAAAGGACATATCTTCAAAATCCAATCAAATACGTTATACTTCAAAATCCAATCAAATACGTTATATGATGATGGATGTAAAGAGCAATCAGAGAACTTTGAAGACCATTAGGTTTGTAGATGATTCAACACAAATTTCAGATACATAATCTCATGATTTTGCTCGGCTTGGAAGATGCAAAAAATAAAAAATTAGTGAATTGTGTTATAATGTAAGCAGGGATTTAGTAACAAGTGGACGACAATTTTTTGAATCCCCCGTGTCGCAAGACCTGTTTAATCTTTCTCAATTTTTGCCATCAAAACGAGACGCCCAGCTATAATTAGTCAGAGCATCAGATACCTCAGGCAAAAAAATTCATTACAGAAATAAAAATCAATTAAACAAAATAGCTAGTTGAGATGTACAACCTCAGTCGAAAGATGGTGATATTTGTTTAATAATCACTGATATCTCAGGAAATAGGACAATAATTCATCACTGATTGTACAAATCACGAACTAGAAATTTGAAGTATTAAATTTAAAAAAAAAAATCTATTGGAACAAAAAAGGAACCCTAAGGAAACTTAAAACCAGAAAAAAAAACGGACTAATCTGATAGGCTATAGAGATCAGATGGTAGTGCATGTAAAATGATCATCATTCTGTTTTACAGAAGTAAAATGGGTTACAAATCTTCACTTCTCTATGCCTTTCCAGATATAATAACTAAAATCAAAAAAGTATGAAACATATGGAATCAGATCGATAACAATAGTCAATCACCATTAAGCATTATATGCTTGTAAGACTGGGGCGACAATCAGTGATCATCACGTTCCAAAAGTTCACACAAAAACGAGATTTGACAAACTGGATTAAAGTTTACCTCAGGTTTCCTCGCCGGAAACTTATGCTCCGTGGAAGATGTTGAGGAGAGAGATGATTACTCTATGGAAGAATTTTTGGAGGATTTTTTAGAGGTTTTTCTACATCTCAGTTGATACATATTTCTGGAGGCGCCGATAGAGATGTTCTTATAGAGAAAAAAAGGAGATACCCAAGATAGGGTTTCAAATATTAGGGTTTAGGGTTTAGGATTGTAACGGTGGAAATTTGTTAAGCGCACACACGGGTTTTTGCCAGGGTTGTTGGGTTTGGAATCTGGATACCGACTGACCATGTATTCGGGTTTTATCGAAATTTGCTAACATCAGGTGGTATAGGTTCTAATCTATTTTTGTGTTAAATTGTTTTCCGTTCAATCCTTACCAAGTGAAAAGACTTATCAACGGAGGAAAGACTTTCACATAATAAAATACCAATTTTTTATTAAAGTGACCCAATTTTGAATTAGGGTAAAAAAAATGCCTCCGTTTTTTTTGCACTTTTCTAAACCGTCCCATTTTTTTCAAATAACGTTTTCCATCCCGTTAAATGCAAGGTGGCAGTTATCTCACCTGTTAAAAAGTCATATTTACCCCTGAACTATGTCGTGAACTATGAAGCCTAACCATGAACCATGAACCCCTAACCCTGAACTATATCGTGAACCCTGAACCATGAACAACGAAGCCTGGACTATGAACCCAAAACCCTGAACCCTAAACTATATCGTGAACCATGAACCCAGAACCATGAACTTTGAACCCTGAACCTTAAACCCCTAACCCTGAACCCCGAACCCTAAATCTATGAACCGAGCTCGACGAACCTGGAAAAATGAAGTAGAAGATAAACGTGACAAGTAAAGGGTAAATAAGTAAAAAAATGGATGGAAAACTAAATTAAATGGAAAAGTTAACAGTGAGGGCAGTTTTGAAAAGTTGAAAAAAAACGGAGACAAATTATTAAACCAAAATTAAGAGTGGGGCAGTTTATCAATATTCCCTTACTTATTTTATAGCTTCCTTAACTATTTTAGAAACTTCCTACAACGATACTTAACATTACAAAAACCAAAATTAAAAGTATTAAACAAACGGAGATAGTATCTGATGGAGTTCTGGGCTTCCCAAGGTAAATTACTTTTCGCATTTATGTCTTCATTCATCATGTTAACTAAGCTTTGGCAGTCACTTAGAATATCGCAAAAAACCAGTTGAATATCTTTTACCGATTTGAAAGCTTCAACGCAAGCTTTTGTCTCTGCATTTAATGGGCATCCCGAACCTACTTTGATGTATCTCCTTTGACCCGGATTATCATAAATTACAAAAGTGAAACCCATAAAGTAGTTTGTATCACTGAATGAGGCATCAAACTGAATTCTCCAAACTGACTGTGTATCAAAATTCTCTTAAGAAGCATGAGTTGCATGAGTTTTAACTATGTGCCTTCCAACAGGTTTATTCACTTGGTAAAACTAAACCAGTTTTCCGCTTTCTTTGGGCTTGAGAATTCCTTGTTGAGATTCTGTTTTTTTACAACTCAACCAGTCATATATATCATGATATTTAGGGATACCTGCTATGGAATCTGTAAGATTGCAAATTTGTTACACAAATGATAGAATTGGTTACTTGCATCATCACTTCTCCAACAATTAAAACCCACTTTCACCTTTATATGACATCTTTTAACATGCTTCTGCCACCACTCAAGAAGTATTTATCTGAGAGTTCTTTCACATCATTATGATATAACACGGTTAGAACATGATTGCATCGTATACCTTTAAATGGAAACTTTTGACAAGTACACTGAATATCACAATCTTCGGGGTTACATGTAAAAAGGTTATCTTTTTATAATAATCATCCTCAATCCGTACGTCCTGCTGGACGTTAGAGATTTTACCGACAGGTATCACCTCGATCTTAATGAAATTGCAATAAATCATCACCAATCTAAATTTTGAGTTAGTACACATTTTACGAACATGTTTTTCTATTGGGAAAGTAGTTACAATGGGAATACTTTTTAGAGGCGTGATGGCATCCGCTTCCTTCTCTTTTTCCACCTTCTTTTTTAGTGAAAATTCATACTGCTCCACAAAATGTTCTAGTGTGGTCCTTGCATAGATATCCATCAAAGAATGCATTTATACCTTCACTTCTTTGATTACTTGACATCCCAGCCCAAAAATTCATTGGTAGTAGGCTAGTGTCTGTAACGGCTTAATACATTGTGGTGTTCAAAACGGGACTAGGTCCCGGGATTTTTATGCACTTGCGGTTTCCTCGTTAACAAAACTTATGGTGTCTGTGTTATTTTTTTTCCGCATTATATTTTATTATATAATTGAAATATCACAGGTTGTGCGTTGAATCGATCAATTGGGAAATCCAACCTTTGGTTGTTGATTGAAATTGATTGATCCTTGAATATTAGTCTTTGGTACCGTTCAAGTTATACCTGTTATATTCAACTGGGCTCGCAAATTCCTATTTGTTGATTGCGGATTGAATTGAGAGATTGAGATATAAAACTCTCGGATATACTTTTCTCTAGATTGAGTCTGACTGACTATTTTGTTGAAAGGATATTGGAGTTTGTCTATTCAGATTGCCAAACGAAATATTGGGTGTGGTTGTTAGACCCCCGCTTTTTCAATTGGTATCAAAGCAGGGAAACATATTTAAGACATAATAAGCTTGTGTTTGTAGCGATCTGAATATGGATAGAAGTGCTATCTTTATAAACGTACCACCCGTCTTCGATAGCTCAAATTACTTATGGTGGAAAATTGCTATGCGTGCCTTTCTTCAAGCGCGTAATTTTCAATCATGGGTTTATGTGGTTAATGGCTATGATCCTCCGAAAGTTACAGAAGGTGATGTAACATTTCCAAAGGATATTGGTAAATATAATGCTGCCGAGATTCTTGTTGCAAAGCAAAATTATGACGGATTAAATGCTATCATCCATGCCATTACCCCATAGCTCCATCATCATGTGACTACTTGCACAAAGTCTAAAGATGCTTGGGATATCTTAGAAACCGTATTTGAAGGGAATACCTATGAAAAGAAAGCTAGGCTTCAAAACCTAAATTATGATTAGAAAACCTTCGTATGGCAGATGAAGATTCATTTGATAAATTTAATCACAAAGTGTCTGAAATTGTTAATGCATTTTTTGCATTGGGTAAGACTATTCCTGAAATGGACATTGTGATGAAAATTCTCAGATCGCTGCCATCTAGATACGACTCTAAGAAGCATGCCATCCTTGAAGGAAATAACCTTGCAACTCTCCCTATAAATACTCTGGTTGGGAAGTTAAAGATCTTTGATCATGAGTATACATCCAAATCCTGAAAGGATGTTGCTTTCAAAGTACAAAAGAACACTAATTTACTTGACAAAAGTAAAAGTGTTTGCATCTCTGAAGATGATCTTTCTGAGGCTGATTCATCAGATGAAGATCTTGACAAGTCAGTCTCCTTGATCACAAGACAGTTTAGGGATCTTCTTTTGAAGAGAAGTAAACGATTTTCAGAGATAAACCCAGGTCATCAATTAAACCTCAGAATCGTGTTCCTCCTAAAAACAAGGATATTGATGAAACTGATGACGAGGATATGCCACAGTGCTTTTAGTGTAAAGGTTTTGGTCATTTTGCAAATGTGTGTCCGAATCGTAAGAAATACACTGGGAACAAAGGTCTAGCTGCAACTCTTGATGAAATGTCTGACAACTATGATTCTAATGAAGACGAAAAGTCAAGTGTTGCACTTCTTTGTGAAAATATTGATTTTGATAATTGTAGCAATACATACATCAATCTTGATATTCTTTCAAAAGAAATCTCAACCGATCTGGAATAAAAAATGGATCTATCTGTTTCTGTTGGAAACTTTCCTTCTGATATTTTAGGTTCCACTATGTGTCTAGCTTCTTACACATCTCGGCTGTCTAGAACATCTTCCAAGTTGACGTGCTCTTATTGTTCTCTCAAGTTCATGAACTCTCAAAGTGTTTCAAGTACAAACACAAAATAAGATACGTCAACAAACTTCAATGAAAAGCAAATCGATTAGATAACAAGCTCAAACTTGTTCAAAAATCATCAGAGCTATGTAAACTCATCTCTTCTTCGAATAAGTTATTTTCCAAAAAAAAGACTAGACCACTAGAGAAAAAATTATGGTCTAAACATTCTGTGAAACAGGGCTCCATGAATTCCTTTCGAAATGGTTATGGTGGACAAATTATTGTTCACCCCAGTACAACTTGATTGTGTTAGTTGGTGCATCTTGTCTCATGTGCTTGATAAAAAGAGACAAGATTTTGCACACCTCAGGCTTTACAAAAGAGAATTCTTTTTAGATTGTTTTGATTTTCTCTTTTAGTATTGCTATGCTTTGCAAGTCTGGAATTCGTTCCTCTTTTCATATCTAATTGATATTGGAAGGGACCTCCCTGTTTAATCAATAAAAGAGGGTTATTCTCGACAATTCTACCCTCTTTAGGGTTGAGGGTTGTGTGTACGTGAAATTGTGTGTTTAAAAGTTCCATAACCCTACATTCCTTTTTCCTTCTCTGAAAAAATATTTTTTATCACAATATTGCTTGTTGAGTCTGACCTGTGAATTCCTCCCACAATCTCATACGTGTATGGATATTCAAAGTATTATGTCTTCTGATGGAAAAGATGTTAATATAATTGTTAAGCCATCAATCATGAAGGAAAAAGATAAATATCCTGTATCTTCAACTTTGAAAAGAAAAATTAGGAATGTAAGAAAACAAGAGCTGTTCCGTTTAATCAACAGAAGTTCTATGGGATTTTTGAAGAGTAAAAGGAAACAAGAAAAGAGATTCGGGAAATAACGGCATTTGTTTTTAGGACTCTCAAAATTCAGAAGGCCCTGGTTCGACATCAGTCTAAAAGGTTTGTTGGAATTAACTCCTTGCTTCATGAACCTTATGTTCCTATGGCTGTGGACGACAAGGAGTTCGGGGACGATGAAGAATTTTTTAGAGGTCTTAATATCTAGGAAACTTCTTATGAGAATTTATTCTTGTGTTCTTAAGAAGGATAACCATGGTTTGGAATAGCCATTATTGTGAGTATAGATAGCTATTGCCACATCTTGCAATGTTTTTAGATTTATTTGTTTAAATTCTAAAGTTTATTTGGAAGATGAATTTTTGCAGTATTAATCTTTATGGTTTTATATATTACAGATTGTTATGGGATATGTTGTTTACATCCGTGAACCTTGACTGTCCCATATTTGTTCAAAAGTTAACTCTATATGTGTCGGTATGAAGTATTGATAAAAGATAGAATGAACTTTTGACTACAAAAGTTAAGTCTTTTATGTCATTATGTAAATATTGATAGAAGAAAGGATAAACTTTTGTTTACAAAGATTAAGTCTATTAAATGTCACTGTGCAAATAGTGATGACAAATAGAATGAATCTTTGATTATTATGCAATATTGGTCTTTCCCTGATCCACATCTTTGTGTACATACTGTGCGGCAGACAGATTTTATGTTCCAATAGACTTTTCTGTATGAGACAAATTTGTTTATCAAGTTTTCGACTTTGGGTCGTAGCAACTCTTGGTTGTGGGTGAGATCAGCTAAGGGAATCAAGTGCGTAGAATCCTGTTGGGGTTCAGAGATGTAAGGAGCGCAACTGTACCTTGATCAGTGTGAGATTGATTAGGGCTCAACTACATTCCAGTACGAAGTTCATTGGTAGTAGGCTAGTGTCTGTAGCGGCTTAATACAGTGTGGTGTTCAAAACAATATTAGGTCCCGGGTTTTTTCTACATTTCCGGTTTCCTCGTTAGCAAAACTTCTAGTGTCTGTGTTATTTCTTTTCCGCATTATATTTTGTTATATAATTGAAATATCACAGGTTGTGCGTTGAATCGATCAATTGGAAAATCCAACCTTTGGTTATTGATTGAAATTGATTGATCCTTGAACATTGGTATTTGGTACCTGTAGTTACCTAAAATCTGAGAGGGGCTAGAAGTGGGATTCTAGGGTTTCTGAAAGTGAGTTACGGGAGGTTGAGCACAAACAGTCTTCGCCTAAACCACGCACAATGGACATTCAAAGGCTGCTTAAGTCACAGGAAATAAGGATTAGGGCTGGTCTTAGGGAGGGAAGAAGATGAAGAGAGAGATCAGAGAACAAGTTATTGCTCTGAGAGGTTATGAGAAAGATGATCGTAGCTTGGAAAATAGATGACTTATTTATAGCTGATTTATCTAATCTCAAGTCGGTGAAGATAAGGATTGCTTTCCGTGCCGTGCGGAAAAATTCTCTCGTCTCTTCAGGAATAAGGATAAACTAGGTTGAGTTTATCTCATTATTCCACCGCTTTTATTCTCTTATGCGGTGAGAAATAAACCGGGTATTTCTCACACGTGTCATAGACCACCAGACCAAAACCCTAATTGATATCCCCCCATTTGTGTGAAGCTGAGTCTATCTTTGTGATGATGTGTTGAGAGAGAGAGAAATATTCTCTTTAGCCGAGTTGGCCAACATAGAGAGATATTTTCTGTTTTGTGAGAATGACTAGGATGAGTCACGTGAAAAGGCATGGAATTCCCCGGGAATCGTGTGAAGAGTGTGAGAAGAGCTGAGGCTGATCTCCCTCTCTCCATGGCCGGTTACATATGTCATGTGAAGACCGTATTATCGTTCGTGGTTGCTTTTGTTGAGAATGCGGATCTCAAGAGAGCTTATCCACATTTTGGATAAATATGTATAGTTCAGGCTCAATTTTACTAGCTGCGAATGTGTTTGAGAGGCTGAGAAATAGGCTTGAGCACTAGGTAAGGCGTGTGCCATCATGTGAATCTATCTAAGATTTTGAGGAGAGATTTTGTAGAGAGATTTGAATCTCTCGGAGATTTTTTACGGACGGCTCAAAAATCCCTCTGTGACTTTTGCAGAGAGATTTGAATATCTTAGAGATTTTTGCGGATGGCTCAAAAATCCCTCTGTGATTTTTATAGAGAGATTTGAATCTCTCTGAGATTTTTGCGGACGGCTCAAAAATCCCTCTGTGATTTTTGTAATGAGATTTGAACCTCTCCGAGATTTTTGCGGACGGATCAAAATCTCTTCGAAGATTTTCTTAATGGATCTTTATCTCTCTGCGGTCAGCTGGGACTCGGCCTGGAGAGAAAGAAAAGGCTTTGTTCACCCTAATGTCTCTGCGAGACTTTGGCTCACTTGTCTTTGACCAGCGTATCTTGCAGAGATGTGATAGGAATCAATGTGTGTGTCCATATGATGAGCCACCAAGACCAGTGTATCTCGAAAGGATGTCCTAGAAGTCTGTTGTAAGGCTCAGAGGTAGAATAACCAGCGTATCTCGCGGGGATGTCCTAGGAGTTATCCGGAAACCTCAGTAAGTCGAGTCAGAGCCTCGAGCAGACATGACCAGTGTATCTCGCGATGATATACTAGGAATCAGTCTTTGATCTCAAATAGGGTGAGTCGTGCTTACAGGAGAAATGCAAATCTCCGCTCTGGGTCATAAGTCCGCCGAGGATGTTTTTACGCATCTACAGAGCCTACATGACCAACAACATCTCGTTGAGGATGTATACTAGGAATCATGGCATCACAATCAGCTACGTCTCGTGAAGACATGCTGGAATTGTGGCTGTTCTGGTTCATAAGTCTGTCGGGGATGTTTTACGCTCTACAAAATCTACGTGACCAGCAGTATCTTATTGAGGATGTGCATTAGGAGCCACGACATCACGACCAGCAGTGTCTCGCGGAGACGTATACTAGAAATCGTGGCTAAGGATGCCTTGAAGGCCAATGGCTTAATCTCTCTCGTGAGAGTTGAATTTTGTCTACGGTATTAAGATGACGCTTCTGCCCCTTTTCCAAATTTCACCATCTACGTTAATTCCCCTACTCAGAGTAGAACCTTGATTTTTCTATGATGAGTATATAGATGGATGCGTATCGTTCAGGCACGAATTTACAACTTTGTGCGGAGTCCCCGATGCTTAGTCCTTTCTTCTCCGATTCCGAACTTCGAATTTTTACTCTAGACTTGGGAGATTTCTGGAATTTTGTATTAGGAGACATTACTATTACGACACTTGAGCCTTGATCCAGTAAAATTTCCGTTTTCTTGAGAGATCATACTTGCGAATTAGGGTTTCTTTGACCAAAACCCTAATTTCTCTCTTGTTCGCGTCTAACTCCTTCAGACATTCTGGATAGGCTTGACGAGGCTTGGAAGGTGTGAATCTATCTTTTGGGGTTCGCGCCTTGTATGAGGAGAACTGGTTCAATCCCTTATACAAATCAGACACTCATTTTCAAGAGAAAATACCTATCTTTGAAACCCAAGGGTATTTTCATCAAAAGCTTAATATGAGCATGATTTTTCTGACATGAAAGACTTCGTGAGACTCTCTAGGCATGGTCACGGTTTGACAGAGGGAGAGAGGATCATGTTTGGTCTTGGTTTTGAAAATTGTGAACTCCAACTTCCCTGTTTTAGCTAAACTCCCTCTATTTTCTCTGACATTCTGCTTTTCTGGATTCCGCTTCAATCCCGTTCTTCTTTGAACATTTGGAGAACTCAATATTCACGTGTATGAGGCTCTTGAAACAAGTAGATGAGATCTTGGTTGGTCTCTAGCTGCATTAAGGCTTTCTTCTTTGAAAAATACTCAAAACTACAATATAAGGGTATTTTGGTCAAAATTCCTTATGAGCTCGTTTTTGTTGAAGAAAAATGATCTAAAAGGGATTGAAATAGGTTTATATAATCTTCCAAGAGAATGGGGAGAGTCTCGGTCCTTTCTCTTTTAGAATAATCCCTTTTCCCACCAAATTCTTGAGATTATGGTTATTTTCGTCAAAACCCTAATTCTCTTCGACTTTGATCCCTCTGAAAAAGTTTCGAGAGAATAAATCACGTCCCACTGGCCTAGGAGAACATCCACACGCATGAAAAGGGGTTGTCCACGGTTTGGAGGAATATTTAGAAGAAATAAACCCCTCAGTTTCCTTATTTGATTCAAATTCCTCTAATTTCCTCTTTTAGCTCCAACTCCTTTTCCTTTTTATTGATGGCTTACCTTTTGATCTAGGATTGAAAATAAAACTGTTTTCCATATATTTTGGGCGTGACATAGTTATGGAGGTCGTTCTTCCCTTCTTCAACTCGTTCTGTTTGTATCAGGACTATCCGTTTGGGTGTTCGTCAGAAAATATCAGTTTTGAGAGACTTGCGTAGAATGGATGTAAAATCTTCATACCATGTTGGATTTGAGATCCCAACCCCAATTTGAAAATATAAAATACTTATCTATTCAACACCAAAAGAATGACCCAATTTAGAGTTGTTTAGGTCGGTCAACCAGTCACGTACTTTTATCAACAGGAATCCCGTATAGAATTTCAGAAGCGTTTCAGATTGCGCTTACTTCGATGTTGGGACAATATATCATAGATCGCTTGTCCGTTTGAGGCACCCTTTGGATATGTTGTATAATATATACTGATAAACATATTTTCTCAAGACAATACCCCAAATTTCCTTACGAATTTCCGTCAGTTAGCGCGTTTTCTCATGGTAGTGTACAGAAATCCTGATTGTAAGAGGATTCCCATATTCCTTGATCCTTTGCATGTTGTGACGCCTTCAGTATGACTCCTGGGGTATCATGAATTTACTGGCTTCCTTATATTAGCATAAGACGTGGCCTTTGTCTCCATGAACTCTAATCCCACCTATGAAGCAAATTTGGTCGCCAAACCTAAATTTCCTTTTTACTTCCATATCTCAATATACCTTGTTTGATTCCATTTTCTTTTGTAGACTCATGACGTGGGAATGACTCAAGATTACTTAATGAAAATACAACACAAATATCCTCTCTTGATAATGCTTCAGCTACCCATCATTCCATAGGTTCTAGTGATTCTCGTGTCGAAGAAACCCGAAGAGATGAAGCACAGTCATCGAATATCGCTGAATATCCTACTGCAGGTCTTGATTTTGTTGACCCTAGTGCAACCATGGGCTCAAATGAAATACTCGTAGGGGATTCGGTGTTTCTACCAAATATGCCAAACTGTACCAGTCGATTTGGCAAAGATATGGCCACATTGCTACAATGGGGATAATAACTTAAGTTGTTCATCCTATGATCGAAATAGTTAACGACTTGCTGGAGGCACTCGATGTCGTACGGGACTTGACTCTGAACAACATTCTTTCTGGTTACTTCATAGATCTTGGAAATCTCGTGACCACTTGTGAAAATCTTCGCTTTAACGTGAGATGTTTCTGAGAATGGCTCAACAATATCCAAGCCGAATTTGAAAAGTTGTTGCACTATGGCCCTCGTTTTTCAAGAGATGCTCTTCATGGTGAGAATGATTTCGCCCTTGATAGTATGTTGATGGGGCGATCTTCGACAATTTTAGAGGACTTTAAGAAATAGATTCGGAGTTCAGAGACAACTGACCGGCATGAGGGTGATTTCCTGGGATCCATATCTTGACTTCAGATGAGACACTTGCCGAAGAATTTAATATCATGAGAATGATAACTCTGAACAGTCTTGCTTCTGATAATATTGTAAACCTGGGAAGCTTGGTGAAATCCCGCGAGAATCTTTTCTTTCAATGTGAGGTGGTTGCGAGAGGCTCAATTCTGTCAGGATACGTCGGGGTGAGTTGAGTTCAGGTCCTCGTATTTTTAGAGAGTTTCTTAATCTGGAATGAAACACGGTAGATGAAGGGATGGAACATGCTAAACAGTCGGCCCGAGCTGCAGAGACCAAAGTGAAGCAGATGAACATGAAGCAAGAGATTTTCTTTAGGGGTCTCTGTTCTTCAGTGTTGATATTTTCCCTTTCTGGACCTTTTCTGTACGCATCTTGTAAAGGAAGAAGGCCCTCATGAGTTATTAATTTTTGCAAACCCTAGATGGCTCTGCTGCTGTGTGAATGGATGAAAACCCTAAGTAAAATTCGTAGCAGGAGTTCCTTCCTTGCGCGATCTTCACTCTGGATATTGTAGAAACTCCGTTTGACGTCTGATTTCAGTGGTTGACCCTAACTATCGAACATAAGAGACTCAACTTTCATATAGTAGTGACAAATATAGATTTATAGCTTCTTTAGTTAGTAGTAAGCACATGTGAAGTTGAACTCGGGCATCTAGAGATTCAAAAACAATTCCTTCAAGTGTTTTGATAATATCTCTTGGATCGTATTTTGAAACAACATGTCATTTTAACACGTGATAGGAGAGACATAAATGTGTATTTCTTATCAAGGGTGTGTTGTCGAATTATCTACCCATTTTCCTAGTTCGTCGAGTTATGTGGATAAAGTATGAGCCACGCCTGAGTAGAGTGGAAGCTGTAGAATCCTCTTTAAACCCATTGCAAACCCTAGTCCCGGTGCGCGTGTATAAAACCCTAAAACATATGAAAATATTCAGATTTGAATCTTCGTATCTTTAGTCAGGATCCGTAACATAGTCGCCTGATTGCAGAGAGCATGCTAACTGTGAAAGATTCAATGAAACTGAGAAGAGGGGAGACTTTGATATATCGAGTCAAAGATAAGTTTCGTTCACGATTTTGAAGGCCGATATCTAGTCTCCTATTCCCTAAGTTATAACTTGTCATGATGTGGGTTTGAGGATTTGAATGGTCCTGATGTGTCATAATATTTAGAGACTCTTGTATTGATTGTTTCTAAATCTTTATCCGGAACAAACTGGATGTCAGGGTCACCTCTTGTTGGTCATGCAAAGGTGTGTAGTACGGTTTCCCGTTAGTCCCTAGTTTGATTCATGACTAGGGATTCTTATCGACTCGAGATGCTTGGAAAAATGAATTAAAACCATCGTAGCATAAGAGATTGAGTCTTAAAGGCGAGAAAGAGATACTCCACGGGTTGGAGACGTATGTGGAGATTCGTGTAGAGTTTATGGCCGCATGGGTCTTCCTAGAAAAGATGAAGTTGTTGTCCCGCCTCTACTAGGTGTCTTGACAGAGATTCATGTGAACTTTTTTAGCCAAATCATTTATCGAGATCTATATTTCTTCTGGGAGATGGTAAACCAAAATTAATATAAGTAGACACGTCATATGACCAATACAACAATGAACGTATTATAGCGCTATTAATGCAAAAGACGTGCTTTAAGGATAACAGAAATCTGGTTTGTTGCTGATGATGGAGTTCTTCGAAAGTCCCCATGGTACTTCCTAACTTGGGAAGTGGTTTTCTGATTTGGGGAGCCATAAGTGGTCGTCGCATCTTGTTATTCGGTCGTTACGTCTGACTTTGACACATGAGGCAACTTGTTGAGCCATTTTTTTAGAGAGAATAAGTTTTAATTGCGGGAACTGCTACGAGCTTCTGGATGAGTAACTTATGTTATGGAGATGCGGTCTCGAATCCATCCCCTTTTTACCTCAGTGACAATATTTGATTATGATTGCATGTAGAGTAATGAAGTTTTATCCGAATTGTTGGCCTCACGAGTATCACTTCATATTTATTTTCCCTTGATAGGTTCGAGTGCGAAGATGTTCTCCTTCTCCATCTTGGGTGAATTGAGGTCCCATCGGAAAATGATATTGGATACTCGTTGGTGTAGCTGAGATGGATGCTCATCGAGACTTGGTCGTAACTCCTAGGTCTAGTTCCTCTTCTTTCTGACAGAACGGGTGTTGAGGTAGCATATCGACTAGCAGCTTTGCATTTTCAGATAAATCTGAGTTTCGGTTGAGCCTCGTCTTGGGGTCTAGTTTCGCCTCATACTTTGTCGTGTTCTTGTCACGATCCTCTGGAGCAGGAAGGGAGACAACATGTATCTTTTTTGGCGGTTTATAACCCTACGTGTCTCTGCAACGCTTTTGACTAGGTCACGAATTTCTTGGAGCCTTTCCAAGCTTCTGCTAAGTTTATCCTGTAGACGATGAAAAGACAAATCCGACGGAAAAAGAACTAGGTCAATCGGATACAGAATGAAAGAGTTATAAATAAAATATTAAAGTGAAGTAAACTTCCCGAGTCCCCTGTGATCAGGTTGAGGGCCCTTGACCTAAACGAATTTTGGAACAAATATTCGTCAGAATCTTCAAGTTTAGAGCGTCATCTGGTCCTTGAGGTCCTTGAGAGTGATAAGGTCGGCTGGATGGTTGCTCCGCCGCGTTCGTAATGAGCTTTATCTTCTCCGGTGAGGTCGATTGCAGGCAAGATCCCATCAGTGCTATTCTCAGCAGTTTTAGTACTCCTTCTTTAGGAAACGTGTACTCGATCTAGATTTATTGGATCTATCCCTATTGGTAACTCTAAAGGTGTTTTTAGATAAGTATGGATGTCGATCTGAGATTTTGCAAGATTCTGTTGAGTCCCCAGGAGCTCGCGTTGGTGCTTACCCATCGTTTTCAAGGATTAACAGTATATTTTCATGAAAAAATCTACTCGGGTGTTTTTTCATGCAGGGAGAGATCCATGTGATCCGGGATGCACTAACATATTTACTAAGGTCAAGCTCGAAAGAGAGAGAAAGTGCTAGTAGGGATAAATCTCTCGGCTAAGTCCGTAATGGATTTACAAAGACTGAATCAAAGGAACGTTTTTGTGTTTGGATTGTTGGAATCGTCTTCCTTCCCAAGAGACCTTGATTGATATCTGTAACTGAGTGAACAACCTCCCACTGTGATCGCCAAAATGTAGTTACCTAAAATCTGAGATCAGCTAAGGGAATCAAGTGCGTAGAATCCTGTTGGGGTTCAGAGATGTAAGGAGCGCAACTGTACCTTGATCAGTGTGAGATTGATTAGGGCTCAACTACATTCCAGTACGAAGTTCATTGGTAGTAGGCTAGTGTCTGTAGCGGCTTAATACAGTGTGGTGTTCAAAACAATATTAGGTCCCGGGTTTTTTCTACATTTCCGGTTTCCTCGTTAGCAAAACTTCTAGTGTCTGTGTTATTTCTTTTCCGCATTATATTTTGTTATATAATTGAAATATCACAGGTTGTGCGTTGAATCGATCAATTGGAAAATCCAACCTTTGGTTATTGATTGAAATTGATTGATCCTTGAACATTGGTATTTGGTACCTGTAGTTACCTAAAATCTGAGAGGGGCTAGAAGTGGGATTCTAGGGTTTCTGAAAGTGAGTTACGGGAGGTTGAGCACAAACAGTCTTCGCCTAAACCACGCACAATGGACATTCAAAGGCTGCTTAAGTCACAGGAAATAAGGATTAGGGCTGGTCTTAGGGAGGGAAGAAGATGAAGAGAGAGATCAGAGAACAAGTTATTGCTCTGAGAGGTTATGAGAAAGATGATCGTAGCTTGGAAAATAGATGACTTATTTATAGCTGATTTATCTAATCTCAAGTCGGTGAAGATAAAGATTGCTTTCCGTGCCGTGCGGAAAAATTCTCTCGTCTCTTCAGGAATAAGGATAAACTAGGTTGAGTTTATCTCATTATTCCACCGCTTTTATTCTCTTATGCGGTGAGAAATAAACCGGGTATTTCTCACACGTGTCATAGACCACCAGACCAAAACCCTAATTGATATCCCCCCATTTGTGTGAAGCTGAGTCTATCTTTGTGATGATGTGTTGAGAGAGAGAGAAATATTCTCTTTAGCCGAGTTGGCCAACATAGAGAGATATTTTCTGTTTTGTGAGAATGACTAGGATGAGTCACGTGAAAAGGCATGGAATTCCCCGGGAATCGTGTGCAGAGTTTGAGAAGAGCTGAGGCTGATCTCCCTCTCTCCATGTCCGGTCACATATGTCATGTGAATACCGTATTATCGGTTGTGGTTCCTTTTGTTGAGCATGTGGATCTCAAGAGAGCTTATCCACATTTTGGATAAATATGTATAGTTCAGGCTCAATTTACTAGCTGTGAGTGTATTTGAGAGGATGAGAAATAGGCTTGAGCACTAGGTAAGGCGTGTGTCTATCATGTGAATCTATCCAAGATTTTGAGGAGAGATTTTGTAGAGAGATTTGAATCTCTCAGAGATTTTTTACGGACGGCTCAAAAATCCCTATGTGATTTTTGCAGAGAGATTTGAATCTCTCAGAGATTTTTGCGGACGGCTCAAATATCCCTCTGTTATTTTTGTAGAGAGATTTGAATCTCTCGGAGATTTTTGCGGATGGCTCAAAAATCCCTCTGTGATTTTTGTAGAGAGATTTGGATCTTTCCGAGATTTTTGCGGACGGATCAAAATCTCTCAGAAGATTTTCTTAACAGATCTGTATCTCTCTACGGTCAGCTGGGACTCGGCCTGGAGAGAAAGAAAAGGCTTTGTTTGCCCGATTAATGTCTCTCCAAGACTTTGGATCATTTGTCTTTGACTAGCGTATCTTGCAGAGATGTGATAAGAATCAATGTGTGTGTCCATATGATGAGCCAACAAGACCAGTGTATCTCGAAAGGATGTCCTAGGAGTCTGTTGAAAGGCTCAGAGGTAGAATAACCAGCGTATCTCGCGGGGATGTCCTAGGAGTTATCCAGAAACCTCAGTAAGTCGAGTCAGAGCCTAGAGCATACATGACCAGTGTATCTCGCGATGATGTACTAGAATCAGTATTTGATCTCAAATAGGGTGAGTCGTGCTTACAGGAGATATGCAAATCTCCTCTCTGGGTCATAAGTCCGCCGAGGACGTTTTTACGCATATACAGAGCCTACATGACCAGCAGCATCTCGTTGAGGATGTATACTAGGAATCATGGCATCACAATCAGCTGAATCTCGCGAAGACATGCTGGAATTGTGGCTGTTCTGGTTCATAAGTATGCCGGGGACGTTTTACGCTATACATAACCTACGTGACCAACAGTATCTCGTTGAGGATGTGCGCTAGGAGCCACGGCATCACGACCAGCAGTGTCTCGCGGGGACGTATACTAGAAATCGTGGCTAAGGATGCCTTGAAGGCCAATGGCTTAATCTCTCTCGTGAGAGTTGAATTTTGTCTACGGTATTGAGATGACGCTTCTGCCCCTTTTCCAAATTTCACCATCTACAGTACCATTCAAGTTATTTCTCTTATATTCAATTGGGCTCGCAAATTCCTATTTGTTAATTGCGGATTGAATTGAGAGATTGAGATATAAAACTCTGTAGATAGTGGATTTTCAACAAAGGGCAAAAACCGTAAAATCATGAGGCATGTTTTTGACACGGATTCCAGGCATGCAACGATTCATATTTTACGAAGCCATGATGAATATGTTTTCGAAAAGCCTCCACCAGCTGAGCATTCGATCCCCGACATTTCGTCGTGACCTCTATGCAGAGTATTTGGGAGGTTCTTCGCAGATTGAGAGCTTAACGCCTTCAGGACATCGGTGATACTCACTGTTCCCTGACTGCAGGAGAGAGACCCACCTCCATATAGAAGAATAGTTGGGCGGCGGATGCCTTCAGGACGTCGGTGACACTCACCGTTCCCTGATTATGTGGAGAGACTGTGCATAGATTCAGGCGGTTCTCCATAGATTGAGAAAACTAACGCCTTCAGGTCGTAAACAACATCGTGACTCCCTGACTATGCACCATTCAGAATAGATGTGACGCTTTAACTGTCTAATATCTTTTCTGCAATAGATTAATCCTGCCGTGACATTCATTACTGAATTTCCAGAATAATCTATTATTGCTCCTATTCCATGGTCGAATCCACGTCCTGATCCCATGGAATGGCAATAAAAATTGCTCATATTCCATGGTCGAATCCACGGCCTGATCCCATGGAATGGCAATAACAATTGATCCTATTCCATGGTCGAATCCACGACTTGATCTCATAGAATGGCAATAAAACAACTGTGCTATCTCATTACTCCGATTTCATGATCGAATCCACTGATCTCATGAAATAGTAATAGATAATCTTAATTACTCCGATTTTATGGTTGATACCACGATCCTATAGGATGGTAATGCTTGTTTTATTACTCTGAATTTGTAGTCGAATCCACAGCTGATCTTGCAAATTAATAATGAACAACTATTCATTTTTATTACTCAGTTTCATGGATTATTCTCCCCTGAATTCATAGATTAGTAATAGATACTCAAAACAACCGGACATCTGGACCATCACTGAGTAAGCCCCACAAAAATGGTGCGAGTGTACTCGACAATGATGCACGACTGAGCACCCGGATGCACGAACGAGTGTCCAAAAATATGAAATAATGAGGAATCCTTCGCAAAACAAGAGAAAACAATAAATATTAATAAAATAATAAGAGACGCCCAGGGCCGGGCTCACCATCCGGCCGTGCCTTAGCCATGGTTGGTCCATGCCTCTCCCATTATTTCCTTATTTTTTGTTATTTCGTGAACTCATGAAAACTCCTTGGTTTTAGCAACTTTCCTTGTTTTTGCAAAACTCGTGAATTCTCCATAACTTGGTGGATTCACAAAATAATATTATAAAACAAAGAGAGGTGTGCGGGACCGGGCAACCTAACCGTCCGACCATGCCTAAGCCGTGGCCGGTCCCACACCTCACAATCCTTAGCTTTTTATAATTATTATTCCCTAATCTCACGAAACTCCTCCGTTTCAACAAAAACTCGTGGATTCTCCATAACTTCAAGGATTCTCCATAACTTTAAAGATTCATAAAAAAATAATAAAATAGGAAAAGGTGTGCGGGACTGGGCAACCTAGCCGTCCGGTCATGCCCTAGCCATGGACGGTCCCATACCTTGCATCCCTAATCTTTCATAATTATTATTTTCCTTAATTCATGAAACTCCTGGGGTTTGAGAAAAATTCATGATTTCTCCATATTTTCTCGAATATTGCTCAAATCACGAAAAACCAAAAGCCAACATAGTCACACGGCTGGCTAGCCTCTCACGGAAATTTTAAATATTAAAACACTTTTATTTTAATATTCTCAAAATATTGATGAATTGAGCATACATGCTCATTCCAACAAAAATCGAGAATTCTCAGTCAAGATGAAACTCTTCTGAAAATTCACTATGTTGCTCGAACGCGCATCAGAAAATACTGAAACTCTCAGTATGGAAACACGGACACCACGGAAACATGTGCATGCCTTCATGACCGACCAGAGTCATTTCTAGGTCTTGCACAAATCCGGTCTCACATGTTTTCATAATTTTGACCTAATTTGCTCAATTGCTCATACTGGGCCCGAACTCTCTCCAACCAACTGGGGGATTCTCCAAATGACCAACAACTGGTCCGGTAACCACCAAGAGTCGGTCCCGTGCTATCTTGGTCGGTCCTCATCTCTCATACCTAGGCTTTATCACCTAATGCTGAATCCAGCAATATTTCAATAAATGATGAAACCTGCATTTAATCATCGTTCTTTCACCAACTCTCAAACTGAGAACCCTGGTGCATGCTCACTCGAGCACTAGGCACCCATGGACGCTCATCATCCCATGTGTTCGGTCCCTACTCACTCATGACCAATTTTCAGCAATTCACCAGTTGATGAAGGATTGATAAAAATTAGGGTTTCGAACAAACGCTCCACGAATCACCATTCTGAGCAAGTTCAAACACAAAATAATGTTGATTCAGCAATCAACATCCAAATTAATAATATTTGGTAATTCACCAATATTTTTGATTAATATTTTATTGAGCCACAACACTAGTAAATAATTCGTCGAATTGAGCAATACTTGCTCAGTTGCTCGAATATTGATCCAACCATCAATGTTCAGTAATTCATCAGTAGTTTGTTGAATTGAGCAACACTTGCTCAGTTACACGCCAAAATTATCAAATTCGTCGAATTGAGCAATACTTGCTCAATTGCTCGACAAACTCTTAATATTCAGCAATTCGTCGAGTTGAGCAGTACTTGCTCAGTCGATCTAGTCAGTAATTCATTGACATCTCAGAGAACTACATGTTCAATCCATGAATCACTGAGCATTCAACACTTATGCTTGATTCAACAAAACTAGACTCACAGTCTAAATCAGTCAACAACTGACTAACTAATACACGTCTGCCTTGCAGACTCCACGATTCGTGAAATATCAATCACGTCACAAATGGGGCGATATCACTTGGGGTTTTCTGGCGGTCTACGGCACGTGGATTCATCCACAACGAGAAATGTGCGTAAGTCGTGTAAACGGTTGAAGGAGGTAGAAAAGTAGTGGGTGCATGATCAGTCAAGTCTCCGCACGACATGGAACTGACTTTACCACGATCTCCCACTTTCCCACTCTTTCACTCAAGAAACCGTCACACTTGCAGGGATCAGTGGTACATCATTCTGGCAATATAAATAAGTCTAAATCGAGGACATCAGGATATCATCAATCATCGATTATCATCATTATCCGTCAACAACTCGATATAAACTTATTCACAGAACTCAACTTCAGCATTCAGCAATATTGCAGAAACCTTCAACACACCTACAATCCTTGATCATCACTGATCCCACACAACTCTCAACTTCCCTCCTACAGATCAACCCATCTCCCTCTTTGTGACCGAATTGACTCTGGAACGGCCATTGTCTTGGTTTAGGCCGGAGTCATACAGATTGATTTCCCGAATCTAAGCACCCCCTTTGCAGCGGTGCATCTGTGTGAGGTTCAACAGTTCGCTCGGTTGAGGAGTCTCGACAGCACGCTCGACTCTCCACTTTCCTAGAAAACCATCAAATCGTTTTTCGCCATCTACAAACTCTTTGATATACTTTTCTTTAGATTGAGTCTGACTGTATAGTTGATTCTCTTGAAAGTATATTGGAGTTTGTCTATTCAGGTTGCCAAACGAAATATTGGATGTGGTTGTTAGACCCCCGCCTTTTCAAGTTTAGAGAACTTTCCTGCAGAATTTGTAAATACGAACAGTCCTGAAATCCTAAGTTTATATAGTTATAATACTTAGAATTAGATGAAACTTTAATATGAGTAACCCATTTAATTCATGAACATGTTATATAAATTTCAAGTCAAACCAAATTCAGAAGGTACCCAAACAATAAATGTTTTGTAGTTACGCCTGTTATAATTCAGACAGGTTGAGAAACTAGAACATATCACAATTCGATATTCAACCATTATCTTTCCTTGAAATTCCTATAGAATGTTTTTGATATTGATGCGATTGCGTGGTGAAAATTTCGTTATGATCAGATTAGTACACATGGTGTATTTGATAGGTACAACATAATTATACACTTGTGCTTGCAGGGTAAATTATTAAATTGACCTAGTATGTGGTTGAAGTTTGAGTTGATTTGTGTGTATGCTTTTGAGACTTAATATGTGTTGAATTTTAATATGATTTAAATGGTATTGTATGTGTGGGAGTATTATTAAGATATAAATCCTTATTTGGCGGTTCATTATGCTTGGATACTTATTCTTGTTTATCTACTTTTTAAGAGGTAAGGTCTGTAAAGTTATCAGGCTTGTGAGAACCGATGAGCAGTAGACGTGTATGTTGATATGTGTGTATTGAAATTTATGTGTTGAGATCAGGTATCATAATATTTATCGCGCTTATGAATACTGGTGTGGCCACAATAGCTATCATGCTTATGAGCGTGCACCTGATAAGGGGTTGTGATTGAGTTTTCCGAGTTTAGGGATATCATTATTCAAATAGTGCATGTCGCGGTGGGAAGTAGAGGAAATTCTTAAAATGTGTATATGTGTGTGATTCTATGAATGACTCATGATAAGCGTTATATTATTTTATTTTGAAATTTAGACTCCTGGTCTTCATATTGTCATAGTTAAGATGTTTAGTATCACTTGATACTTTTGTTGCTCATATGCTTATCAGTGTATATGATGGATTCAGAGAGAACTTGCGATTCAAGGCTATGACCTTGTGTTGATTTTTCCCTTTCAGGTAGCAAAATAAGTAAGTGGATTAATTGTGGGGTTTTCTTGAGTTTCTGTTGCAGTATCTGGGAAGAAGCCGAATCTCTTCCTTGATGTAGTTTTTTGTTGGATTTGTTTTCCCTTAATCTCAACAAGGTTATCACATAGTTATTTAATTTACTTTTTTTATTATTTAATTTTCAAATTAGAACCATTTAAAGTGTTTATCTATTTAATAATATTTATTAGATTTTTTTTAGTAATACTAAATTATTCTTAATTTAAAAAGAAAAGTCTGGACCTATGATAGTGGTACCGCGAGATCCTGGACTCAGTTTTAGTGCCAGAATTAGCGGGGTGTCACAAAACCCTAGTATATCTATAATCTGCATTCATGGTCATTTAGCAGCGCTCCTAAACCAACAATCATGCAATCATACATGACGATAATAATATGAAGTACCTTGTTTTTGATATCTAAATACATCCTTAATCAATATGAAGTGTTGAGCTACTCATGCATTTCTCAAAATCCATGTAAAAATAATATGAAGAAAAAAAAGCAAACCTTATGCTCAATCGTGATGATCAAACACCAAAATCAGCAAACACTAACTCATCTCATTCTCTTCTTGTGTGTAAAACTAATGGTTAGATGATCAAATAGAAGTAGAATTATCTCTTAAATAGGGTTCCTAAATTAGAAGTACCTTTGCCGTCAATCCCGTGCAGAACCGGTTGCCAAAACACACCAAACTCACCTAAGTATGTCATTTGCCAAGCTGGCTTTGAATAGAATGGCTAATTCAGCCGTTGGACTCGTAAAAGACAAAGAAGTCCAGCACATTATCATGGTTCATAAACGGTCAGTTCTCTGAAACTGAAAGTGCAAGCTATCCAACAATCCCAACTACTCTTCCACATACACACATATATCCGTGAGTATTTATTCCTTCTGGATTTTCACTTCTCCGGCACTACGCCACGATCACTAGATTATCCGTGCAAAATTAAACTCCCTGAGTTAGTTATTTTCTTTTTTTGTTTTGCTTAGACATAGGCATGTCTATGAAAATTATTTTTATCTGAGTTTCTCAAACTCTTGAACTCCCTGACTGCTATCTCCCACTATTAAACAAAACCAACTACTACAGTTCCATGGAAATCACCAATAGTTATTGATGAGTGCCTAATAATGTATATATTTATCCCTTTTTGTTGGCATTTAACTCATCTTTTGTGCAGTAATTCTACATTTTATCCCATATTATGTATTTTCATTGTTTTCAAGAATAAATATTTTTCTTACTTAATTTTGCATTTTTAGGTAATAAATAAAGTCTGGATGACTTGCGGAGCGGAAAAGAGCTGAAGAGTAGTGAGAAGCCGGAAGAAATTACGCAAGGAAGCCGCAAAGAATGGAGCGCACGTCCAAAAAGCTAGGAATGGGCTCAAGAAGGAAGAATTGTTCTTAAAGAAGATATGGGCTTGGCATACCCAAGACCCAAAACCCTTACACAAACCCATTTTCTATATCCATACCCGCCTCCATTTTCAGCCGTCGGATTGGATCCATCTCATCATCCGATGGTCGCTCCTTCATCGCGCATCAAAATCTGAAGCTTCTGCAAAACACCATAGTGCCTAAATTCCAAGCCTTCAGATTAGATCACATTTAGATCCAGCGGTCGCTTCTTTGCCAGATCATCAAACTCGATATTTCCGCTTAACACTACAACACCTAACTCCATCTGGCGTCGTTGATTTTGTTGTATTATATAATCCAGCGGTCGCTACAAGCTTCACTCCATCTCGCCGTCAGATTGTTCTATCAACTCCACATCTCACGGCTCAGCGTCGCAGATCATCAAACTCGATACGCCCGCTTAACACCATAGTACCAGAAACATATAACCCAAACAAACTACCCCTTCTTCTTTCTTCCATCGAGCTCTTCTTCACCACCATACACTGTTTGCAGAACCAACTCCACTGCCACCACCGCCGTACCTCCATGTCCGCTACCACCAACTCTCCACCTGCTCAACCACCGAAACCCCTATCACTCTAACATGCCTCTCACTTCTTTTCACTGTTTTCCCCTAGTCTAGGGTTTTGAAAATAGAGAAAAAGCATTGATAGACATGGTAGAGAATTAGGTGAAGCTAGAAAAGAAATCAAGGTATGGGAAAGGCACCAGGAGAGTCAGAGGAAGAATGGGTCGAGTTTAATTTGATGTTGCTACATCAAATTAGGTAAAAAAATCAAACCCTAGGTCTGTAAAATTAGGGTTTTTAATTTAGGGTTCATAGGTCCCTTTTTGTATAAATTGAACACAAGGGTGTCGAATAGAGGGTGTTCTTGGACTAGCCAAGTTACCAATTAGGTTTAATTTTAGTTCGTAAAATTTTAATTTTAATTTCAATTTATGCCTGTTACTGTTTTAATTTAGTGTTAATTTCTTGTTTGCATGTTGTTTTAATCCCACTGACAATTCCATGTTAATGTCTACTCTTAATTTCTTTTGATTTTCAATTTCACTGTCTTTATCAATTTCACTGTCTTATGTCAGTTTAATTTTAATTGTTTTGATTTTTTTTGCAAATGTTATGTTAGTATCCTGTTTAGGTTAATTTTGTTCATTGTTAATGTTTGTCCCCTGTTAATGATAATCCTGTTAGTGTTAACTCTGTTTAATGTGCCTTTGTTAGTTTAAATGCTCAACTTGCTCAACTGTTGTTTTAATTCACTGTTAGTTTAATGGAATGTTAGGCTAGAAGCTTTGAAGCATTGTTTTGATTGAGCAGTGGGGAGAAACTAGTGCTCACTAGTGACTGTGAGCAATCTGGTTTTCTTCCCACTCTAATTGTATGCTTAGGATGCGTTGTGTTGATTGAGCATTGGGAGAAATTAGTGCTCATAGCAAGCTAATTCTCTTCCCATTCTATTTGTATGCCTAGAGCCACTGCCTTGGCCTTGCATTGTCACCATTTCACTTTCACCATCTCCCCTGCCCTTGGCTTAGGCCTTGGTTCATTTGCATTGTTCTCTGCTTGTTTAGTCATTGTCTTGTAAATTTTCTCCATTGTCTTTGCTTCACTGCCATCTCTGTTTTCTTCCTCTTGCCTTGTTTTGCCCTGTTGTTGCCTCCCTTCCACTGCTGTGCAGTACTGCTGCTGCTGCTGCTTTCTTTGCCTTGTGCTGTGCACTGCTTCTGCTACTGCAGCTGCTGCTGCAACCCTTGCTGTTGTGCACTTTCCCTTTGCACTGCTGCATTGCTTTCCTTCCCCTTCTGCTGCCCCTGTTGCTGTCACTGCTGCTGCTGCAACTGAGCTTGGCTCACAGCAATCCAAAAGCCCAAAGCTCAAGTTCAGTTCATTGAAACCAAAGGCTAAAAGCCCAGGTTCAAAGCCCACTCACTGGTAATTCCATAGTCCACTGAGCCCAAGCCTAAGTTTAAGACCAAAGCCCAAGTTCATTATTAAGGCCCAGTTCAATTCATTTTAAGACCAACTGAGTCTAAGGCTCAGTTCAATTCAAAGGCCCAAGGCCTAAAGCACTTCATCATTACAAACAAACCCACTAAGCCCAAAGCAAATTTAGAGCCCAATAGCAATTTAGAGCCCAAATAGCTAAACACTACAAAACACTCCCAATCTCTGTGGATCGACCCGTACTTGCACGAGCTACAACCGACGACCGTGCACTTGCGGTATTACTGTAGGCCCGCGTTTTTATTGCGCTCAATTTTATACACGTTCCCGGGCCCACCAGTTATCTCTACTGATATGAATGGATTGAGCAGCAGCCACCTACTCCGATCACCATCTATCTATAGCTTCATGACCGATCGTCATCACTGCCATTAATAACATCAACTAATATCGATTTTAAACTTCAATTCCACCACAGGTTCAACCAACAACTCAGCTACAATTAGGATATGGGCATCCAACTCAAAACCAATTGGAAATGAATGGAGTGGCTATAAGGATTATAAACTGCATGACCTTAGATATCCCAGACAATGTACGACTAATAATCTCAACACGCCCCCTCATGTATAACCTCGTCGGGTATAACACGTGGACAACAAATCGGGTAATGCGGAGTAAAGGTGCGGTCAAACGACTCGACAAAAATAGCTCTGATACCATACTATAAAAAGGGCATTCAACTTAAAAGAAATTGGCTATGAGTGGAGTGGTCCTTCCATATTATATTTAAGTTAATTATGTGGAAACTAGCGATGTGAGACTATTGTTCTTCTGCACGCCCTGTCACGTGGAAGGCCAGTAACTCGACCTTACATGTGGACCTACGTACGAGTGACCAAAATCGGTCACGGGTGTACTTGTGATATTCGGTCATGGTGAAAAAGCGGGGGTAAACCACACCCAATATTTCGATTAGAAATCTGTATGGACAAACTCCAATATACTTTCTAGAGAATCAACTAGACAGGCAGACTCAATCTAGATAAAAGTATATCAAAGAGTTTGTATCTCAATCTCTCGATTTGATCTCTACTCAAGAAAATAGAAATCTACGAGTCTAGAGAGATAACTTGGATGGTACCAAAGACCAATATCCAAGTGTCAATCAATTTAATTCAACAACCCAAAAGGTCGGACGTTCTAATTAATTGAACAACGTACAACCTGTGATATTTCAATTATATAACAAAATATAACGCGGAATAGAAATAACATAGACACCAGAATTTTGTTAACGAGGAAACCGAAAATGCAGAAAAACCCCGGGACCTAGTCCGGATTGAACACACACTGTATTAATCCGCTACAAACACTAGCCTACTACAAACTAACTTTGGCCTGGACTGTAGTTGAACCCCAACCAATCTCACACTGATCCAAGGTACAGTTATGCTCCTACGTCTCTGATCCCAGCAGGATGCTACGTACTTGATTCCCTTAGCTGATCTCACCCACAACTAAGAGTTGCTACGACCCAAATTCGAAGACTTTGATAAAAAAATCGATATCACACAGAAAAGTCTACGGTCATAGATAAATCCATCTCCCACGAATATACCTATGAGTTTTGTTCCGTCTTTTGATAAATCAAGGTGAACAGGAACCAATTGATAATCCATACTTATATTCTCGAAGAACATCCTAATATTATCAATCACCTCACAACAATCTTAATCGTATGGTAGCGATACAAGATGTTGCGGAATCACAAACGATGAGACAAAGATGTTTGTGATTGCTTTTTATCTTGCCTATCGGAGATAGAAATCTCAATCCAATTATTACAATTGTACTCGTACGATAGAAACAACAAGATCAGATCACACAACTACAAGAAAGTAGTATCGGTATGGCTTCACAATCCCAATGAAGTCTTTAAGTCGTTAACCCGGTTTGAGAAAAGAAAACCAAAGGTTAAATGAGAATCGACTCTAGCTTACAACTAGTATCACACGTAAGGTGTGGGGATTAGGTTTCCCAGTTGCTAGAGTTCTCCCTTATGTAGTCTTTCAGATCAGGGTTTGCAATCAATGTTAGCTTAGTAACAAAGCATTCAACATTCACCGTTAGATGAAAACCTTATTAGATTCAAGCTAATATTTATCAACCGTTAGACAAAAAATATAGCTTGTTATACACAAGTGAAATGCACGTCTCTAGGCTCGTGTAACCGTACCCAAAATTGTACATTAGTTGGTTCAACAATAGTTAACCAAATGGTTAGCCATATGATCATTTTCATGTCAACCAAATTCTTCTTCACCATAACTAGGTAAAATGACTCAAATGAACTAGTTAGAGAGTTGTTCAATTGCTTAGATATTATGTAACTTCACAAGACACAATCGAAGCAAAAACGATTTGATTCACTCGAATCGGTTCATGAACTTTATAGCCACGGTTTGCAAAAGCATTCCTTAACCAATATAAAGATGTGTTCAAGAACAATCGTTTTTAGATATAACCTACTCAAGTTCGCGGACTGGGTTCGCGGACTTAAGTTCCCGGAAAGAGTTTTCAGACTCCAACAGATATTCTCGAGTCGAGAACTATCGTCAGTTCGCGGACTGGGTTCGCGGACTGTGTTTGCTGAGTGAGTTCTCAAAATCCAACAGATATTCTAGGGTTGAGAACTTCCGCCAGTTCGGGGACTGAGTTCGCAAACTGTGCAAACTTCCGGTTCTCTTGATCAACAAAGTTCGCAAACTTTGGTTCAAGGAATAAGACTTATACATATATGTGTTTCCACAACAATGCTTATATCCACCAATGGTTATATAATCTAAACTCTCATTTCAATCATTGAAACATTCTCAGAGAACGATATATAGTTGTTATTCACAAACTATTTTTCGTTAGAGCAATTTTCAAAGTGGTTGAAACATAACATGACTTTCGTCACTAGGTAAAGATGAACTTGGTTAAAGCGAAAGCAACACATATTTCTAGAAATATATAGGCGAGATAAACTCGGCTCGAAATATCAAATGTGTATAATCTAAGTCTATATAGCAAAACGACTTTTGTCTCAAGATAGGATATAAATAGACTTTTGAGTTATAGATAAGTTCAAGTCTCCATATACCTTTTAGTCGATGATTTTTCCACCGGTTCTTTGAGTAGTTCTTCGTCTTGTATGATGATCACCATGGAGTTCTTGAGCTCAACTACACTTTCTATCTTAGTCCGAGACCTTAGCTATAGTAGACTAGAAATCAAGACTTATAGTTTTGATCACTAACATTGACAAACATGCTTGAGATAGCAACGCATGCGAGTTCGACCAAGCAATGCTCTAACAATGTCTCCCTTTGTCAACTTTAGTGGCAAAACTATTAATGCATGTGGAGTACAAAAAAGATAAATACATTTTTGAAGCTCCTATTCCACATGCCTAATCTTCAACATTACTCGAAATCTTCGTCACTTCTAAGTAGTCCAATGATCCCAAAGGTTGTAAGTTTAGCATCATCGTTGTTGAAAATCCGTAGCTATAACAATGAGAAAACAGAGTTCTCGATCATTGTTATACAGTGACATAGTATCATTACCCAGTATCAAAGTTCAATTGTATTACAACTTTGACAACAATACTATGGTGATATGTATCACTCCCCCTTAGTCAATACTCTATCTCACATAGAAACCACTCCCCCTTACATAATGATCTGAAAACCATATGTATTGTAGTGTGAACTACATACTAATTCTCTCCCTTTTTGTCAATAAAATTGGCAAAGGTACAAGAACGGGATCCTAATGAAATTTCCGAAAGAGACATTTCATGACCAAAAGAAAGCATATATCAACTTGTTCTTTAGATGCAATCATAAAGCCTAAGCTAAATTTATTCATCAAGGATTTTAAAGATACAAGATAACCCCTATAATATTCCACAGCCGCACTCCCCAAAAAGATATAGCAATTAAGCGCAAGTTCAAAAGAACTCTCCCCCATAAAATGTCATTCCCGAAAGAACAACAAGAGAGACCTTAATTTCAAAATAAAAGAAGGATTTCTTTGGACACTACACACAAAGGACTTTTGACAGAAAAATCAACCCTACTGAAACAAGTACAGAATTGAAGTAAACACTTACTGGAGTTTCAAACTCGATTACCCAAAAGATTGATAAAAGCACAGGGGCTAGAGTCATATAAACAATTAATGAACCAAGACAACACCAATAGAATGCCGAAAGTGTTGAACGTAGCAGTGTCTAGTGGTTTGGCGAGAATATCAGCCAATTGTTATTCGGAAGGCACAAATTTCACACTTATGATACCATTTTCATAGAGATCTCGAATAAAATGGTACCTTATATTAATGTGCTTAGTTCTTGAGTGCTCAACAGGATTCTCAGTGATTCGAATCGCACTTGAGTTATCACAAAAGATCTTCATTATTCCAATATCAATTCCATAATTAGCTAGCATTTGTTTCATCCATAGAAGTTGAGTACAACATGAACCAGCAGCAATATACTCTGCTTCACATGTAAACAGGGATTGTGAATTCTGCTTCTTGCTATGCCAAGCCACAAGATTCAGTCCTACATAGGAGAAACCCTCTGATGTACTTTTTCTGTCTTCTACACATCCTGCCCAATCATCATCTGAATAAGCAGAAAGGTCAGTGTTAGTATCAAAAGTGTAAGATAGACCATACCCGACAGTGTGATTGATATGTCATATGATCCATGTTGCAGTTGCAAGATGAGATTCCTTTGGATTAGCCTGAAACCTAACACAACAACCAACACTAAAAGAAATATCAGGTCTAGTGGCTGTAAGATATAAAAGGCTACCAATAATAGATCGATACAAATTTTGATCCGCTTTTACTCCTTTCTCATCTCTATGTAGTTTACCAGTAGTGGGCATAGGTGTCAGTTTTGGAGTTGACTTATCCATACCGAATTTTGACGCAAGATCCCTTGCATACTTTTCCTGGGATAAGTAAATTCCATCATTATGTTGTTTAATTTGTAATCCTAAGAAGAATTTTAGTTCACCAACATTGCTCATTTCAAATTCTTTAGCAAGTGAGACTTGGAAGTCCTTTGCAATTTTCTCAGAAGTTGAACCATAAATGATATAATCAATGTAGACTTGAGCAATAACAACATCTTTCCCACTCCATTTGGTAAACAACGTTTTATCAGCTCCGCCTCTTGAAAAACCTTTTCTAATAAGAGAAGTGGTAAGTTTTTCAAACCAGGCTCTAGGTGCTTATTTTAACCCATATAAGGCCTTCTTGAGTTTAAGAACATGATCTGGAAAATCACGATTTTCAAACCCTTAGGTTGAGCGACATAGACTTCCTCCTTCAATATCCCGTTTAGGAATGCGGATTTTATATCCATTTGAAACAGCTTAACCTTAAGAAAACAAGCACGAGCTAATAAAAGTCGAATGGACTCAAGGCGTGCCACAAGAGCAAATGTTTCGTCAAAGTCAATACCTTCAATCTGTGAATATCCTTGAGCGACAAGTCTGGATTTATTTCTGACAATTGTTCCGAATTCATCAGACTTATTCTTGAATATCCATTTAGTACCAAAAATATTAATATTGGAAGGACAAGGTACAAGTTCCCATGCGTCTTGTCTTTGAAATTGATTTAACTCTTCATGCATTGCATTCACCCAAAAGGGATCGCTCGGAACTTCATCAATATTCCTTGGTTCTACTTATGAAAGATAACAACCATAAAAGAAATATTTTGAAGTTGTCATCTTGTCTTAGCTGTAGAATCTCTTCCTTCAATAATACTATTGGGATCATGATTCCTTTGAATCCAGAGGTGTCGTGGAGGGACACGTTCTTGTTCAACAGGAGTAGCTTGATCATTACTCTTCTCCTCGTCACTAGAAATATCAGGGTCAGTGATAGTTGGGATAACTTCGAATGAATCTGGAATTTCTTTGACTTTCTCAATTGTCTCAGTTGGAGGAAATTCAGCAAGAGGATTATCATGATGAAAATTACTGATATCATCGATGATAACATTAGCAGATTCCATCATGACTTGGGTTCCGAGATTAAACACTCGAAAACCACGACTATCAGAAGCATAGCCAAGAAAGATACCTTCATCACTTTTGGTATCAAATTTCCCTCTCTGTTCTCAATCTTTTAGAATGTAGCACTTACTTCCGAACACTCTGAGATAGTGTAAGTTGGATCGACCCGTACTTGCACGAGCTACAACCGACGACCGTGCACTTGCGGTATTACTGTAGGCCCGCGTTTTTATTGCGCTCAATTTTATACACGTTCCCGGGCCCACCAGTTATCTCTACTGATATGAATGGATTGAGCAGCAGCCACCTACTCCGATCACCATCTATCTATAGCTTCATGACCGATCGTCATCACTGCCATTAATAACATCAACTAATATCGATTTTAAACTTCAATTCCACCACAGGTTCAACCAACAACTCAGCTACAATTAGGATATGGGCATCCAACTCAAAACCAATTGGAAATGAATGGAGTGGCTATAAGGATTATAAACTGCATGACCTTAGATATCCCAGACAATGTACGACTAATAATCTCAACACGCCCCCTCATGTATAACCTCGTCGGGTATAACACGTGGACAACAAATCGGGTAATGCGGAGTAAAGGTGCGGTCAAACGACTCGACAAAAATAGCTCTGATACCATACTATAAAAAGGGCATTCAACTTAAAAGAAATTGGCTATGAGTGGAGTGGTCCTTCCATATTATATTTAAGTTAATTATGTGGAAACTAGCGATGTGAGACTATTGTTCTTCTGCACGCCCTGTCACGTGGAAGGCCAGTAACTCGACCTTACATGTGGACCTACGTACGAGTGACCAAAATCGGTCACGGGTGTACTTGTGATATTCGGTCATGGTGAAAAAGCGGGGGTAAACCACACCCAATATTTCGATTAGAAATCTGTATGGACAAACTCCAATATACTTTCTAGAGAATCAACTAGACAGGCAGACTCAATCTAGATAAAAGTATATCAAAGAGTTTGTATCTCAATCTCTCGATTTGATCTCTACTCAAGAAAATAGAAATCTACGAGTCTAGAGAGATAACTTGGATGGTACCAAAGACCAATATCCAAGTGTCAATCAATTTAATTCAACAACCCAAAAGGTCGGACGTTCTAATTAATTGAACAACGTACAACCTGTGATATTTCAATTATATAACAAAATATAACGCGGAATAGAAATAACATAGACACCAGAATTTTGTTAACGAGGAAACCGAAAATGCAGAAAAACCCCGGGACCTAGTCCGGATTGAACACACACTGTATTAATCCGCTACAAACACTAGCCTACTACAAACTAACTTTGGCCTGGACTGTAGTTGAACCCCAACCAATCTCACACTGATCCAAGGTACAGTTATGCTCCTACGTCTCTGATCCCAGCAGGATGCTACGTACTTGATTCCCTTAGCTGATCTCACCCACAACTAAGAGTTGCTACGACCCAAATTCGAAGACTTTGATAAAAAAATCGATATCACACAGAAAAGTCTACGGTCATAGATAAATCCATCTCCCACGAATATACCTATGAGTTTTGTTCCGTCTTTTGATAAATCAAGGTGAACAGGAACCAATTGATAATCCATACTTATATTCTCGAAGAACATCCTAATATTATCAATCACCTCACAACAATCTTAATCGTATGGTAGCGATACAAGATGTTGCGGAATCACAAACGATGAGACAAAGATGTTTGTGATTGCTTTTTATCTTGCCTATCGGAGATAGAAATCTCAATCCAATTATTACAATTGTACTCGTACGATAGAAACAACAAGATCAGATCACACAACTACAAGAAAGTAGTATCGGTATGGCTTCACAATCCCAATGAAGTCTTTAAGTCGTTAACCCGGTTTGAGAAAAGAAAACCAAAGGTTAAATGAGAATCGACTCTAGCTTACAACTAGTATCACACGTAAGGTGTGGGGATTAGGTTTCCCAGTTGCTAGAGTTCTCCCTTATGTAGTCTTTCAGATCAGGGTTTGCAATCAATGTTAGCTTAGTAACAAAGCATTCAACATTCACCGTTAGATGAAAACCTTATTAGATTCAAGCTAATATTTATCAACCGTTAGACAAAAAATATAGCTTGTTATACACAAGTGAAATGCACGTCTCTAGGCTCGTGTAACCGTACCCAAAATTGTACATTAGTTGGTTCAACAATAGTTAACCAAATGGTTAGCCATATGATCATTTTCATGTCAACCAAATTCTTCTTCACCATAACTAGGTAAAATGACTCAAATGAACTAGTTAGAGAGTTGTTCAATTGCTTAGATATTATGTAACTTCACAAGACACAATCGAAGCAAAAACGATTTGATTCACTCGAATCGGTTCATGAACTTTATAGCCACGGTTTGCAAAAGCATTCCTTAACCAATATAAAGATGTGTTCAAGAACAATCGTTTTTAGATATAACCTACTCAAGTTCGCGGACTGGGTTCGCGGACTTAAGTTCCCGGAAAGAGTTTTCAGACTCCAACAGATATTCTCGAGTCGAGAACTATCGTCAGTTCGCGGACTGGGTTCGCGGACTGTGTTTGCTGAGTGAGTTCTCAAAATCCAACAGATATTCTAGGGTTGAGAACTTCCGCCAGTTCGGGGACTGAGTTCGCAAACTGTGCAAACTTCCGGTTCTCTTGATCAACAAAGTTCGCAAACTTTGGTTCAAGGAATAAGACTTATACATATATGTGTTTCCACAACAATGCTTATATCCACCAATGGTTATATAATCTAAACTCTCATTTCAATCATTGAAACATTCTCAGAGAACGATATATAGTTGTTATTCACAAACTATTTTTCGTTAGAGCAATTTTCAAAGTGGTTGAAACATAACATGACTTTCGTCACTAGGTAAAGATGAACTTGGTTAAAGCGAAAGCAACACATATTTCTAGAAATATATAGGCGAGATAAACTCGGCTCGAAATATCAAATGTGTATAATCTAAGTCTATATAGCAAAACGACTTTTGTCTCAAGATAGGATATAAATAGACTTTTGAGTTATAGATAAGTTCAAGTCTCCATATACCTTTTAGTCGATGATTTTTCCACCGGTTCTTTGAGTAGTTCTTCGTCTTGTATGATGATCACCATGGAGTTCTTGAGCTCAACTACACTTTCTATCTTAGTCCGAGACCTTAGCTATAGTAGACTAGAAATCAAGACTTATAGTTTTGATCACTAACATTGACAAACATGCTTGAGATAGCAACGCATGCGAGTTCGACCAAGCAATGCTCTAACAATGTCTCCCTTTGTCAACTTTAGTGGCAAAACTATTAATGCATGTGGAGTACAAAAAAGATAAATACATTTTTGAAGCTCCTATTCCACATGCCTAATCTTCAACATTACTCGAAATCTTCGTCACTTCTAAGTAGTCCAATGATCCCAAAGGTTGTAAGTTTAGCATCATCGTTGTTGAAAATCCGTAGCTATAACAATGAGAAAACAGAGTTCTCGATCATTGTTATACAGTGACATAGTATCATTACCCAGTATCAAAGTTCAATTGTATTACAACTTTGACAACAATACTATGGTGATATGTATCACTCCCCCTTAGTCAATACTCTATCTCACATAGAAACCACTCCCCCTTACATAATGATCTGAAAACCATATGTATTGTAGTGTGAACTACATACTAATTCTCTCCCTTTTTGTCAATAAAATTGGCAAAGGTACAAGAACGGGATCCTAATGAAATTTCCGAAAGAGACATTTCATGACCAAAAGAAAGCATATATCAACTTGTTCTTTAGATGCAATCATAAAGCCTAAGCTAAATTTATTCATCAAGGATTTTAAAGATACAAGATAACCCCTATAATATTCCACAGCCGCACTCCCCAAAAAGATATAGCAATTAAGCGCAAGTTCAAAAGAACTCTCCCCCATAAAATGTCATTCCCGAAAGAACAACAAGAGAGACCTTAATTTCAAAATAAAAGAAGGATTTCTTTGGACACTACACACAAAGGACTTTTGACAGAAAAATCAACCCTACTGAAACAAGTACAGAATTGAAGTAAACACTTACTGGAGTTTCAAACTCGATTACCCAAAAGATTGATAAAAGCACAGGGGCTAGAGTCATATAAACAATTAATGAACCAAGACAACACCAATAGAATGCCGAAAGTGTTGAACGTAGCAGTGTCTAGTGGTTTGGCGAGAATATCAGCCAATTGTTATTCGGAAGGCACAAATTTCACACTTATGATACCATTTTCATAGAGATCTCGAATAAAATGGTACCTTATATTAATGTGCTTAGTTCTTGAGTGCTCAACAGGATTCTCAGTGATTCGAATCGCACTTGAGTTATCACAAAAGATCTTCATTATTCCAATATCAATTCCATAATTAGCTAGCATTTGTTTCATCCATAGAAGTTGAGTACAACATGAACCAGCAGCAATATACTCTGCTTCACATGTAAACAGGGATTGTGAATTCTGCTTCTTGCTATGCCAAGCCACAAGATTCAGTCCTACATAGGAGAAACCCTCTGATGTACTTTTTCTGTCTTCTACACATCCTGCCCAATCATCATCTGAATAAGCAGAAAGGTCAGTGTTAGTATCAAAAGTGTAAGATAGACCATACCCGACAGTGTGATTGATATGTCATATGATCCATGTTGCAGTTGCAAGATGAGATTCCTTTGGATTAGCCTGAAACCTAACACAACAACCAACACTAAAAGAAATATCAGGTCTAGTGGCTGTAAGATATAAAAGGCTACCAATAATAGATCGATACAAATTTTGATCCGCTTTTACTCCTTTCTCATCTCTATGTAGTTTACCAGTAGTGGGCATAGGTGTCAGTTTTGGAGTTGACTTATCCATACCGAATTTTGACGCAAGATCCCTTGCATACTTTTCCTGGGATAAGTAAATTCCATCATTATGTTGTTTAATTTGTAATCCTAAGAAGAATTTTAGTTCACCAACATTGCTCATTTCAAATTCTTTAGCAAGTGAGACTTGGAAGTCCTTTGCAATTTTCTCAGAAGTTGAACCATAAATGATATAATCAATGTAGACTTGAGCAATAACAACATCTTTCCCACTCCATTTGGTAAACAACGTTTTATCAGCTCCGCCTCTTGAAAAACCTTTTCTAATAAGAGAAGTGGTAAGTTTTTCAAACCAGGCTCTAGGTGCTTATTTTAACCCATATAAGGCCTTCTTGAGTTTAAGAACATGATCTGGAAAATCACGATTTTCAAACCCTTAGGTTGAGCGACATAGACTTCCTCCTTCAATATCCCGTTTAGGAATGCGGATTTTATATCCATTTGAAACAGCTTAACCTTAAGAAAACAAGCACGAGCTAATAAAAGTCGAATGGACTCAAGGCGTGCCACAAGAGCAAATGTTTCTTCAAAGTCAATACCTTCAATCTGTGAATATCCTTGAGCGACAAGTCTGGATTTATTTCTGACAATTGTTCCGAATTCATCAGACTTATTCTTGAATATCCATTTAGTACCAAAAATATTAATATTGGAAGGACAAGGTACAAGTTCCCATGCGTCTTGTCTTTGAAATTGATTTAACTCTTCATGCATTGCATTCACCCAAAAGGGATCGCTCGGAACTTCATCAATATTCCTTGGTTCTACTTATGAAAGATAACAACCATAAAAGAAATATTTTGAAGTTGTCATCTTGTCTTAGCTGTAGAATCTCTTCCTTCAATAATACTATTGGGATCATGATTCCTTTGAATCCAGAGGTGTCGTGGAGGGACACGTTCTTGTTCAACAGGAGTAGCTTGATCATTACTCTTCTCCTCGTCACTAGAAATATCAGGGTCAGTGATAGTTGGGATAACTTCGAATGAATCTGGAATTTCTTTGACTTTCTCAATTGTCTCAGTTGGAGGCAATTCAGCAAGAGGATTATCATGATGAAAATTACTGATATCATCGATGATAACATTAGCAGATTCCATCATGACTTGGGTTCCGAGATTAAACACTCGAAAACCACGACTATCAGAAGCATAGCCAAGAAAGATACCTTCATCACTTTTGGTATCAAATTTCCCTCTCTGTTCTCAATCTTTTAGAATGTAGCACTTACTTCCGAACACTCTGAGATAGTGTAAGTTGGGTTTTCTTCCGTATCACAACTCACAAGGAGTATTTAGGGCTTTAGACCGTAAGTAAACACGGTTGATCAAATAACATGCTGTAAAAACAGCTTCTCCCCAAAACCTTAATGGAAGGTTTTTGTTATGGAGCATTACCCAGGCCATTTCCTGAATGTTCCTATTTTTCTTTCTATAACTCCATTAGCTTGAGGAGTAATGGGTGGTGAGTATTGTTGAATAATCCCCAGTTCGTCACAAAATTAAAACACCTTAGTGTCTTTGAATTCAGTTCCACGGTCGCTTCTAATCTTCTTTAGTTTGCGACCTTGTTCGTTCTGGATCCTTTTAACAATAATCTTGAATTCACCAAGGGTTTCATTCTTATGAGACAGAAATGCAACCCAAGTGAATCTGGTGTAATCATCTACCATAACTAAAGCATACTTCTTACCAGCAACCGTGGGTTGTTGAATTGGTCCGAAGAGATCCATATGAATTAAATCAAGTGGAGATTTAGTGAGAATATCTCGTGATGATTTATGGTAAACTTTCGTTTGTTTACCCTTTTGACAGGCACCACATACACCTTCAATCTTTGCATTGGTTTTGGGAATGCCTCTAACAAGTTCTTTATTAATGATCTTAGTTAGGAGACGATAATTGATGTGACCAAAACGCTCATGCCAAAGATGTGTAGATTCCGCCTTAGTCAAATTGCAACAGTTGCTGAACTGAGTATCGAGAAGATAACAGTTGTTTTTACCACGAGTTCCTTGCAAACTGACTTTCCCAGTTTTGTCAACAATGTCACATCCATTTGCATTGAAGACAACTCGAAGGCCTTTGTTACAAATTTGACTAATAGAAAGAAGATTTGCAGTCATACCTTTTACGTATACTACATCATGGATTTCAGGTACGCCGAGTAGTTTGATCGTCCCCTTCTTGCTTATGTAGCAACAACTCACATCTCCAAATGTTACTGTTCCACCTTCATAGTTGTCATAAGAAACAAACCATGTGAGATCACCTGTCATATGTCTACTACATCCACTGTCAAGAAACCATTGAAAGGGTGATGTTGATTTTAAAGCAAAATCTCCCATACTATCAGTACTTTTCAGTTTAGGATTTCATGATAGTTTTGTACGCCTTTTTAGAGAAGTGATATGTTGTTTAAGTTTCTTATGAAGATTACTTGCAACTTTCAGACTCTTTTGAAAAGACATACAAACATGTTGAAGGTGATTGGAGGAATCGCAAGACAACCATGGGCCAACACCTTTAAGATCTTATGAGAAGTTTCGAGTTATATCAATTTTCCCGACATATGATTGATGTTTATTATCTGACTTACGACTATTCTTCATAGAGGAATAACTGAATTACTCAGATCCATCAAAGGATTTTTAAAGGCTTCCAAATACTTAAGTATTGCAATTTCTGCAACAAAATCAGAATTGATCCGGATTTGTTCATCCAAACTTTTTTGTAGAATACACAGTTTATTAGAAACTTCTTCTACGATTGGTTTTTAAACCCGGTGAAGCATTACTTGAGACTTTATCGTCCATATAATCAGATCGCTACAAACACCGACTTGTAAGGTCAACGTGTTTGCCTGCTCTGATACCAATTTAAAAAGCAGGGGTATAAAAACCACACCCAATATTTCGATTAGAAATCTGTATGGACAAACTCCAATATACTTTCTAGAGAATCAACTAGACAGTCAGACTCAATCTAGATAAAAGTATATCAAAGAGTTTATATCTCAATCTCTCGATTTGATCTACACTCAAGCAAATAGATCAAAGAGAGATAACTTGGATAGTACCAAAGACCAATATCCAAGTGTCAATCAATTTAAATCAACAACCCAAAAGGTCGGGTGTTCTAATTGATTGAACAACACACAACCTGTGATATTTCAATTATATAACAAAATATAATGCGGAATAGAAATAACACAGAAACTAGAATTTTGTTAACGAGGAAACCGCAAATGTAGAAAAACCCCGGGACCTAGTCCAAATTGAACTCAAACTGTATTAAGCCGCTACAGACACTAACCTACTACAAACTAACTTCGGTCTGGACTGTAGTTGAACCAAAACCAATTTCACACTGATCCAAGGTACAGTTATGATCCTACGTCTCTGATCCCAGCAGGATGCTACGTACTTGATTCCCTTAGCTGATCTCACCCATAAATAAGAGTTGCTACGACCCAAAGTCGAAGACTTTAATTAACAAATCTGTATCACACAGAAAAGTCTAGGTGATTGATAAATCTGTCTCCCAAGAATATACCTATGAGTTTTGTTACGTCTTTTGATAAATCAAGGTGAACAGGAACCAATTGATAATCTGGACTTATATTCCCGAAGAACAACCTAGTATTATCAATCACCTCACAACAATCTTAATCGTATGGTAGCGAAACAAGATGTTGCGGAATCACAAATGATGAGACGAAGATGTTTGCGATTAATTTTTATCTTGCCTATCGGAGATAGAAATCTCAAGTCAATTATTACAATTGTACTCGTACGATAGAAACAACAAGATCAGATAACACAACTACAAGAAAGTAGTATCGGTCTGGCTTCACAATCCCAATGAAGTTTTTAAGTCGTTAACCTAGTTTGAGAAAAGAAAACCAGAGGTTAAAGGAGAATCGACTCTAGCTTACAACTAGTATCACACGTAAGGTGTGGGGATTAGGTTTCCCAGTTGCTATAGTTTTCTATTATATGGTCTTTCAAATCAGGGTTTGCAATCAATGTTAGCTTAGTAACAAAGCATTCATTATTCACTGTTAGATGAAAACCTGATTAGATTCAAGCTAATATTTATCAACCGTTAGATCGAAAATATAACTTGTTATACACAAGTGAAATGCATATTTCTAGGCTCGTGTAACCGTATCCAAACTTGTACATTAGTTGGTTCAACAATAGTTAACCAAATGGTTAGACATATGATCACTTTCATATCAACCATATTATTCTTCACCATAACTAGTTCAAATGACTTAAATGAACTAGTTACAGAGTTGTTCAATTGCTTAGATCTTGTGTAACTTCACAAGACACAATCGAAGCAAAAACGATTTGATTCACTCGAATCGGTTCATGAACTTTATATCCACGGTTTTCAAAAGCGTTCCTTGATCAATATAAAGATGAGTTCAAGAACAATCGTTTTTAGATATAACCTACTCAAGTTCGCGGACTGGGTTCGCGGACTTAAGTTCCCGGAAAGAGTTTTCAAACTCCAGCAGATATTCTCGGGACGAGAACTATCGTCAGTTCGCGGACTGAGTTTTCTGAGTGAGTTCTCAAACTTCAACAGATATTCTCGGGTGGAGAACTTCCGCCAGTTCGCGGACTGAGTTCACAAACTGTGCAAACTTCCGGTTCTCTTGATCAACAAAGTTCGCAAACTTTGGTTCAAGGAATAAGACTTATACATATATGTGTTTCGACAACGATGCTTATATCCACCAATGGTTACATAATCTAAATTCTCATTTCAATCAGTGAAACATTCTCAGAGAACGTTATATAGTTGTTATTCACAAACTATTTTTCGTCAGAGCAATTTTCAAAGTGATTGAAACATAACATGACTTTCGTCACTAGGTAAAGATGAACTTGGTTAAAGTGAAAGCTTACCAACATATATTTCGAGAAATAGATAGGAGAGATAAACTCGGCTCGAACTATCAAATGTGTATAATCTAAGTCTATATAGCAAAACGACTTTTGTTTCGAGATAGGAGATAGAGTGGATAGACTTTTGAGTGACAGATAAGTTCAAGTCTCCACATACCTTTTAGTCGATGAAGTTCCACCAGTTCCTTGAGTAGTTCTTCGTCTTTGTATGATGATCTCCATGGAATCTTGAGCTCAACTACACTTTCTATCCTAGTCCGAGAATTAGCTATAAGTAGACTAGAAATCAAGACTTATAGTTTTGATCACTAACATTGACAAACATGCTTGAAATAGCAATCGCATGCGAGTTCGATTGAGCAATGATCTAACACATGGTAGCCTATAATCTGGCTTACTCCCCACGTACGGGCCTAGCTCTGATACCATATTAAAGTATGTGGTAATCCAACTCAAAACCAATTGGAAATGAGTGGAATGGACCTTCCATATTATATTCAAATTAACTATACAGAAACTAGTCATGTGAGACTATTGTCCTCCCACATGCCCCTTCACGTGTAAGGCCAGTAACTCAACTTAACACGTGGACCTACGTATGAGTGACCAAAGTCGGATCATGGGTGTACAGGTGGCAGTCAATCATGGTGGCATATAATTCGGCCTACACCCCGCGTGCGGACCTAGATTTGATACCAAGTTAAAATATGGGCATGCAATTCAAAACCAATTGTAAATGAGTGGAGTGGTTCTAAGGATTATAAACTGTAGGATCTTAAACAACCAGACAATGTGGGATTAATAATCTCAACAACTATAGATCCAAGCTCGAGTTACTCACAGTCACAACACTATCAACCATCGACATGATGATCCGTCTGTGACCAAAATAGCAGGAGGAACTCTTCCATGTCCAACTCGATATTTCCAACAACAGCATCCCTATCTAAGTTCTCGACAATGGTAGCAACTGTGGAAACAACTCAACATTACCACCGGTTTCTTCTTTCCCTAATTCTCGGCTAAAGTACAACCCCCATGACCATCTCGAATTGCATATACTACTTCCTTCTTGGTCTTGAGTCCTAACCCATGTCTTATAATTTCTTCTTCGATGATAAAAACATCACCTTAATCACCGACAACATCATCATTATGATTACCGCCATCACTGCCTACATTCATCGCCATAAACTTCATAAACCAACAACAACTTCATCATCTCTGGCTCGAGCTGATCTTCATCAGTTCCGTCTTCTTGCCATCAATACTACTCAACAGCTCCACCCTATACAACAATCAATCTAACTCCATGGCTCAACCTCGTACAACTGAAATTTTGATTTTTAATTTGGTGAAGATCCGGGCATTCCCTAGACAAAGTAGTGGTGCTTTTATAAATCGACCAACTACCAATCTTTGAAGACTGACAATTTAATTTCTAAAAACTGCATTCGTTCCCATAGTAAAAGACGTGAATGCCTTTATCAATTCTGTGCATTCTCCAACTTTCGCAACTTTGTCTTGCTTAAATTTGGGTAACTTTCTCATATGAAGTCCGAATGACCTCAGTCTTTCGCCGTTTCCTTCGTCTTTTTGTCCTTTTCAAGATGGTGTGAAGAAATCCCAGATCTGAACGAGTGCCACTTCCTTTTGTTTAAGAAAATCGCAAACACCTAAGGAACTCAAAACAAACAAAATCAAAGCATAATGAAATGAAAACTATTAAAAAAGCAAAGTATGTGAGTACCAAACTAATGCAAATAATGCACATATCATCTCTTAGTAAGGGATTTACTCTTAGTACTTTGACTGTGCCAGGGATGGAAACTTTGAAAGATTACATGTACCAACTAGGTTCAACCGACCATCGTTCTTCATATATTATAATAATGAATTACGAATCCTGATACGCTCATCACCGAGAATCATGCTCAATCGATATGCTAAGACTCACAGTTTATCTAGGTTAACAAATTGACCAATACACGTTTGCTTAGCAAACTTCACATGAGACATAAATCATGTTAGATTAGGGAGGGGGTATACATTGGTGTTTAGGTCTGGTGGCCTACAAGAAGTGCAATGTAGTAACACATCCACGACGAGAAAATGAGACAGTCATGCTGGCAATTGAAGGAGTAAATGGATTCTTGTACTGACAATCAACCAAATCTTCCTAGCAAAGTGGAACTGGTTCAGCCACGATTTCCCACTTATTTACTCTTCCACTCCTCTTCAACCGTCACTACTTACTAGACATTAATGTATTAACTACCTCTGCTACAAATAGGTTACTCAACCTGCGATACAACTAACTTACGACAATCTGTCATTATCAACCATAAGAGCTTTATCTCGGTATAACACAGATAAATCATCTTCAAAGCATTTCAACATGTCAACCACAATCAATTACCACTAATCTCAATACATTATCAGCTTCCCTCAGTACATATCGACCATTCTCCTTCATGTTGACCGAATTGAATCCGGAAAGACCATCTTTTGGTTTAGTCCAGAGCAATGTAGTCAATATCGGTCGTATCGGCCGATATATCGGGGAAATATCGGATATCGGCCTTGGAGCGGTAGGATAAGCATTATATCGGCGATACGATATCTTGGCGATAATATCGTCCGATATTAGACGAAACGATATTTCCTCCGATAATCCGGTACCGGTTACTCTAGTAGTTTTAGGTAAAGAATAAGGGCATTTTAGGTTTTTCATGGAAGGGAAGGGATAAATCCCTAAACTCGATCCAAAATTTAGTTCTTCAGTCGAAAAAAAGCATCAGTGAACTGAAGTGAAAGAAAAAAAGATTGTGTTCTTCATCAGTTCTTCTTCTCAATCATGTGCTTCTTCTCAATCTCATCAGTGAGAATCTCAATCTAAAGAAGGAACTTTTGATTACATCTAAATTTCAGAGATCGTTGGCTTACAGAAGGTTAGGGTTTTGAAACTTTTGATAATTAATTACTCCCTTTGTTTGCTTTGATTATGATTTTTTTGTGTGATTAATGGTTGTTTTGGTATGGGTAACATGTCTTTCCTATACATGCAGTTTGTAGGGTTTAGTTTGCATGTCTCTCTTAATACAAAAATTTGGGTTTTTTATTCAAGTACTTGTTCAGAATTTCCCATCAAATTGTAAAATGTCATCAATTTGTTTCGAAAAACTATAGGAAATACCATCAATTTGTATTTTACTTAAAGCATAACATAGTTTGTATGTTATCAGGGAAGCATAACATTTTAAAATGTCATCAATTTTTACTTAATCAGGTGGGTTTTAGTTGATTGGTTAATTCCTCTGTTTTTATAATTGGTTGGAAGTCTGAAACAACAGATTGGTTGGAAGTCGGAACTTGGAAGTCTGAAACAACAGATTTGAAAAAAGTTGAAATGTGTGAATAACCATAACATAGTTACTGATTCAAATTTTGTTTTTTTGTTTTAGGTTTTGATTATGGATTCTTCTAGTGCATCCAATGCAAACACCACAAACTCTACATGTGGTTCATTGCCTTCTTCTACGCAAACTAGAGACCCATCATGGGAATGATGGTAGCTATAAAATTATAGTCTCTAAATTTGGAACCGATATTTAAACGATAATATCCCCGATATAAAGTCGTACCAGTGTATCGGTCCTGGCCGATATGAACCGATATCCGATATTAACTACATTGGGCCAGAGTCATATAGATTGATCTCTCGAACTCAAAGCACTCCTGTGAAGTACGTCTGTTTAAAGGTTTTAGTTGATTTGCTTCATCTAGCATCTGCCTACTCCACCACTATACACTTTAACCAATAAATCGTTTTTACCTCTCAACAATATCACAGTTTTCTCTTTTTCTTCTTCTTGTTCTTTTCTTTTTTATTTCAAGTGTTTTTGTAGATATTCAGTTGAAAAAGTAATTAGCTCATACCACACATTGTAGATCTACAACAGTCAAATGGTTGTGCTTGAGTATTATTTATATTTAAACTTATATTTACATTTAAAAAAAACATATATAATTGTTGATTTATAATTTTTTTGTTTTTGTACTTATAATTGTTTGATCCATAAAGTTAATAATTTTACAAAATTAGATGGGTATAAGTACATTTCACATAGATCTCAACTACAAAAACACAAACATCAACCAGCTGAAATGGGTTATATTAAATTGTATGATGAACTTTTCAATTTTTGTCTCATTTAGCTAGCTAGTAGGGTAAAGGTTTAATGTGTCGGACCACATAGATTTGGTATTATTAATTAATACTTACAAGGCTTTGTCTTCTAATGTTGTATAGATAATTGGCTCAATTATGTTTTAATATAACTTTACTTCTCTACAAGAGATACAAAATGTTAAGATATATACCATATTTTAGTTTTATCGGGATGCCAATTGAAAAATGGTTGCTCAATGATGAACTGTCCTTATTTTATATCTGGAATGTGCATGAAAATATGATGGAGTGTTACTAATTTCAATTTCTTGTTATGGGTTTCAATCCAAAGATATTTAAAACTTATGATGGAAAAATGGGATGGAACACAAATGTAGGTTTTCTCTGGCCTTATTAATGTATGAGAAGGTCTTTGCATTGCATATAATTAGTATATGAGAAAGTCTTTGTATTGCATATAGTTGTGTGTGTGTGAGACGAGGGGTGGGGTAAACCAATATGGCTCTTTAAAGTTTTCTCTCTTTATTTTTTCTAAGAAAATACACCAATTAACTTAATAATAATATGTGATTTAAAAAGAAAACTAAATAATTTGTAGTATACAAACACATCTGTTAGAACAACCGCTAAGTAATGTTATAATGAAATAAGAGTAGAAGCTAAAGAAGAAAAACAATAAAATAAAAGAAAACTAAAGAGAACGATCGAAGTCCTCTATTGATCCATTGAGATCAATAATCAACAACATTACAAAATTAAAAGCTAGCTAGGTATATATATTATACTTTCTTCTTCTTCTTTACTTCAAGTACTTTTTTTGTAGACATTCAGTTGAAAAAGTAGCTCGGTCATACCATACACAGTAGATTTGTATCAGTCAAAGGGTTTTGCTTGAGTCTTGCTTGGATTTTGAGCTTACATTTCACATGAAAAAAATATATTGCAATTTATTTTTTTCTTTTGTTTTTGTTTTTATATTTACACTTGTTTGATCCATAAAGTTAACAATTTTATCAAAATTAGATAAGTATAAGCATATCTAACTACAAAAACACAAACAACAATCATCAACTAGCTGAAATGGGAAATATTAAAAAATTTGATCAACTTTTTAAATCCTAGTCCTTTGAAAAGGAGTGAGCTAGTGAGGTAAATGTTTAATTCGTTGGAACACGTAGAATTGGTGTTATTAATTAATTCTTACAAGGATTTTTATTCCAATGTTATATAGATTATTGTCTTAATTATGTTTTAAGATAACTTTACTTATTTACTAGATATGCAAAATATTAAGATGTGTTCCACATTTTAGTTTTACCGGTGTAGTAATAGAAAAAAGGTGGTTCGATGATCAATTATCTTTGTTTCATATCTGTAGTGTGTGTGAAAATATGTTAGAGTATTACTAATTTGAGTTTCTTGTTATGGTTTTCAATCTGAAGACATTAAGACTTAAGATGGCAAGATGGGATAAAATACAAATGTAGGTTTTCTCTTTTCTTATTAGCATATGAGAAGGTCTTCATATTGCATATAATTAGTATAAGAGAAGGTTTTAGTATTTGCATATAATTAGTGGAAGGTGAAACCAAGATGGCTCTTTAAATTTTTTTATTTATTTTTTTTAAATGAAAACTTAAGTCTACATCAATTAACTTAATAGTAATTTGTGCTTCAAAAAGAGAACTAAATAATTTGTAATACACATACCCTATGTCAGAACAACTATTAATTAATGTTATAATGAAAAGGTTATTGTATTCCATATAATTGTGTGTGTGGCGGGGGAGGGGTTAAACCAAAATGACTCTTTAAAGTTTTCTCTTTCTTTTCTTAAAAAAATCAAGTTTACTCCCATTAACATAACAATACTTTGTGCTTCGAAAAGAAAACCAATTAGTTTGTAATATATATGCCCAAAAATCAAAAAAACTAATGTATTTAGAAACAAGTTATTTCAATCTCCCCCAAAACCCCTCTCCAAACCTCTCTCCCAGAACCTCTTACGAAGACTCTTTCAGTCTGAATCTCTACTGCTCAGATCGGCTCCTAAAAGGGACGATCCGAGCAGATCATTAACAACCCATGATCTCTTGCTATTTGTTTTCTCTAATATGATATTTTGATACTCATTTTACTTTTCGGTTTAGGATAATTTTAGGCGCAGTCATTGCAATTTTTATGGCTCTGCTCACTGGATCTAAGGATGTTGTGGTTTGTGACCTATGGATGAATAGAAATCAGAACATATCTTCTTTCTTTGTTCTGATCTATGAACACCTTGAAGCAATATCTAAAGCTCAAGCAACTGCATCATCTCTACCAAGTCCGACCAGATCTGAATATTTCTTGGATTTCGATGGAGATGGGAATATTTTTCTCTTGTTTTAGTTGTATGTGAATTTTTTGCTTTTGTTTTAGTGTGTAGTGTTAATGGATTTGTACTTGTGATGGTATGCAGTGATCTTTGTGTACTATTTCATGTTTCCTTTTTATGTTTTTTTTAGATATGTTTGTAGTTCATGTTAATGGCTTGTTTAGCTTATCTAAGAGGATAAAGTTTATTATCAAGATCCCGACAAGATCAAATTCATCATCAACTTCACCAGCTCCAAAAACTGTTACTCAAACTCCCACGCCGATTCAGTACGACTCAGCATGTTCCAGACACTTTGATACCGATTCAAAAGACTCCACAGACCTATGTTCCTGTTACTTTGAAACTGTTAATTACCGTTATTCTAATAATCTTAGTTGCTATAACTTTGATTTACTTATTCTTTGCAAAACTCGATTGAATATAACCATGATCTCATTGCTGCTATGTGCAGTGATGCAAATTAGCCTTATTTGGCTAGTTTGGCCAACTGATGTGGTTATTGCTTTTAAAAAAACTTGGCTGAATCTTATTAAGATCCCTCCGCTGTTATGTGCAGTACTGCAAACTAGGCTTGATTGGATAGTTTGGACGTCTGATGTGGTTTGTTCTTTGATGAACTTTGAATTGGTAGAAACGTTTGAAGGCTAGGGGTTGATTTGTTGGTCAAGAATTAGAGGAGATATCATAGATTCGATGGATGTAATATGAACTTGAAAAATTCTGTAAGGTTTTCCGACTACCAAATCGGTTTGAATGAATGAATTTACTGTAGAGGATTTTTCTTATTTTTATGAAAATAAAAATAGAAAAACTAATGTATTTAGTAATATTATAATGAAAACAAGAATAAAGGCTAAAGGAAAAAAAAAACAATAAAGTAAAAGAAACTAAAATGAATGACCCAAATTCTCCATTGATCCATTGGCATCAACGATCAACACAATTAGAAGCTACCTAGGTATATATCACAGTTTTTTTGTTCTCTTTTTCTTAGTTTAGGTGCTTAATTTTGTAGATATTCAGTTGAAAAAGTAGCTAGTTTATACCACACATAGTAGATTACATCCAAATGGTAGTGCTTGAGTCTTACTTATATTTTAAGCTTACATTTAAAAAAATAAAAATACAGTTGTTGATTATAAATTTTTTTTCTTTGATCCATAAAGTTAACAATTTTATCAAAATTAAATGAGTATAAGTACGTTTAACATAAATCTCAACTACAAAAACATAAACAATAAATGTGTACCAACTGAAATGGGTTATATTAAGATCAAGTCTTATGGTGGAAAAATTTCATCTTCCATGGCGTTAAAACGTTTAACGCTAGTCTGATTACCGTTTATTTGGATTTCATACACCATTTCACAAAATCATGGAACATGGTTTGGAAAAAATATGGATGACACCAACTTGGAATCCATTAGATTTGACATTCCACACCTTTTTCAAGTTTGGAATATGTTGTATTCCACCATAACACTTTTCTCTAAACCTTTTGATGAACTTTTCAATTTATTTCTTTTGAAATGAGACAATTTTAAAAGGATTGAGCTAGTGGGATAAGGTTTAATTTGTCAGAACAGATAGATTTAGTGTTATTAATTAATTTTTACAAGGCGTTGTCTTCTAATACTGTATACATGATTGGCTTATTTATGTTTTATAATAAATTTACTTCTTTATTAGAGATTCAAGATGTTAAGAGATGTGCCATATTTTAGTTTTGCTATGGTGGTAACAAAAAAATGATGGCTCAGTGATCAATTTTCTTTATTTTATATATATATATATATATGTATGGAATGTGCATGAAATTATGGTGGAGTGTTACTAATTTGAATTTCTTATTATGGCTTTCAAGCCGAAGATATTAAGAACTAAGATGGCAAAAAGTGGATGAAACACAAATAGATTTTCTCCCTTCATATTTCATATAATTAGTATGTGGGAAGGTCTTCATATAATTAGTTGGGGTAACCAAAATGATCTTTAAAGTTTTTCTTTTTTAAAATAATTAAGTCTAAACCAATTAACTTAATAATAATTTGTGCTTCAAAAAGAACAACAACTAAATAATGTGTATAATACAAACCCAGAACATCTATTAAGTGATGTATTGATGGTGGTTTTTAGCTTAGAGTTAAAATCGTAAAACCTTGCATCTGATGTGACGTCACTCTGCAGGGAAACGGTGCCGTGGGTGCTAATCTCTCCACCGGCATATTTATTGGGCCATTCAATATATCTACATGAAATATTATCCAGACTGGCGAATGTAGCAACCATTCCAAACACTCTGTAAATTTCGGCACCTCGCCAATACAAGACTCACTGAGTACTTTCTTGTGTTATGTTCCCTGGAAGAACCCCTATTATCAGTATGACATGACGGATTTATGTTCACTCGCAGTGGAGTAGCATGAACCTCCAAGTACCAAAGTTAAGGCCATCACACGAAATGCTCAAACGGAAAGCACACTGCATTTTGTAGATAAGGATTTTTGTAGCAGCATACAAAATCCAGCCAATTATTGTGATAACTCACAAAAAACTCATAAACCCGACTAATTTGCAAAATCAGGGTTTCGCGCCCCGCGCAATACACTAGACCCCGTTGGTCGAAAAACTATGCTTAGCCAAACTAGGCGATTAAATCCTCCACATCGCATTGGAAGTGTGGCCACGCCCTAGTTTTCCGGTCCCACTTCCCATCGACCAATAAGGTCGCTCTAAAACCGCCACACTCACACAGAAGTGTAGCCACGCCCATGCCTGACCGATCCTCTTACATTAACCAATCAGGTTGCTTTAAACTCGCCACAATATTGAAAAGAAGGAAACTACGCCAGATGGACGCAAAGCCAATTGGCTTCCCAAGAACGCGCCAACATGCCAAACATGCCAAACGCGCATGCCGAACGCGCCAAACGCGCACATGCCAAAAATGCATACCAGACGCGCATGCCAGGCGCACATACCACATGCGATATGCCATATATACTAATTAGGGTTTCGACATGCCAAACCCTAATTTAGACATAATTTACACACCAACGTGCCAGTGGCCATGGCTACGCCAGGCGCCACCGTGCCAATGGCATGCGCGAACCGTGCCAGCCATGCCACAGTGCCGCTGGCACGTATTAAAGGCGCCACTGCCTACGGAAGGTAGCCATAATCGACGGCTATCCTTCCTCCTGAGATGCAATCTCAGCCATCCAAGTTTGCCACCAAACTGATAGACTTATTGTAACTTTTAGGCAACCAGCCGCCTAAATTCAGCGGCCATGGCTACGCTTGGCGCCACTTGCACCACTGCGCCACTAACATGCACGATCCATGCCGCCAAAACTTTGGGCACGACACCAAAATCCCAATTTGTCAATGGCGCAAAACCCTAATTTGGTCGCGGCACCAAATCCCAACTTTGGCCATGCTACCATGCCACGGGCGCGGCTATGACATTTACGCAACCGTGCCAATGGCATGCACGAGCCATCCGAGCCATGCCGCAACATAGCCAGCGCGCGTTAAAGGCGCCGATGCCTACAAAAGGTAGCCGCGATCGACGGCTACCCTTCTTCATGAGATGCATTCTCAGCCATCCAAGTTCGCCACCGAACTGATAGACTTGTGGCAACTTTTAGGCGACCAGCCGCCTAAATCCAGCGTCCATGGCTACGCCAGGCACCACTTGCACGAGCCATGCCATCCATGCCGCAATGCCACTGGCATTCCCTAAAATGCCATTGCTCCATTATTAGGCGCAAACAGAAGGTAGCCATAATCGACGGCTACCCTTCCTCCTGAGATGCAATCTCAGCCATCCAAGTTTGCCACCTAACTGATAGACTTGTGGCAACTTTTAGGCGACCGTACGCCTAAATCTAGTGGCCATGGCTATGCCAGGCGCCACTTGCACCACCGTGCCACTGGCATGCACGAGCCATGCCGCAAAGCCACTGGCGTACACCAAAACGCCACTGCGCCATTTTCAGGCGCCAACACAAGGTAACCACAATCAAGGGATACCCTTATTCATAAGATGTGATCTTGGCTATCGAAGTTCTCCACCGATCCGGCAAGCTCGTGGCAAATTTTAGGCGACCAGCCAAGACGAGCCTAATAGCATCACATGATATTTACCTGCGGAAAGCCTCTCAATTTTAACTTGCCACACATAGCAAGAGCGTTACATGTTTTCCATGAAAACACTCGAGACATCCAACATGTCACAAACTGGGGGATACTCATCAGGGTATTGGTCTGGCGGTTTACAGCGTGCGGCGTGCAATACACCCGTTACAGGGAAGTGTCATAAAGCGGGGCGGTTAGTAATGGAAAGAAGTAATGGTATAAACGTATCCTTCATTATGGAAACATAAATTCCAGGCGTTACCCGTTACTCCCTTCTTCCACTACTCAATCGTTTCCACTTTCTACGAGACCAGGGTACGTTTTATTGCGACTTGTATAAATAAGTCTTACCTATCTCCACTAAACAACAATTTTTTGGTCAGAGGAACAATACAACATCTAGAAATCATCTGATATCTTTTCATTTTGCTACCTAGTTCAACTTTCTGATACAATTCACGAAACACCCATACTTCCAGAATCAACTATTCTGGTCTCAACACTTTCTTCGCTTCCCTTCCTAAGACCAACCCTTCTCCTTCACTTTGTGACCGAAGCAATCCTGGAACGGACATTTCTTGGTTTAGGCCAGGATTGTACAGATTGATCTCTCGAATCAAAAGTACTCCCGTGCAGTACATTGTTTAGGGTTTAGACTAGTTTCTCTTCCACACACATGAAATTACCAAAATCAGCAGAAACGGTTTTCACCCACAAACAATTGGCGACCACAGTGGGAGATTAGTCTCTCGGTTATGATATCAATTTCCAATTCCAAATTTCATTCTTCAACCAGGATATCAAGATGGTAGAATCAAACGATGCAGGGTTCAACGGCTCAGTTGTCAGTTATTACACGATGAGGAATGACCTGGGACTTCTCACAGTCAGAGCGGCGTCGCCCACAAAGCTCAGACTTACGCCCGGAAGATCCATTTTGTTGGGAGACCCTAAAAGAGAGTAAGTCTTGTTAGGCAAAGGACATAATCCGCTACTTAAAGTTTTCACGTTGATAATAGAAACCGATAGCCATGTTATCCCCAAAATTTCATCCCATACTTTCTACCGTCATACAACATTCACGGTTCCATGACTCTCCTGGAATATTTGTGCTACTAGCAGTCATGACCAAAACATAATTATTCTAAAATTCATTCCAAAGAATAATCCAAAACCCTCATAGGTAACAATTATCTATCAATCCAAAAATCAAAAAAAAAAAAAGAATCAAACCATAAACTAGGCGTTTCGTTTGCCTTTCAAAAAAAAAAAAAAAACCTAAGCAAAAGAAGTCCAGAAGACAGAAGATATTCAGCAATGGCTTGCTCTTCTTAGAGAAAGCCTCCTTCGCGTTTTGGAGAGCCGCCTGTTTCAGCTTCAACTCCTGAGACAACTTCTCGACTTCTGCCTCTTATTGATTAATCAAATCTGCGGAAGGTCCATCAGCCGCTTCAGCCTTCAACCTTTGGACCTCAGAAAGACCTTTACAGAACCAGGAGACGTTGAACTCAAAGGCCACACACACTTCCCGGTGAAACTTCCAGCCTGAGATTACATCTTCAGAAACAGTATGGCCAGTAACATTTCACATGTCATGAATCGAATATAAAGCTTCTTCCACGCGCTTGACCAGCGCAATTCAGCTAGTGATCTTTTTGGATGTGGCAATATGTACATACCTTTCCCATATCTTGGTATACAGTGCCTCATACTTAACTGGTACGCTGAAACATCCAATCAACACGTGACCTTCAGGAGGAGTCAAAAATGGAGGGCCAAAAGTGGCACCTGCAATTGATTCCGCGACCATCAGGGGTTCCTTGGCGACAATCACACCTACATCCATGGGAGCGTTTCCTATTATCATGGACACAACAACATCTTCGCGACGATCAATCTCCATCTCCAGATTACCGGCGGGTACGGTTTTCATGATTGGAGACACAATTATATCTTCATTGCCATGGATCTCTATCTCAGTCATTTTCAGAAGCGGCCTCCTCCTGTAAATACCACCAATTGAATATTTGTTCGGTATAAATAAATAGTCCAAGAGGAAAACGTGTGGGAGACTCACCGACTCATATGTGGGCCCACTGGGATTGGAAGAGGACTCGCTGCCCCGCTCTGAAGAACTTTCCCCATCACCGTCAGACTCTGAGTTTTCTTCTTCTTTATCTTCCTCTTCACTGCTGAGAGTCTCAGTATCGCCATACTTTTCTTCAGAAGGCATCACCTTTTGGACACTTGCAAGTCTGGTAAAGGCGTTTATCTTGTTGAGACCCTGAATCAAAAGGGAAGAGATGTTCAGTGGTAACAATTTAGAATATTTACGCAAGGCGACCAAATCAGGAAGAAAAACATACATACTCGCATATTTGAAGAACTAAAAGTCACAAGAGCCGTCGAATCCGACTGAAAACCACCCGCACGGTTTTTAGACCTTCGCTCCTTTTTCTGGGGACTGTCCACATCCGATCTAGGAGATTTTCGCTTAGTAGTAGAAGACTCCCTCAATGATAGACGCATTTATGTGTCTATTTTGTTCTCAATGTTCTGTATTGTTAGACTCGATTAAATACTTATTGTGTTATTTTATATTTTTGTAGATGTTTTTGGAAAAATAAGCTCTTGCGGCGAAATTGGCTCGAAAAGTAGTGTTTTACACCCCAGGACAAAGTACTAAAGGCACCTCAGAAATGCACCAGAAGCACCCCAGAAATGCACCGTAGGAACCCAGAAAAAATGTTGGAAACACCCCAGAAAAATTATTAAAACCACCCCAAGAGACATGTGTTATTCGGACTCCAGCAGCGGATAAGGGGCGACCACTGGATAAGGGGTGTCCTTCTTCTCAAATTCAAATTTCAGTTTTGGCGGGAAAAAAGTTTTCTTCCCTGGCAGATTTTAATCGGATATTTGGAGGGGTTAGAGGTAGACTAAACCTCTGATTCTTGTTGGGTAGACGTGATATGGATATGGAAAGCTATTTTGGTTGTTGGAATCGATCCAGTTGGGCTTGATTCTCGGTTTAAAGAAATCAGGGAATACGTGGTTGAGAAAAGATACTCGGGATTGTGTCGATGTTGTATGGAAGATGGCATGCGTTTGCAACGTCTTGACACATTCCTTGATGATCTGGGAGCATGTTTGGAGCGTGTAAACACTGGTTGACAGCGTGAGTAGGCAAGAAAGGAAAGAAAACAATCCGAGAATATTTTCTCTTTACTGCCGAGTCATGGTAAATATTTTGAAGTTATGGAGAGATTCGAGGGCCCTGTTGAGTATAAATAAGTTTCTCCAGGTACAAGGGAAGGGTGTCGAGAGTTTGGGGAGTTAGCAGAGACAAGAGAACGAAGAAATCACGAGTTGCAGGAAAAGTTTTCTGCTGCTGCAACTCAAGAACATGAAGAACGGACGTCCAGGAACCGTCGTTCTTCAACAGTGACAACGACAAGTATTGTGGGTCATAGGTGTGGGTCTTAGAACCACAGCGACAATAGCACTTCTCTTTTATCGTTCTTGTGTGACGCTTCCTGTGGGTCGCACATTAGCTGTTTACACCATTTTCTCTTCTTGTCATCATTTGTAAACCATTTTTGAGCCATAATAAATTATTTTGAGAGCATTTATATTATGACGAGCTAATTCCCTTGTAACCAAGGCAATGGAGGAAGCTATTCACGCAACATAAATGGGTAACTATTTCATTTAATTATATAATTCACCTAATCGCTGCTTTTGCAGAGTTTTAAATTGTTTGAATGATTGTCTTAATTATTTGTTATTCAGTTTGATAGGTTATGCTTGGTTTAATCTCTTGATAATCTATACTTAAGTTTACAAATAATGTTTGAGAATCTGTATGATTGATAGTGAATTAAAGATAAAAGAGGACTTAAGAATTGAATAGAGTTTTGAAATATTTATCATTCAATTTTGCATAATAGTGGAATCTAGTGTCTTGGTTACCTCTCGCACCCATTGTTAATAATTTTGTATATAATTTTATTAAATCTTTAAATTTAATCTTCACAAGTCCGAGAGTTTGAACCTCATTACTACAACCATTTGAAAATACATCAAAAAAATATAATCATTTTGGCGCCGCCGACGCGGATTTGTGTTTAGGTAGAATTTTTAGGTTTTTATTATTCCATTTGTTCTTTTTACGTCTCTTTGATATGTCTTTGTATTACAGGTTTGAAGTTGGATACTAAAGAGCTTGAAATCAAAGCTTAAAGCTAAAAGAGAAGGAAAAAAGACAAAGCAAAAAAAAAAAAAAAAAAAAAAAAAAAAAAAAAAAAGAGAGGAAAAGAAAAAAAAAGAGAGAATTATTTTTTTTAAGAGACTTTCCATTTTTTTGTAATTATTATTATTTTTTTTTCTTTTCTTTGGACTGGACAATCGGGACATTATTTTTATTTATTTTTTTTAAACACTACGGAATGGTTTCTGTAAGTTGAATGCGTGACTGCGCCGCCTTGTAACACCGGTGAGGCTTTGGGTATCAAAGCTCCACTGAGCTTCCCTCACCTCGATTCAACTTACATTAGCTCGGATTGATTCCAGAGGGGTGTGCTCAAATTGTAATGAATTCCTTTTCGAAGGAATAGAAGCTGGTCTAGAAAACAATCTAAGTAGATCCATCATGCTTTTTGTTTGCTAGATTCTATAGGTTTGATTTGGTCGAGTCAGCCTTGTTTGTGATTGTGTATAATTCCCTTACAATTAAGAATGTCGAACTGGTATGATAGAAGCCAATACAATGAGTATCGACCTAAATTTGAATATGGACATCATCCTTTTTATGACCATGTTGGGAATAGTGGTTGGGAACGCCATCCTTTGGAAGGATATGGGTCATACCCTGGTGATCCCAATTACTATCCACACATGTATTAGTCTTACGAGCGAGAAGATTATAGTACTAGTTCTTCGTCTCTAGAGGATACAATCAAACTATTGAAAAGTAGTCCTTTTTATGATCCCTCTGTTCCTATTCCTCCTTTAGAAGAGTCCCTCAGGAAGTTAGCTGAGTCGACGCGTAAGTTAGCTGAGATGAATAGTATAATTATAGACAAAAGAACTACAATAATGAGTGAACCTTCTTTAGAAGACCACCTCAAGCGGATAGCTGAGACGAATGAAAGAATTGCTCGAAATTACTTGAATTGCCAATATAGTGTATCCAATAATACCCTTGAGAATGAAGATAGTTATTTACATAATCAAGATAACAAGGTTAGAATTGGTAGCACTATTTGTTTTGATGAGGTTTGATATTTTTCATGTTATTATGATGAGGATAGTGTTGATGGAGAATCATACTTATGTAGGAATAGTGACCAGGAAATAGATACTCCAATTGAATTGAGATTTACAATGATAATATTATTTCTAGTTCAAATCCAAATAATTTTAATAATTATTCACCTATGCAAAAGGACGAGGATTTGACTAGAGATACCCTCGTTTTAGACGATGTAGTATTTCCTGTTTACAAAGCCGATAATGATTTAGAGGAACGAGTTTATTCTGAGAATAATTTTTTAGAGTCTAGCGATTTAGAAACAATAGTCTTAGACGAAGAAAATGAACTCGTAGAGATATTAAATATTAGTGAGGATGCGTCACTTGAGTATAACCTCGAAGAAGCAATTGACTATTTCCAAGATTCCAATGATATAGAAATTAAGGAAATTGTAGCTAGTCTATCTAGAGATACCCAAAATCTAAGTTTGGGGGTGATTATCATTCTCCTTGTGCCATACCTTTAGCTCTTACAGAGATCCCTCATTTTGGACTTGATATCTCTTCCTCGACCATTTTACAAGATTACCTTCATACTCGTTTTCCCGAACCTAATGATGTCCAGGAAGAAGTTCAGTCGTTAGAAACCCATCCTATGGTTGATGTGGTTTGCCCAGGCTATGATACCCAGATTGAATTTGTTTTCCCACCAAATAGTTTTCTTCCAACTGTGGGAACGTTTATATTCCAAATGTGTCGAATATTAAGTTGTGAGACAAAACCTAAATGCTTTAGGAAACTAAAATCGACACATTTGCTTAAGAATGACCACTACTCTCATTGTGGTCAATTATGTAAGTCAAATCTTATTGACTTAGAGGATCCTCAGTTATTTAGGTTATTATTGTGCGCTTCTAAGATCATATTTGAGTTTTTCCAGACTCTAGGACCTAATGATTCGGATCCCACCTATGAAGAAACGCAGCCAATGAAAATTTTCTATTTAGACCCTTTCATAGAACCTGAACCTGAACCACAATTAGATATAAATTTCTTAATCAGGAAACTAAATAAGGGCATGCTAGTCTTGTTCACTTTCTTGGTTCATTGCAGTTTCCTTTGGTCAGCTCTATTTAGTTTTGAAGACCCACAGTTATTTCGACTGTTACTTTATGGTCCGAGTTGACTAATCCTTTCCTAAATATGGCTGAAGACCTTAAACTTAGCACTTCTTGGGAGGTATCCCATGCTCATGCAACACGATAATATCTTTCCTTAACTCTTTCGCTTCAAATGGTAACAGTTTCTCCTTGTTCATGCTTTTAGTTTCATATTTAGAACATTGAGGACAATGTTAGATTTAAGTTTGGGGGTATGGGAGAAACTTTTTAGTTGCAATTATTAAACTCCAGAGCCTAGAAATTTATGCCTATTAAGGTTTGCACTAACCAATCTAAGTGGATGGGAACATCTTGGTTATAGGAGTTGAGGAACCAATCTGATTTGATGGAAACATCGAAAGAGTCTATTCATAAAAGCACAGAGCTCAGATGTTAGAAATAACATGATAGTTGCACCATATCTCGTTGAGTCCTTTTCATTTCCTTTATTTTATTTTATTTTTTCTTTTTAAACTATGTTTCTCTAAGTGATTAGGTGGGGCACACGATTCAAGTTGTTACCACTGCTAAGGTGAATTAGAGTGACTGAGTCATCAAAAAAAAAAAGAGAGACCGGACCAGTTAGACCAATCGGAATAAGTATTAACACTTGGATAGCAATATGCGTGTGTTCTCCCTGTTTCCGTCGCCTAAGCAAGCGTGGAATGCAGGACCCGTGGGAACTATCGTGTAATCTGCTGACAAGAAGCATGTGCTTGGATCAAAAAGATCTATTCTTGCCGTTAAGTTAAAAAAAAATGGTTATTGTTCTGTGTGGTCAACTGTTGGTTCCCTTGTATTTGCCAGTTTGTTGATCTAGATTTAAGTTATTGACCACTGGTTCCCTTGTATATGCCAGTTGTGTTGATATTAGTCAGACGGGTATCTCAGTCCATTAGGATAGGTTCATTCTGGCAGTGGCCTTCAGACAGATATGTGAAACATCGATCATTTGGTTAACATAAAAACCATCTACATTTTTCTATTTCCATCTCCTTTTTCTATCCATATGATTAGTTTGACTCCGAATATGATGTCCATAGTGCAACTATCTGAGTAGAGCTCTGTCACTTTATATGAATTTTAGTATGCTTGAGTGTAAACTCGTGTACAACAATTGTAATTTCGCATCAGGGTACTTCCTCCTATAGTCAATTTTTGTATGCCAACCAAGGAGATTCTTTAGTGCCTTCCAAGGTTCTGCGTAGATAGCTAGGTTTTGGAGTAAATGGTTTTTTGTGGGTACACCTCTGATAAACCCACCCGAGATTAACTCAGTCACTTTTCAAAAAGAATTTGCTAGAGGACTAGCAAATAATAAGTTTGCGGGTATTTGATAGACGCATTTATGTGTCTATTTTGTTCTCAATGTTCTGTATTGTTAGACTCGATTAAATACTTATTGTGTTATTTTATATTTTTGTAGATGTTTTTGGAAAAATAAGCTCTTGCGGCGAAATTGGATCGAAAAGTAGTGTTTTACACCCCAAGACAAAGTAATAAAGGCACCGCAGAAATGCACCGGAAGCACCCCAAAAATGCACTGGAGGAATCCAGAAAAAATGTTGGAAACACCTCAGAAAAATTACTAAAGACACCCCAAGGGACATGTGTTATTCGGACTCCGGCAGCGGATAAGGGGCGACCACTGGATAAGGGGTGTCCTTCTTCTCAAATTCAAATTTCAGTTTTGGCGGGAAAAAAGTTTTCTTCCCTGGAAGATTTCAATCGGATATTTGGAGGGGTTAGAGGTAGATTAAACCTCTGATTCTTGTTGGGTAGACGTGATATGGATATGGAAAGCTATTTTGGTTGTTGGAATCGATCCAGTTGGGCTTGATTCTCGGTTTAAAGAAATCAGGGAATACGTGGTTGAGAAAAGATACTCGGGATTGTGTCGATGTTGTATGGAAGATGGCATGTGTTTTCAACGTCTTGACACATTCCTTGATGATCTGGGAGCATGTTTGGAGCATGTAAACACTGGTTGATAGCGTGAGTAGGCAAGAAAGGAAAGAAAACAATCCGAGAATATTTTCTCTTTACTGCCGAGTCATGGGAAATATTTTGAAGTTATGGAGAGATTCGAGGGCCCTGTTGAGTATAAATAAGTTTCTCCAGGTACAAGGGAAGGGTGTCGAGAGTTTGGGGAGTTAGCATAGACAAGAGAACGAAGAAATCACGAGTTGCAGGAAAAGTTTTCTGCTGCTGCAACTCAAGAACATGAAGAACGGACGTCCAGGAACCGTCGTTCTTCAACAGTGACAATGACAAGTATTGTGGGTCATAGGTGTGGGTCTTAGAACCACAGCGACAATAGCACTTCTCTTTTATCGTTCTTGTGTGACGCTTCCTGTGGGTCGCACATTAGATGTTTACACCATTTTCTCTTCTTGTCATCATTTGTAAACCATTTTTTAGCCATAATAAATTATTTTGAGAGCATTTATACTATGATGAGCTAATTCCCTCGTAACCAAGGAAATGGAGGAAGCTATTCACGCAACATAAATGGGTAACTATTTCATTTAATTATATAATTCACCTAATCGCTGCTTTTGCAGAGTTTTAAATTGTTTGAATGATTGTCTTAATTATTTGTTATTCAGTTTGATAGGTTATGCTTGGTTTAATCTCTTGATAATCTATGCTTAAAGTTTACAAATAATGTTTGAGAATCTGTATGATTGATAGTGAATTAAAGATAAAAGAGGACTTAAGAATTGAATAGAGTTTTGAAATATTTATCATTCAATTTTGCATAATAGTGGAATCTAGTGTCTTGGTTACCTCTCACCCCTTGTATATAATTTTGTATATAATTTTATTAAATCTTTAAATTTAATCTTCACAAGTCCGAGAGTTTGAACCTCATTACTACAACCATTTGAAAATACATCAAAAAAAATATAATCATTTTGGCGTCGCCGACGCGGATTTGTGTTTAGGTAGAATTTTTAGGTTTTTATTATTCCATTTGTTCTTTTTACATCTCTTTGGTATGTCTTTGTATTACAGGTTTGAAGTTGGATACTAAAGACCTTGGAATCAAAGCTTAAAGCTAAAAGAGAAAAAAAAGACAAAGCAAAAAAAAAAAAAAAAAAAAAAGAGAGAAAAAGAAAAAAAGAAAAAAAAGAGAGAATTATTTTTTTAAGAGACTTTCCATTTTTTTGTAATTATTATTATTATTATTATTTTTCTTTTCTTTTCTTTGGACTGGACAATCGGGACATTATTTTTATTTATTTTTTTTAAACCCTACGGAAGGGTTATATATAAATATATATATATATAAACTGTTTGCAGGGAAGGACGACGATTACAATATCGTCTCGGCCCCTCGGGTTCGCACATGACATAGGAGTCGTGGCCCGAGTCGACTACAGCGGTTCTTCGCCCGTCTGGTACGGGTGGTAAACTTCTAAACACCCGCGAATCCTCTGTCAGCGGGTTTACTGTCTGTCTTAAGGTGATTATATGTTGAGGACTGAACCGGCTGCTTTAATTTTCTAGTAAAGGGCAAGAACTGGCCATATAAGATAAGGGTTCGGATTTCATCACCGTTCCCTTCTTGCCCGCCTTAGGAAAACGAAACCTAACGCGAACCCAAGCTTAAAATTTGATTAGAACGAGACCGATAGGGTAACGAGCTTGGTAGGAAAATCTTTCGAAAAATATTGGTTACCCTTTTAAGCATACTTCAAAGTTCTTGATGGTTTCTGTAAGTTGAATGCGTGACTGCGCCGCCTTGTAATATCGGTGAGGCTCTGGGTATCAAAGCTCCACTGAGCTTCCCTCGCCTCGATTCAACTTACATTAGCTCGGATTGATTCCAGAGGGGTGTGCTCAAATTGTAACGAATTCCTTTATGAAGGAATATAAGCTGGTCTAGAAAACAATCTAAGTAGAGCCATCATGCTTTTTGTTTGCTAGATTCTATAGGTTTGATTTGGTCGAGTCAGCCTTGTTTGTGATTGTGTATAATTCCCTTGCAATTAAGAATGTCGAACTGGTATGATAGAAGCCAATACAATGACTATCGACCTAAATTTGAATATGGACATCATCCTTTTTATGACCATGTTGGGAATAGTGGTTGGGAACGCCATCCTTTGGAAGGATATGGGTCATACCCTGGTGATCCCAATTACTATCCACACATGTATTAGTCTTACGAGCGAGAAGATTATAGTACTAGTTCTTCGTCTCTAGAGGATACAATCAAACTATTGAAAAGTAGTCCTTTTTATGATCCCTCTGTTCCTATTCCTCCTTTAGAAGAGTCCCTCAGGAAGTTAGCTGAGTCGACGCGTAAGTTAGCTGAGATGAATAGTATAATTATAGACGAAAGAACTACAATAATGAGTGAACCTTATTTAGAATACCACCTCAAGCGGATAGCTGAGACGAATGAAAGAATTGCTCGAAATTACTTGAATTGCCAATATAGTGTATCCAATAATACCCTTGAGAATGAAGATAGTTATTTACATAATCAAGATAACAAGGTTAGAATTGGTAGCACTATTTGTTTTGATGAGGTTCGATCTTTTTCATGTTATTATGATGAGGATAGTGTTGATGGAGAATCATACTTATGTAGGAATAGTGATCAGGAAATAGATACTCCAATTGAGCTTTACAATGATAATATTATTTCTAGTTCAAATCCAAATAATTTTAATAATTATTCACCTATTCAAAAGGACGAGGATTTGACTAGAGATACCCTCGTTTTAGACGATGTAGTATTTCCTGTTTACAAAGCCGATAATGATTTAGAGTAACGAGTTTATTCTGAGAATAATGTTTTAGAGTCTAGCGATTTAGAAACAATAGTCTTAGACGAAGAAAATGAACTCGTAGAGCTATTAAATATGAGTGAGGATGCGTCACTTGAGTATAACCTCGAAGAAGCAATTGATTATTTTCAAGATTCCAATGATATAGAAATTAAGGAAATTGTAGCTAGTCTATCTAGAGATACCCAAAATCTAAGTTTGGGGGTGATTATCATTCTCCTTGTGCCATACCTTTAGCTCTTACAGAGATCCCTCATTTTGGACTTGATATCTCTGCATCGACCATTTTACAAGATTACCTTCATACTCGTTTTCCCGAACCTAATGATGTCCAGGAAGAAGTTCAGTCGTTAGAAACCCATCCTATGGTTGACGTGGTTTGCCCAGGCTATGATACCCAGATTGACTTTGTTTTCCCACCAAATAGTTTTCTTCCAACTATGGGAACGTTTATATTCCAAATGTGTCGAATATTAAGTTGTGAGACTAAACCTAAATGCTTTAGGAAATTAGAATCGACACATTTTCTTAAGAATGACCACTACTCTCATTGTGGTCAATTATGTAAGTCAAATCTTATTGACTTAGAGGATCCTCAGTTATTTATGTTATTATTGTGCGCTTCTAAGATCATATTTGAGTTTTTCCAGACTCTAGGACCTAATGATTCGGATCCAACCAATGAAGAAACGCAACCAATGAAAATTTTCTATTTAGACCCTTTCATAGAACCCGAACCTGAACCACAATTAGATATAAATTTCTTAATCAGGAAACAAAGTAAGGGCATGCTAGTCTTGTTCACTTTCTTGGTTCATTGTAGTTTCCTTTGGTCAGCTCTATTTAGTTTTGAAGACCCACAGTTATTTCGACTGTTACTTTATGGTTCGAGTTGACTAATCCTTTCCTAAGTCTGTCTGAAGACTTTAAACTTAGCACTTCTTGGGAGGTATCCCATGCTCATGCAACCCGGTAATATTTTTCCTTAACTCTTTCGCTTCAAATGGTAACAGTTTCTCCTTGTTCATGCTTTTAGTTTCATATTTAGAACATTGAGGACAATGTTAGATTTAAGTTTGGGGGTATGGGAGAAACTTTTTAGTTAAAATTATAAAACTCTAGAGACTAGAAATTTATGCCTATTAAGGTTTGGACTAACCAATCTAAGTGGATGGGAACATCTTGGGTTATAGGAGTTGAGGAACCAATCTGATTAGATGGAAACATCGAAAGAGTCTATTCATAAAAGCACAGAGCTCAGATGTTAGAAATAACATGATAGTTGCACCATATCTCGTTGAGTCCTTTTCATTTCCTTTATTTTATTTTATTTTTTCTTTTTAAACTATGTTTCTCTAAGTGATTAGGTGGGGCACACGATTCAAGTTGTTACCACTGCTAAGGTGAATTAGAGTGACTGAGTCATCAAAAAAAAAAAGAGAGACCGGACCAGTTAGACCAATCGGAATAAGTATTAACACTTGGATAGCAATATGCGTGTGTTCTCCCTGTTTCCGTCGCCTAAGCAAGCGTGGAATGCAGGACCCGTGGGAACTATCGTGTAATCTGCTGACAAGAAGCATGTGCTTGGATCAAAAAGATCTATTCTTGCCGTTAAGTTAAAAAAAAATGGTTATTGTTCTGTGTGGTCAACTGTTGGTTCCCTTGTATTTGCCAGTTTGTTGATCTAGATTTAAGTTATTGACCACTGGTTCCCTTGTATATGCCAGTTGTGTTGATATTAGTCAGACCGGTATCTCAGTCCATTAGGATAGGTTCATTCTGGCAGTGACCTTCAGACAGATATGTGAAACATCGATCATTTGGTTAACATAAAAACCATCTACATTTTTCTATTTCCATCTCCTTTTTCTATCCATATGATTAGTTTGACTCCGAATATGATGTCCATAGTGCAACTATCTGAGTAGAGCTCTGTCACTTTATATGAATTTTAGTATGCTTGAGCGTAAACTCGTGTACAACAATTGGAATTTCGCATCAGGGTACTTCCTCCTATAGTCAATGTTTGTATGCCAACCAAGGAGATTCTTTAGTGCCTTCCAAGGTTCTGCGTAGATAGCTAGGTTTTGGAGTGAATGGTTTTTTGTGGGTACACCTCTGATAAACCCACCCGAGATTAACTCGGTCACTTTTCAAAAAAAAATTGCTCGAGGACTAGCAAATAATAAGTTTGGGGGTATTTGATAGACGCATTTATGTGTCTATTTTGTTCTCAATGTTCTGTATTGTTAGACTCGATTAAATACTTATTGTGTTATTTTATATTTTTGTAGATGTTTTTGGAAAAATAAGCTCTTGCGACGAAATTGGCTCGAAAAGTAGTGTTTTACACCCCAGTACAAAGTACTAAAGGCACCGCAGAAATGCACCGGAAGCACCCCAGAAATGCACCGGAGGAATCCAGAAAAAATGTTGGAAACACCCCAGAAAATTACTAAAGACACCCCAAGAGACATGTGTTATTCGGACTCCAGCAGCGGATAAGGGGCGACCACTGGATAAGGGGTGTCCTTCTTCTCAAATTCAAATTTCAGTTTTGGCGGGAAATTTTTTTTCTTCCCTGGCAGATTTCAATCGGATATTTGGAGGGGTTAGAGGTAGAATAAACCTCTGATTCTTGTTGGGTAGACATGATATGGATATGGAAAGCTATTTTGGTTGTTGGAATCGATCCAGTTGGGCTTGATTCTCGGTTTAAAGAAATCAGGGAATACGTGGTTGAGAAACGATACTCGGGATTGTGTCGATGTTGTATGGAAGATGGCATGCGTTTGCAACGTCTTGACACATTCCTTGATGATCTGGGAGCATGTTTGGAGCGTGTAAACACTGGTTGACAGCGTGAGTAGGCAAGAAAGGAAAAAAAACAATCTGAGAATATTTTCTTTTACTGCCGAGTCATGGGAAATATTTTTAAGTTATGGAGAGATTCGAGGGCCCTGTTGAGTATAAATATGTTTCTCCAGGTACAAGGGAAGGGTGTCGAGAGTTTGGGGAGTTAGCAGAGACAAGTGAACGAAGAAATCACGAGTTGCAGGAAAAGTTTTCTGCTGCTGCAACTCAAGAACATGAAGAACGGACGTCCAGGAACCGTCGTTCTTCAACAGTGACAACGACAAGTATTGTGGGTCATAGGTGTGGGTCTTAGAACCACATCGACAATAGCACTTCTCTTTTATCGTTCTTGTGTAACGCTTTATGTGGGTCGCACATTAGCTGTTTACACCATTTTCTCTTCTTCTCATCATTTGTAAACCATTTTTGAGCCATAATAAATTATTTTGAGAGGATTTATACTATGATGAGTTAATTCCCTTGTAACCAAGGCAATGGAGGAAGCTATTCACGCAACATAAATGGGTAACTATTTCATTTAATTATATAATTCACCTAATCGCTGCTTTTGCAGAGTTTTAAATTGTTTGAATGATTGTCTTAATTATTTGTCATTCAGTTTGATAGGTTATGCTTGGTTTAATCTCTTGATAATCTATGATTAAGGTTTACAAATAATGTTTGAGAATCTGTATGATTGATAGTGAATTAAAGATAAAAGAGGACTTAAGAATTGAATAGAGTTTTGAAATATTTATCATTCAATTTTGCATAATAGTGGAATCTAGTGTCTTGGTTACCTCTCGCACCCATTGTTAATAATTTTGTATATAATTTTATTAAATCTTTAAATTTAATCTTCACAAGTCCGAGAGTTTGAACCTCATTACTACAACCATTTGAAAATACATCAAAAAAATATAATCACTCAACAGTGGATGTTCCGCTAAATTCGCAGGGGAAGGCTTGCCACGATAATTTTCCACCACGTCATTCACAAATCCATAGATGGCGAGAAACTCATCCTGCCAGAACAGGTAATACCTGAATGTTGTCATTGGACTTCGTTCTGAGAGCAAGAAAGGAAGACTTTTACCTGGCGCAAGAACACAGGCATCCAGAACAGCTGGCAACAATTCTTCCGGAGCAACCGGCTGACGAGTAAATGGGACCCCTTGGTCAAATCCCATATGTCGAGCCACCCTGTCAATATTATAAGGGACTACCTTGAAAGACCCTCGGAAGAAAGATGGCACGTGTCCGGGGATACAGCTTCTCATAAATACAACCTCTCCGACGCTCATATTCTCTCCAGAAGAAATCGAAGTCAAGTTCGGAGCAGTGGCGAAAGTGTTCGGCTGAACTATGGACGCATGGACTGGATCCCAAGGACGAAAGCTAACGGCATAGGCATTGTCAAGGAAGTCAATGAGCTTTGATCCAGATTTTGGGCACTTATTCAACCAACGCAGTATTCTGGAGCCGTCACAAGACTCGGGAAATAAAGCCGACGGTTTGGGAGCATATTTTACGAAATGCTCCCACAACCATGTTTGGAGAAAAGAAACGTGGACATGCGAGTCCTATTTCATATAACCATTTGAAGCATACATGTCCGCGACCAGGTGATCCAAATGGGTGTACAAAGAGCCAAGAAACAAGCCACCAATGGGAAGAACGACACCTTTCGCCAATTTGATGGCGAATTTAATGAGCTCCTTTCTTATATCTTTCTTACCAGAACCATCATCGAAAATATCTCTGGATAGCCAAAGAACCAAGAATGCCGCAAGATGAAGCGTACTGTTCACTTGATTCGGCTCTGACTCATCCGAGAACCATTGAGACACCCACCAACTATAGAAGCACTTCGTTTCGTAATCCTTCCGAACGAACCCTTTTGACTTCGCGACAAGAGTGGCACGCATCTTTTCTTCATCATCAGACAACGTGATATCAAGATTCCCTGTTATGGGAAGGTTCAACAGGACGGCTATACTCTCTAAAGAGATGGTCATTTCGCCCCACCTACATATGGTCGTATGAGTATCTGGACACCATTTAGAGATAAAAGTAATCAAGCCTGGGATGTCTTTCCTGATTTGAAGTGTTGCATAAGCCATGACAGCATCAATGATTTGCGCCTTGGTCAAATTGGCCCTCACACAGTCTTGACTTATCATAAATCGCATTCATTTATCAAAAGATCGCAATGGAATTTGACAGATTTTGAAGTCGAATGGAGAAGAAGCAGGATACTCTTTCCTATGAAGGCAAAACTGCATTACGCGCCCCGGACGAACCGACTGGACCTATCCTTCATTTTCTGAACCGGTCAAAAGGGTCGCCACACACTTGGGATGGGCTCTCCTAAGTGTAGAAGACTGTGTAAAAAATTTATCATCCGTGTTTGTCTTGGAGTAGCCAACATTCTTCGATGTGGTGGCGGGACTTTTCTCAGGTGACATCCTAACGGAATTTCTTTACGCTGCTCACAATATTTAAGTAACTACAACGGAGCAAAACCAATAAAAGTTACTACTAAGAAAAAGGGAGCATAAAAATAATTTTGTCAACGGCGGAAGAAATCATCTTGGTCACAAGCCAATTTATTGGGTCACAAGCCGCAGCATGCACGACGAAAGGTGACGCACGGCCAGAGGAGTGGTGGCCGAAGGAATGGGGACTGGCATCCACCCCAACTTTATGCCACCAGAGGTATACCCTCGGACAATAGGGTACCACGGTCACGTTCAAAAAAAAGGGGGGGGGGGGGAGGAACCCTAAAATTAGGTTTTTGTGGAGAAGGTTTAAACGGAGGCTACCCGATTAGGCATAATTACTTCGCATAAAAAACTGGCTTCATTACCGTTAAACAGCGCGGTTGATGTTATTACATACTACTGACAAAGGGAAATTACTCACATTAAAGTATTTCAAGAATTTATAACGGATGTACGGCTAGGGTTTACACCAACACAGAAGAGTAAACAAAAAGAAGAAACACAGAGATGCATACCTGGAATACGCTCGCCTGCTGTTGCTACTGCTTTGCCGCTAAATCCAAAGCGTGAGAATAAAACTGATGATACGGGATAAATAAGATGGGTAACTCCTTTTATAGGCACGACTTTTGGGAGTTCGAAAGGAGGAAGGTTTCCTATTTTTGGTTACACATGAAAAGAGGCAACCGGACCCGCGCTAGCAAAGATCCATGGCGCCAATAGGCCACGGCCAAGCTAGCGCCAAGAACCCGCTCCTAGCCAGCACCATCCCCGCGTCACAGCCAAGCCCTAACCAGCGCCATCGTCTTCGCGTCCCAGCCAGATTAGCGCACGCCACTCCAAGCCAGCGCCAACAGCTCCACGCCAAGCCAGCCTCATCTCCGCGGCCAAGCCAAGCAGCTCCACGGCCAAGTCAAGCCAAGCCAGCAGCCTCACGTCCAAGCCAAGCCAAGCCAGCAACGCCAACGGCTCCATGCCCTAGCCAACACCAACAGCTTGCATCCTCCCAGTGCTAGCTTCTCTGCTCGATAGTCGATGCACCTGCATTCTTCTCAGCACCAACTTTTCCGTTCCTGACAAGTGCCACCCGCAGCCTAAGCCAACTCCAACCGCGTCCTAACCAATGCCCTAGCCAGCAGCGCCATGAACCATTCCTCAACCAGTAGCCAAAGATACCGCACTGGTGCCAACATCCCATGGCCAAAACGAATTTTTGCAAAAGCCGCCAACACAAGGATCACAAATTCCTCATGCCTTCCACCAAAGATTAGTTGAATTTCCTTGGCAATCTCTTCACGTCTTGCTCTTTCGATTTTACTCTCGTCCGTCACCATCTCATGCTTACCCCGCAACAACGCCACAGTTACGTGCTAAGCATGGAACTTAATGTTGATGGTGGTTTTTAGCTTAGGGTTAAAATCGTAAAACCTTGCATCTGATGTGACGTCACTCTGCAAGGAAACAGTTTCGTGAGTGTTAACCTATCCACCGGCATATTTATTGAGCCATTCAATATATTTACATGAAATATTATCCAGACTGGCGAATGTAGCAACCATCCCAAACACTTTGTAAATTTCGGCACCTCGCCAATACAAGACTCACTGAGTACTTTCCTGTGCTATGTTCCCCGGCAGAACCCTTAATATCGGTATGGCATGACGGATTTATGTTCACTCGCAGCGGAGTAGCATGAACCTCCAAGTACCAAAGTTAAGGCCATCGCGCGAAATGCTCAGACGGAAAGCACACTACATTCTGTAGATAAGGATTTTTGTGGCAGCATACAAAATCCATCCAATTATTGTGATAACTCATAAACCCGACTAATTTGCAAAATCAGGGTTTCGCGCCCCACGCAATACATTAGACCTTGTTGGTCAAAAAAATATGCTTAGCCAAACTAGGCGATTAAATCCGCCACGACGCACTGGAAGTGTGGCCACGCCCTAGCTTGCCGGCCCCACTTCCCATCGACCAATCAGGTCGCTTTAAATCCTCCACAGCGCACTGGAAGTGCGGCCACGCCCTAGCTTGCCGGCCACACTTCCCATCGACTAATAAGGTCGCTCTAAAACCGCCACACTCACACAGAAGTGTAGCCACGCCCATGCCTGGCCGACTTTCTTACATTAACCAATCAGGTTGCTTTAAACTCGCCACAGTGTTGAAAAGAAGGAAACCACGCCAGATGGCCACAAATCCAATTGGCTTCCCAAGAACGCGCCAACATGCCAAACGCGCCAAACGCTCACATGCCAAAAACGCATACCAGGCGCATATACGAGACGTGCATGCCAGGCGCACATACCACATGCGACATGCCATATATACTAATCAGGGTTTCGACATGCCAAAACCTAATTTAGACAGAATTTCCACACCAACGTGCCAGTGGCCATGGCTACGCCAGGCACCACCGTGCCAATGGAATGCACGAACAGTGCCAGCCATGTCGCTGGCACGCATTAATGGCGCCACTGCCTACGGAAGGTAGCCATAATCGACGGGTATCCTTCCTCTTGAGATGCAATCTCAGCCATCCAAGTTTGCCACCAAACTGATAGACTTGTGACAACTTTTTGGTAACCAGGCGCCACTTGCACCACTGCGCCACTAGCATGCACGAGCCATGGCGGCCATGCCGCCAAAACTTTGGCCACGGCACCAAAATCCCAATTTGGCCACGGCGTAAAACCGTAATTTCGGCCACAGTTCCAAACCCTTATTTGGTCACGACACCAAATCCCAACTTAGGTCATGTCGCCATGCCACAGGCGTGGCTATGCCACTTACGCAACCGTGCCAATGCCATGCACGAGCCATGTCGCAACATCGCCAGCACGCGTTAAAGGTGCCACTGCCTACAGAAGGTAGCCGCGATCGACAACTACCCTTCCTCATGATATGAAATCTCAGCCATCCAAGTTCTCCACCGAATTGATAGACTTGTGGCAACTTTTAGGCGACCAGCCGCCTAAATCCAGCGGCCATGGCTACGCCAGGCACCACTTGTACGAGCCATGCCATCCATGCCGCAATGCCACTGGCATGCCCTAAAATGCCATTGCGCCATTATTAGGCGCAAACAGAAGGTAGCCATAATCGACGGCTACCCTTCCTCCTGAGATGCAATCTCAGCCATCCAAGTTTGCCACCTAACTGATAGACTTGTGGCAACTTTTAGGCGACCGTGCGCCTAAATCTAGTGGCCATGGCTATGCCCGGCGCCACTTGCACCACCGTGCCACTGGCATGCACGAGCCATGACGCAATGCCACTGGCGTACACCAAAACGCCACTGCGCCATTTTCAGGCGCCAACACAAGGTAACCACAATCAAGGGATACCCTTATTCATAAGATGTGATCTTGGCCATCGAAGTTTGCCACCGATCCGGCAAGCTCGTGGCAAATTTTAGGCGACCAGCCAAGACGAGCCTAATAGCATCACATGATATTTACCTGCGGCAAGCCTCTCAATTTTAACTTTCCACACGTAGCAAGAGTGCTACATGTTTTCCATGAAAGCACTCGAGACATTCGACATGTCACAAACTGGGGGATACTCATCAGGGTATTGGTCTGGCGGTTTATAGCGTGCGGCGTGCAATACACCCGTTACAGGAAAGTGTCATAAAGCGGGGCGGTTAGTAATGGAAAGAAGTAATGGTATAAACGTATCCTTCATTATGGAAACATAAATTCCAGGCGTTACCCGTTACTCCCTTCTTCTACTACTCAATTGTTTCCACTTCCTACGAGACCAGGGTACGTTTTGTTGCGACTTGTATAAATAGGTCTCACCATTTCCACCAAACAACAAGTTTTTGGTCAGAGAAACAATACAATATCCAGAAATCATCTGATAGCTTTTCATTCAGCTAGCCAGATCAACTTTCTGATACAAGTCCTAAAACACCCACACTTCCAGAATCAACTATTCTGGTCTCAACACTTTCTTCGCTTCCCTCCTCAAGACCAACCCTTCTCCTTCACTTTGTGACCGAAGCAAGCCTGAAACGGCCATTTCTTGGTTTAGGCCAGGATTGTACAGATTGATCTCTCGAATCAAAATTACTCATGTGAAGTACATTGTTTAGGGTTTATACTAGTTTCTCTTCCACACAAACGAAATTACCAAAATCAACAGAAACGGTTTTCACCCACAAACATGATGTTATAATGAACTAAGTGTAAAATATAAATAAAAGAAACAATAAAGTAAAATATAACTAAAGAGAACGATCCAAGTCATCCATCGATATTTTTTTTGTCCTAACTTAATCTCATGGTCCTCCAAAAGATAACCTTTGGTTTCTCGTTCTAGTACAAGAACTGAATATTGTGTCTTAGCTCTTGCTGCAGCTGAAGTTATTTGGATACAATATATCTTAAATGATTTGGGTTTATACATCAAGAAACCGCCTATTCTATTTTGTGATAATGCTAACTTTACTTACATGGATTCTAATTCTATCATGCAGTCTCGTACTAAACATATTGAGATTGATTATCACATTTTTCGAGAACGAGTTGCCCATGGTTCTTTGCTTGTTTGTTATATGCCTACTCAACATCATCTTTCAGATTTATTTACAAAAGGAATTGTTAAACATCGGTCTCATTCTCAATCTTCCAAGCTTTCACTTCAGGATAATCCACATGTTGTTAGCATAACTTAGGAATATTGTGAAGTTGTACTATCTGAAGGTCTTACTGTAATATTATGTTGTTATGTAACTTGCCTAAAGGGAAACCTATGATTATAAAATATGTTAGAGCATTACTTGGTCGAACTCGCATGCGTTGCTATCTCAAGCATGTTTGTCAATGTTAGTGATCAAAACTATATGTTTTGATTTCTAGCCTATTTATAGATGTCTCGGACTAGGACATAGATAGTTTAGTTGAGCTTAGATATCTCGGCGTCCATCATTTGAAGATGAAGAACTACTAAGGGGAGCTTGTGGAACTTCATGAACAAAAGGTATATGGAGACTTAAACTCATCTATCACTTGGAAAGTCTATTTCTACTCTATCTCTTATATTAATACACAAGTCGTGTTACGATATAGTTTTCTATTATACACATTTGAGATTTCGAGCTGAGTTTATCTCGCTTATATATTTCTCGAAATATTTATTGGCAAGCTTTCGCTTTATCCATGTTCATCTTACATTCGTGATAAAAGTCCAAATAAGATCATATGAAAATTTCCGAGTTACATCTAACATGGTTTGTGTGATACAATCATTTGGTGTTGCCTTGGAATGTTTCATTATGATAATATCAATAACTTGAAAATCACTTTGACGAAAAATAGTTTGTGAACAACAACTATATAACGTCCTCTAAGAAAGTTTCAATGATTGAAATTAAGAGTTGATGAGATAACCATCTTTGGATATAGGCATATTTAGTGTGCTCGCACATTAGTGTATAAATCCATAAACCGGGAACCAAGTGTATGCATATGTGTGTATACAAAATTGGTGAAGTAGACAGCATAAGTATTCGTACCCGTACGCATACTGGTAGAGGTTTTCGAACCGAAAATATCTGTTGTGTTTAGGAATTACAAACTCCTAAACTAGTCACCTTAAGTATGCGTACCGTACGCATACTGGCGGTTAAACTCAAATCCGGTTGCTGAAGTACGCATACCCATACATATACTTAAGCTGGTTAATTTTTCAAATCAGTCTGTTCATGAACTTAAACATTTAAATCTTAAGGAATGCAATCTTTGATAACTATGGCTATAATGTTCATGATTGATTCGAGTGAATCAAACCGATTTGGTTTTAACTGTGTTCTTATATGCAATTGAACAACTCTTTAACTAGTTTCATTTGAGTCATTTGAACTAGTTATGGATAAGATGAATAAGGTTAATATGAGAGTAAACATATGGCTAAGTCTAACCTCGGTTAACTAATTGTTGAGCCAACGTGAGTGTACATGTTTTGGTACGGTTACATAACTAAATGAGGGTACATTTCATTTGTGTGTAACAAGCTAAGTTCGATCTAACGGTTGAAAGATATTAGCTTGGTTGAATCAGGTTTTTCATCACTACACCAAATTTAGCGAATAGCAACAGTAATCGGTAGTTGCAAACTGGGGTCGTAACAGTTCTGCTCTGATACGAAAGTCGATGTTGCAACTTTTCGCAACGGCTATATTGCCATCACAAATTTTTGGTCGCAACAGGTAGCAGCGAATTTTTTATATGGTCAAATTTTTTTTTATTTTTTGACCGGTCAAAACCAAGTCAAAATTATAGCTCTCCATTCACTTAAAAATCAAATTAATCCAACAAAATCAAGATACCTCTGTTCTAGAACCAAATTTAGCTAAACAATGTACTTTCCAAAAATTGTTGAACAAAAAAATAAAACTAGAAATGAAAAGGACTTCCCATAAGATATTTCTATGTTTTGCAAGTGCAGCAATGCAAGAAAATATGACACTTAGCCCAAAAACTGAAGAGGAAAGAGTACACAACTTGGGGAACGAACTTGTTTCGTGCCTGATAATAATGCTGAGTGCACCAAAAGGAGTGACCACAATAGTTGGCCCAAATGCATAAGTTGCAAAGTCAGCAACTTCGCGACAACCACTGCAAAAATGAAATCATCCCATTAGTAACGTAGTCTTGAAATAAAACATCCTGCAACTCAAATACATTCCTAAGATAATATAAATGCATTAACTTCATAAGAGATTCCATGTTATGAATGTTAATACTTTACTCAGCGGGTATTGAGTTAACCAAAAACACACAACCTTAAAGAAACCAACATGGTAACAGTACAAAACTTAAAAATAATTGATACACAAAATTATTATGATGCATTGCCCAAGGCATTATTGCAGAACTAGGTACACCCAAGGATCTCTAGTCAATCTTGTCGTTGGCTTTACATTACAAACAATCAGTTCCATGTTATCAACCATTTCAAACCAATAATTTCAAATGTACAAAAGTTTTTAAGCTCACCTTCATGCCACCCATTACAGAGCCTATCACAACGCCACATTTAGATTATTATAGGCAGCATCTATCTGAAATAAGTTGATAAAACGAGTAGGTCCAATCTTAAAACATGTCCTAGTGCGGGAAAATTCTTTAACATACTCCACGCTAAAATAATGCCGAGCATTTTATGAATCCACCTAAGGGTGCACAGGTACCGGTCCATAAAATAGGAACCGAGGCTGATGAGGTACAGGTACACGGTCTTGTATAAGTCCAGTACCGTCCGGACCGAAAGAACCGACCATTCGTAGCCATTAGATTTAGGGGTACTGAACAAATACAACCGTTAGATTAAGGGGGGAGGGGGTATATATACTACCTTAACGATAGGGTTTCTCATTTTCGTTTTTCTTTTCCTTCTTCGTCTTCGACTCTTCCGGTCTTCCCTCTGAGAGACTGATATAGTTCTTGAGTCATTAATCAGTGAACACGGAACACCGAACAAGAACAACACCTCTGGATCCAGAAGAAAAAGTCAGTGATTTCAATGATTTGATTAATTTTGTTGTTTGATGAAGAACAAAAGAGTTAGAGTTCTGAAGTTGTTTTGGTGAAGAATCAGAGAAAGGTAATTTTTGGGTTCCCGTAGTTTGAATTTATTTTAAGTAAAACTGAATAAAAACTGACGAATCTTATATGGGTTTGTTGTATTGAAGTTGAATCGGTTATATGGAGATTTAATTTGTGCTTAATTGTGAGATTGAGAAATAGGGTTCATCATGTTCTTCCCTAATTTAGAAATTAGGGTTCGTGGATTTTAATTGAGTTATCTGTGATTTGAATTCAAGGAGGAATTAGGGTTTAGCTGAGAACTGATGCTAGTTAGAATTGGAAGACATGAAGATGGAGTTTCTAAAATAGTTATGTTGATCTTTGGTAGTTTATTGCAATGATTTGATTAATTTTTTTAATTAATTTTGTTGTTTCTGAATCTGATAATGGAAAATTGGAGATAATCAAGTATTATTTATGCTAAGAGAATTTATTTATGCTTTATTCTTTATGAGGAACTGTCATGATTAATTTACCTGTATCTGGTTTTTGAAAGTTTTGAATAGGGTGTATCTTCTAACCTTTTGAACTTTTTGATTGGTTCATTTGATTTTAGGCGAAGGGATCGAAGAAACATTTGAAGAGGCTTAACGCCCCTAAGCATTGGAGGCTTGATAAATTGGGTGGTGCTTTTGTAAGTATAGAAATTTCATTTTACTTGAATTTATCATATGTTTACATGATGCTCCAGGTGACTGATAGAGTAGTTTGTTGTTTAATACTAGATTTTAATGGGTATTTTGGAGAGGCGTTGCTCTGCTCTAGCTAAACTTGCTTGCCATAAATTCAGTAGGCAAGCTGCTAATGTACACTTTTTTCATGATCATTAGATAAGCCATCTTAAGCAATATGGAGGTTATCATTGGTTCTCCTGCTCCTGCCTTGGCTATACTTTCATCTCCATGTTGGTTCTTCATTCTCCTGTACTGATTCCTATTGATTTCTTTTTCTTCTTTGTTGTATTGCAGGGGCTAATATATGGATGCAACACAAAGGTTTCAGCATAGATATTTCTCGCAGTTTTTTCTTTGTTCACCTGTTCTGTCTGGGTATTGATTTTGTTGGTCTTAGGTTTTTTCAGGTGAGGGCTTATCCCTGCTGTTTGGTTGGGTATTGAACTGAGGGTTCAAATCCTATAGTGTTTGGTAAATCCTAACCCGTTATCTACTTTTTATCATTCATCTATAATGGTTAAAAGTTGAAAATAATTTAAATAAATAATGTTTTTTGTTTAGAACAATGTCCAGTTCTGCTTAGAACTTATGCAGTTATGCTTAGAACAATGTCCAGTTCTTATTTTTTATAACAGAGCTCAATGCTTAGCCATATGTCCAAGTAGCTAATATGTTTTTTATAACAGTACATATTTTTTATAACAGTTCTTATTTTTTCAGTTTCATTTCAGTTCTTATTTCATTTCTTATTTCATTTCAGTTTCATTTCAGTTCTTATTTAATTTTTCAGCACTTAAATTTGTTTTCTCAGTGATAAGCTGGCATGGATGAATCAAGTCAAGCTCATGGAACAGACACCCCTACACCTACAACTGCTACACATACCACTGCCACAGATGCAATTGTTGGATCCTCAATCCAACCAACAAATGAAGCAGCACAGCCAGAGACAGCAACAGTAGATGTAGAAGCTACTTCTACATCTATGGGTGGTAAGATAACTTCTGACATTTGGAATCATTTCAAGAGGTTGAATGTTCAACATGCTGGATGCAATTACTGCAAGAAGGTGATAAAGGCTCATACTGGAAAGAATGGTACAAGTGGAATGTGGAAGCACTTCAACAGATGCAAGCAGAATCCTAACAAGCCAAAGCCAAAAGGACAACAAACTCTGACATTAAATCCTGCACAACTGGGTGAGAATGAAGGTCAGTTAGTCTCTACTATTTTCAGTCAAGAGAAATGTAAAAGGGCAGTTGTTGAATTTATTATAATTGATGAGATGTCATTTAGAGCAGTTGAGGGTGAATGTTTTAGGAGAATGATGCATGTCTTAGAGCCTAAATTTGTTGTGCCAAGTAGAATGACTATTTATAGATGTTTATTAGACATGTATGTATTAGAGAAAGAAAAGTTGAAAAATTACTTCAAGTCAACCAAGCAGAGGGTTAGTTTGACAACAGACACATGGACTTCACCAAACAATTTCAACTACATCTGTGTAACAGTTCACTTTATTGATCAGCAATGGAAGTATCAAAAGAGAATTATTATGTTTTGTGAGGTTAATGGTCACAAAGGAATTGACATTAGTGAGATGTTAGAGAAGTGTTTGTCAGATTGGGAGCTTAAAGATGTGTTTACTGTCACTTTAGATAATGTGAGTGCCAACAAGGTAGCAGTGGATTATTTGAAGACTAGTATTGTTTCAAAGACAAGGGCAGAAGAGAGAGCTAAGTACTTGCATGTATGTATATGTATATGAATATGACTTATTATTTTTTTTACTTTCTAACTTAGGATTATGTTTATTAGTTTTGTTAAAATATCTAATACTTGTTTGAATTCACCTTTTCAGGTAAGGTGTGCAGCTCATGTACTTGCACTTGTGGTAAAAGATGTTGTGAGGGTCTACAACAAATCAATTGCAAGAATCAGGTCAGTTGTCAAGTATATAAAGGATTCTCCATCTAGGTTGGCTAAGCTTAAGCGTTGTGCAAAATTAGTTGGAATAGAGTCTAAGGTAACATTGATATTAGATGTTAAGACTAGGTGGAACAGCACATTCTTGATGCTACAGGCTGCAGAAGTGTTAGAAAAAGCATTTATTAGGTTAGAAAGGTATGACAAGGAATATCGGCAGTTGTTTTATTACCCAAAACAGAGTGAGAAAGATCTACCTGATGCTAATGATTTTGATATTGATGTTAATGTTGGTGAAGAAGAAGAAGAATTTAGTGAAGAAGAACAAGAAGAAGTTGAGGTGACAGGGAAGAAGAATAAGGCACAAAAGAAGAAGAAGGTAGTGGTGAGGAAACCTGCTCCATGTGAAGAGGACTGGATCTTTGCCAGAGGCCTTGTCAAATGTTTGAAAGTATTCTTTGATGCCACTGTTGCATTTTCAGCCTCAACTAAGGTAACAACAAACACTTTCTTATGGCAATTAGTTATCATATATGAGCAACTAGTTGAGTTTAGAGATAATGTAGATGAAGATCCTTTTATTGCTACTATGGCTTGAAAAATGTTTAAGAAGTATAACAAATATTGGGGTGATTATGCAAAGATGAACCCTACAACCTTTTTTGCCATGTTGTTGGATCCTAGAGAGAAAGAAAAAGGACTACAATTTGCTCTTGAGCTCTTGTATGGGAAGAATTCTTCTAAGGTTGAATCTGTTATGAAGCTTGTTAAGTTGGATTTTAAGATTCTATTTGAAGAATATAAGGATGCTTATTCAGTTCATGAGGAGGAGTCAAGCAGTTCTATGGGACAAGCCAAAGCAGTGGTAAGTAAACCAGTGGCAGGGCCAAGTCGTATGAAAGAGTTGATGTCAAGGAGTAAGAGGTTCAAGAAAAGCCCAAATGATGATGAGGGAAAAACAGAGTTGGATAAATATTTCATTGACGAGTATGAAGAAGGTGTAGGAGAAGATGATGATGAGGAGTTTGACTTATTGGGTTGGTGGAAGACCAACAGTACAAAGTATAAGATACTTGGACATATGGCTAAGGCCATATTAGCCATTCCTGTGTCTTCTGTTGCCTCTGAGTCTGCTTTTAGCACAGGAAAGCGAGTCTTAAGTCCTTGTAGAAGCTCTTTATCTACAAGGACAGTTGAGGCATTGCTTTGCACACAAAGCTGGCTAAGGAAGCCAATACAACTTGATCTTCTATCTGATTACATACCAGATGATGATGTTGAAGTTGAAGAAGGTAACATATTACATTATTACTTGTGTTTGGCAGTAATAGATATAGTCTAATAGTTACTAACTGCTATTATTTGTTTTTGCAGCGTTACTTGGTCCTATCAACACTGATGACACCACAAGTGTTGCTGACATGGATTAGAAGATCAAGATTCAAGACTACTGCAGCACTAGCTGCACTGCTAGTTGTTTTTTTTCCATATTTTCTCATTTTCAAGACTTAGTGTGGCTACTGCTACTTTTTTTTCCATATTTTCAAGACATTGTTTGTTTGGTTTGTTAGTAATATTGCTACTTATTAGTTGATGCTTTGAATGAGAATTTGTTATATAGAAAAAACAGGTAAAAGAATTTGTTAATATTGCTACTGAAAAGGTACCGGTCCCGTACCGGAACCGAGGTACACGGTACCGGTACCGGTCCCAAAAGTTCAGTACCGACCTCTGGGGGTACAGGTACTCGGCCTCGGCAAGAACCGAGCCGAACCGTACCGTGTGCACCCTTAAATCCACCATTCCTCCAACGTGCACTTAAGAGCATCTATATAAGGAAACATGAAATCAATCAAAAAGGTCCAGATAACAGTTGCATTTTTTGAGTGCCCAAGTAAGACAGGTAATTTTGCAAACTTCCAACCAGGGAGCAAAAGACTGTGGTTATGATGTAATTAGTAGTATGCATGCTTTGCCGTTAATGAAGCCTCACTTTTGAGCAACAATTCTCCATTCTCGCTAAACTAAAGATATAAACATGGATAAATAAAATAACTAATCTACTAAAAAGTGGATAGATAAACATAATATAGTGGTCAAAAATTGAGTAGTCTTTGCATCTCAGCAAACGTACAGAGAAAACTAAGTGCTACCAATCATTAAACACACTAACACACCATATGGCAGCAACTTCCACAATATTGATCATAAGAAAAACAGAGCATGGTAATAATATATGACGGAAATAGGTTAATCACTGACCTCACCTCTTGTGATGTTATAGGTTACTCACAAGATTTCCACAATGCCAACAATGATTAAACATCCATATACTGCACGGAAACTAGGAGCTTATTTCTATGATAAATCTTAAGAATATGGATTAGCTACAAAACCCAATTTTAAATTATAATTAAGCCATCTCTGACACAAAAACAAAACAAACTTGCCTTCGAATCTAGCAGCATGCAGTCACGATAGCCCCAACTCTGATCTAAAGCTTATGCCAAAACTCTTTTTTTATTCTTTCAGGATTTTAAGCAAACACCTTGATGTGAAGTTTTCCCGGTGCCCAGAGGTGTGTTTTCCCTGGTTGTATTGAGCTCCTCTCTTAATTTCTTCACCTGCAATTTCGAGTTTAATAACAACAAATCTATCATTGCATTACTAGGACTTGGAATCTCCTCCCAATCCCATCATTAACAACACCTTCTTGACTGTTTTTCAGATGTGAAATATAGTCTCAATCATCATTTATATGGGTTCCTCGGCAATCAGCCTAGTGTAATTGATTTTATAACTACTCAGTATCAGATATAAGCCAAATTCAAATCCAACTATCCCTTTCTAAGAGAAGCTAAACAAATTAATATATAATACTTTAATGATATTCACACAAATAAAAGAAGGGTGTCATATGTGAAAGAAAAAATGCGGAACCTGAAGTACAGTAGCATCCATGGCATCGTTCTCGTTAATCCAACCCCTGTGAACTTCAAATACAAGTGCAACATGAGTTACCTGTCTTCATAAAGGAAAATGAAGAACTTGTCAAAAAAGAACCTTAACCAATTGAAGGGCAATATGAAACGAATGCCCCATTTCCAGTCTATGAAAGTACGAACAAATTCATATACATACCGGTCAAGCAGCTGTAATACGGAAATCACCTCATACATACTTAGCATTGGAGGAGGTATAGGTTGTGTACTTGGTGTTTGAAGAGGATCACCTGCAGGGTAATTTAACCCTTCATAAATTGGACATACAAGTTCACATAATCCCAAAGTAAACCAAAAGATGCATACAAGGCTCTTATGTCTGTACCAACTGAAATTTCAGAAATGGTTAAGTTCCACCAACCTAATCAGTTATTTATCCCAGATCAAATAAACCCCAATTCATAAATATCCTAAACACCAAGGTGAACACAAAAAATTCAACGTAACAAGCCAAATTGATGTCAAGAAACACAAAATCTCATAATTCCAAACAAACACATAACCAAAATCATCGCAGAAACAAATAAATGAAATAACCATTCACCTTTTCTACAGGGAGAGAAAGACAAGAAGTAACAATGGCAACAGTCTACAAGCTAACCGTTTCCAACACTCAACTGTCTCACAACACATTCCCTGCAAAGCATTGCTATACAAACGCCAGCCATCTCCAACTCCAGTGCAACCATTGCAATCCCAGCAACACCACCACTTGCATTTCTGAATCTTCTCATCCTTGTCTCCTAAATCAGTCCCAACCATTGCACAACCACCACTTAGTAGCAGCACCGACACCAAGCAACAATGCCATATTCAGTTCCTCAGCATAGGCTTCAATTCTCAAATGACAATACCACTTCATCATCTGCACAAGCTAGTTAAAGCAGCTTCAAACTCCACAAATCCAACCACCAACATTAGTCTCTGCAAACCCATTCAATCTCAGAATATCGAATCCAATCCGAACTTTAAATTTTTATCTTTTCCACACAACTTTCAAACTCAAATCCAACCCTAACTTTCAAACTCCACAAATATCAAACCCTAACTTTCAATTTCTATGTTTTCCACCCTAACTTTCAATCTCAAATCCAACCCTAACTTTCGATCTCAAATCCAACCACCAACATCATTCTCTGCAAACCCATTCAATCTTGATTCGTGCAGCAAAGCAGCGTTCATCTTAGAACATAACCTCAAACCCTAACTTTCAATTTCTGCAGCAGGAACCTTAAATCTGTTCGAGTAAATCTAGGGTTAGGGTTGAAACGTAGGTTTTCAATCTAGTTGGTTTTCAATAGGAAATCTGCAGGATAGTGATGAAGAACGTAAGTTTTCATTTAAACGATTCGTCAACAAATTACTTCGAAACTGAGATAAAGAGAGAGAAACAGATAAAAGAATGAGTTAAGAGAATGGTCTGCTCGATAAGATAATAGATATTCGAGTCAGTTTTCTAGCTGAATGGGCTGAATACTGAGTCAGTCTAAACTGTGCCAAGTCACACTCACGAGTGGCACATGTGTCAAACCAAAATGTTGTGAATCACAACTGAAACAAACAGTTGCGAGTTTAGTCACTGTCTTCAGCTGTTGCGAAATTTTTGCAAAAAATTAGCAACTGAAAATTTACAATAGCTACAAAGATGTTGCGACTTCTAGTTACTAATCCTTGAATATGGTGTAGTGCATCTAACGGTGAATATTAAATGATTTTTTACCAAGGTAACTTGGATTGCAAACCCTGATTTGAAAACTATGTAAATGAGAACTCTAACAACTGGGAAACCCAATCCCCACACCTCCTATGTTATACTAGTTGTATAGCTAGAGTCGATTCTCATTTAACCTTAGGTTTCTTCTCGAGACCTTGTAGGTTTCTTCTCGAGACCTTGTAGGTTAACGACTTGAAGAATTCATTGGGATTGTGAAGCCAGACCGATACTACTTCTCTTGTAGTTGTGTGATCTGATCTTGTTGTTTCTATCGTACGAGTACAATTATAAAATTGGCTTGAGATTTATTTATCCGATAGGCAAGATAAAAAAGTAATCACAAACATCTTTCGTCTCATTGTTTGTGATTCCACAATATCTAGTTTCGCCATCATACGATTTAGATTATTGTGAGGTGATTGATAATACTGAGCTGTTCTTCGGGAATATAAGTCTGGTATATCAATTGGTTCCTGTTCACCTTGATGTATCAAAAGACGAAACAAAATCTCATAGGTTTATCTGTGGGAGACAAATTTATCTATACAATAGACTTTTCTGTGTGAGACAGATTGGTTTATTAAGTATTAGACTTTGGGTCGTAGCAACTCTTAGTTGTGGGTGAGATCAGCTAAGGGAAGCAAATGCGTAGCTGCTAGGATTCACAGACGTAAGAAGCACAATTGTACGTTGATCAGTGTGAAATTGATTATGGTTCAACTACATTCCAGTCCGAAGTTAACTTGGAGTATGCTAATGTCTGTAGCGGCTTAATACGGTGTGGTGTTCAAATCTGGACTAGGTCCCGGGGTTTTATGCATTTGCAGTTTCCTCGTTAACAAAAATTCTGGTGTCTGTGTTATTTCTTTTCCGCATTATATTTGTTTATATAATTGAAATATCACAGGTTGTGCATAGTTCAATCAATTAGAGAATCCAACCTTTGGTTGTTGATTATATTGATTGACACTTGAACATTGGTCTTTGGTACCGTTCAAGTTTACTCCTCTTATATTCAATCGGACTCGCAGATTTCTATTTGCTGATTGTGGATTGAATTGAGAGTTAGAGATATTACACTCTTTGATATACTTTATTCTAGATTGAGTCTGTCTGTCTAGTTGATTCTCTAGAAAGTGTATTGGAGTAAGTCATCTCAGATTGCCAAACGAATTGTTGGGTGTGTTTGTTAGACCCCCGTATTTTCAATTGGTATCAGAGCAGGCAAACACATTACAGACCTGATAAGTCTGGCTTTGTAGCGATCTGATATGGATGAGAATATCTTTGTTCATGCATCACCAGTTCAGGAAAATTCCATCTTGGATAAAAGTCCTGATTTTATTGAAATTTATGTTACGACTCCGTCATCTTCTAAATCCACATCTAACTGGGAAGCACGTCTCGATAAACAGTTAGATGAACTTTCTGATGAAAGTGATTCATAAGAAGGACAAGATGTCGAAGAAGAAGTTTCTCAGTACAGCATTCTCTTTGATCGTCTTCTAAAGAAAAAAAAAGGTCAACATCCTATTTGGCTGAATTTCTGACTCCTATCTGCATTGAAAACAGAATATTGAGAAAACTCTTTAGGGGTACGATTGTGGGTATAGTTAATTACAAGCTACTCTTAAAAATCGCGACGAGGATATATGTTCAAAGAAATCTTAATATGTTGATCTTCGTCGAAATCTCTTTGTGTTGAAAGAAAGACTTGCAGAAACCGAAGTAAGATATGAATCTCAACAAAAATGTTTGAATGACAGAGAAAAATTTTTTCTATCCAGAGAAAAAAATTGAAGACTGATCTTAGTGCCGCTCTTGAAAAGATCAATGTCCTAGAAGAGAATTTGAAAAGATTCAACTCTAGCTCTACAAAACTGTCTTCTATGCTTGGAGCATGTAAAGGACCTCATAATACACGTGGTCTAGGCTATACTGGTACTAATGCTCCAAGTACTAGTAAGGCAGTTTTTGTCAAGGAAAATGATCCTTTTCGATCTACAGCTACAGATGTGCCTGAAAATGAAGTTCGTCAGTCCTCAAGGACGACTCAAATGAGAATGGATAAATACAATCCTGTCAACTGCTATTATTTCGGAAAGAAAGGTCACATCGAAAGAAAATGTCATCTTCGTTTGCGGAATGAAAAACTTCATAACATTCTCATCTGGATGTCTAAAGAAGTAATCAAACATGTACCCAAGTGTTCAGTTAAAGATTCATTCCACAATCAAGAAGAGTGTTGTAATAAGCCACTTCCTGACTATAAACATAACATTTCTTCTGTTTACAATTGTAAGAAAAATAATGTTATGTGGATGACTGATATCTCTGAAAGACCTGTGAGGAGAAAAATAAATCGAAGAAAGAAAAATTCTTCAAAATCCTCTATTTCTCTCAATAATGATCTTGCTTCCAAAATAAGTGTTTCTGACTACATGCACATTAAAAATCGTGTCACATAACTCAAAACCAATATCAACGGTCTCAAACGCAAGATCAAAAAGGCAAGAAAAGTTGCCGATTCAGGTATGTCATGTATTTCTAATTCTTTTGTAGATGTGCAAAAGAATTCCATTGTTGATCAAAAATGTATGACAGGTTGTATCGGTAACCCTGATGAACTTCATGTTCATCGAATTACGACTTGATTGTTCTCTTATGTATGTCTTCTTTGTGGACCAATGAGAAGATACACATAATTCTCAAGAAGATACCGTCTTCTTGAAAAATGGTCTATATTGTAGTTTTTGGGTTACCTTTGATCTCCTTTCCTGTGTTTTGTTATGAACTTTGTGTTCAAATCTGGTCTCATTCCTTCTTAAAAACGCTGGGATGTTCTTCTTAAAATGATAGTTGAGTTTTTTCAGTTTCACAGAATCATGTCATGGACCTCCATCCATTTTTTCTCCATCTGGTCCTTGACCTGGTAGGTCTCGACCACGAACCCATGCACCCTCCCATTTTTGTTTATACACCCGTAAGGAACCCTAGGTTTCTCGTGTACGTACCTTTAAATATATGTTAGGAGATCTTCTCTTTGACACTTTCTGGTACTGTGACGGCGGAGCTCTCTTTGGGTTGATTGATCAAGTACACTATGGAGGAAAACAAGATGGAAGTTAGCTTCAAAGAAAAATCTTTTGAGCTCGACGATAACCTCATTCCTGTTATTTGCTATAAATCAATTGATCATGAAAAATATCTTCCAATCCAGATTTCCATTCAGCTGGTTGGAAATCTTCTTCAAGATTTTGAGGTAGTACGTGAACATCTAGAGATTTCGTCAAGGAATCTAGTTTTTCTGAAGAAGAAGCTAAAGAAAGCAACTGATGAACTTGCCCTTGTTCGTTCTCTGGTTGCTGAATTTGTCTAGTAAATCTTCTTATGAGAATTTTTATTATTGTTTTTGTTTAGAAGAATAACTATGGTTTGGAATAGACATTATTTTGATTACACATAGCTAGTTCCAAACTTTTCATCTTATTGTTTTTAGATTTATTAATTAAAATCTAAGTTTTTTGGAAGATGATGTTTGCAATTTTAATCTTTATAGTTTTATATATTGCAAATTGTTATGGGATATGGTGTTTGCGTCTGTGAACTATGATTGTCCCATACTTGTTCAAAAGTTATCTCTATTATGTTGATATGAATGTATTGATAAAAGATAGAATAAACTTTTGACAAACAAAAGTTAAAGCCTTTTATGTCACTAGTTTGATAAGAGAAAGGATATAACTTTTTTTCACAAGGATTAAGTCCGTCATATGTCATTATGCGAATAGTGATGGAAGATAAAACTAATCCTTGTATATTCCGCAGTATTGGTCGATCTCCGATCCATATTTTTGTGCATATACGGTGTTGCTTCGTAAGGTTCCTTATGTTTGAGCATGACCAACTAATTGATCATTCTTGTTTTGGTTATTTTAATTGTTGCTCCGTAAGTTCTCTTATGTCGAGCATGACCAATTGAATTGATCACTTTTGTGGTTAATTTGGTTGTGTATTCCAATTAAATTAATCGTTGGTTTTCTTGTGATCAATTTGGTTGTATTTTTTGATTGCATTAATCACGGGTTCTCTTGTGGTTAATTCAATTGAATTTTTTGGATGCAAATTCATTTTTCATGTGATTTGAGTTATCCAAAAAGAAATCCTTCTTTTCTTGTAAAAGCAAGGTCGCCTTTGTTGTTCCTTTGGGAATGACATTATATGGGGGAGAGTTCTTTTGAACTTGTACTTAATCAAGGTCGGCTTTATGATTGCATCTAAATTTGTTGGTATGTTAATACACCTTTGGTCATGAAGTATCTCCGTGGAAATTTCATTAGGATCCCACTAATTTTCGTACCTTTGCCAATTTTATTACCAAAAAGAGGGAGAATTAATGTGTAGTTCATACTACAAATACATATGGTTTACGGATCATTATGTAAGGGGGAGTGGTTTTCATGTTGAGATAAAGTATTGACTAATGGGGAGCACCATAGTATTGTTGTCAAAGTTGTGATACGATTGAACTTTGATGTTGTGTAATAATACTATGACACTGTATAACAATGATCGAGAGCATTTGTTTTCTAATTATTATATCTACGGATCTTCAACAACTATGAGACTAAACTTACAACCTTTGGAATCACATAGTACTTGGAAGTGACGAAGATTTCGAGTCGTGTTGAAGATGCCAAGGAGATCAAGCATGTGGATGAAGCTTCAATTTTTATTTATTTTTTAATCCATATGTATTGATAGTTTTGTCATTAAAATTGACAAAGGGGGAGATTGTTAGAGCATTGCTCGGTCGAACTCGCATGCGTTGCTATCTCAAGCATGTTTGTCAATGTTAGTAATCAAAACTATATATCTTGATTTCTAGCCTATTTATAGATGTCTCGGACTAGGACATAGATAGTGTAGTTGAGCTTAGATCTGTCGGTGTTCATCATTTGAAGACGAAGAACTACTAAGGGTAGCTTGTGGAACTTCATCAACAAAAGGTATGTGGAGACTTAAACTCATTTATCACTTGGAAAGTCTATTTCTACTATATATCCTATATTGAGACATAAGTCATGTTACGATATAGTTTTCTATTATACACATTTGAGATTTCGAGCTGAGTTTATCTCGCTTATATATTTTTCGAAATATGTGTCAGCAAGCTTTCGCTTTAGATATGTTCATCTTACATTTGTGATGAAAGTCCGAATAAGATCATATGAAAATTGTCGAGTTACATCTAACATGGTTTGTGTGATACAGTCATTTGGTGTTGCCTTGGAATGTTTCATTATGATAATTTCAATAACTTGAAAATCGCTTTGACGAAAAATAGTTTGTGAACAACAACTATATAACGTCCTCTAAGAAAGTTTCAATGATTAAAATTAAGAGTTGATGAGATAACCATCTTTGGATATAAGCATATTTAGTGTGTTTGTACATTAGTGTATAAATCCATAAACCGGGAACCAAGTGCATGCATATGTGTGTATACAAAATTGGTGAAGGAGACACCATAAGTATGCGTACCCGTACGCATACTGGTAGAGGTTTTCGAACCGAAAATATCTGTTATGTTTAGGAATTACAAACTCCTAAACTAGTCACCTTAAGTATGCGTACCCATACGCATACTAGAAGAAGTTTTCGAACCGAAAATATCTGCTGAGTTTGGGAATTACAAACTCCTAAACTAGTCACCTTAAGTATGCGTACCCGTACGCATTTTGGCGGAAGTTTTCGAAGCGAGAATTTCTGTTGAGTTTGGAAACTTAACAAACTCAAATCCGGTTGCTTAAGTACGCATACTTAAGCTGGTTATTTTGTAAAATCGGTCTTTTCATGAACTTAAACATTAAAATCTTAAGGAATGCAATATTTGCAAACCGTGGCTATAATGTTCATGATTGATTCGAGTGAATCAAACCGATTTGGTTTCAATTGTGTTCTTCTATGCAATTGAACAACTCTTTAACTAGTTTCATTTGAGTTATTTGAACTATTTATGGATAATATGAATAAATAATATGAGAGTAAACATATGGTTAACCTCGGTTAACTAATTGCTGAGTCAACGTGAGTGTACACGTTTTGGTACGGTTACATAAACCTAAATGAAGGTGCATTTCATTTGTGTGTAACAAGCTAAGTTCGATCTAAAGGTTGAAAGATATTAGCTTGGCTGAATCGGTTTTTTCATCTAACGGTGAATACTGAGTGCTTCGTTACCAAGGTATCTTGGATTGCAGACCCTGATTTGAAAACTACATAAAGGAGAACTCTAACAACTGGGAAAACTAATCCCCACACCTCCTGTGTGATACTAGTTGTATAGATATAGTCGATTATCCTTTAACCTTAGGTTTCTTCTCGATACCATGTAGGTTAACGACTTGAAGACTTCATTGGGATTGTGAAGCCAAACCGATATTATTTCTCTTGTAGTTGTGTGATCTGATCTTGCTGTTTATATCGTACGAGTAGAATTGTAAAATTGGCTTGAGATTTATTTCTCTGATAGGCAAGATAGAAAAGTAATCACAAACATCTTTCGTCTCATTGTTTGTGATTCCACAATATCTAGTTTCGCCATCATACGATTTAGATTATTGTGAGATGATTGATAATACTGAGCTGCTCTTAGGGAATATAAGTCTGGTTTATCAATTAGTTCCTGTTCAGCTTGATTCATCAAAAGACGGAACGAAAACACTTGGTTATTTATGTGGGAGACAGATTTATTCAATCCTATAGACTTTTCTGTGTGAGACAGATTTGTTTATCAAGTCTTCGACTTTGGTTCGTAGTAACTCTTGCTTGTGGGTGAGATCAGTTAAAGGAATCAAGTGCGTAGTATCCTACTGAGATCAGATACGTAAGGAGCGCAACTGTACCTTGAATCAGTGTAAGATTGATTAGGGTTCAACTACAGTCCAGTCCGAAGTTAATTGGTAGTAGGCTAGTGTCTGTAGCGGCTTAATACAGTGTAGTGTTCAAATTGGACTAGGTCCCGGGGTTTTTCTGCATTTGCGATTTCCTCGTTAACAAAATTCCGGTGTCTGTGTTATTTCTTTTCCGCATTATATTTTGTTATAAAATTGAAATATCACAGGTTGTGCGTTAGATCAATCAATTAGAATATCTAACATTTGATTGTTGATTTACATTGATTGACACTTGAACATTGGTCTTTGGTACCGTTATTAAACACTATTAAGTAGTACTCAATATTTTTTCTTAAGTGTAATTTAGGGTTAACGGTGATTAAACATTATTAAGTAGTACTCAATATTTTTTCTTAAGTGTAGTTTAGGGTTAACGGTGATTAAACACTATTAAGTAGTACTCAATATTTTTTTTAAAAAATATAAATAGTTTTACCAAATAATACACACGGTGGAGACGGTTAATTGATAGAAAAGGTAAACTGCTTTCTCCTTATTTCAGCTTTCACAGTATATTTTATGGATTTAAGAGAATTGCATTTCTAATCCGAATTGCTGATAGTGATCTATGATCGAAGAGTATGAAGTAAAAAACAATAATTTTTCTCTCACTCTCCAGTTGACGTGGGATTTGAGGTTTTTCTTTTTAAAAAAATAAATAAATCCACGTAATTGCCACCTAACATTGTGTGCAATTGGGTGCACCAAAATGGATGCCACAAATCAATTTTGTAAAATTATATACGGAAAAATAAAGGGTATTACGGAACCACCACCTACTTCTTATCTACTTCTTGAGACCTTTCGGAACATATTAGAGAAACCACACCCACCGACTTAGATCTACTCTTTTGGAACATATCTGAGCAGGTAATCTCTTTTCAAACCTCTCAATCATCGCTTTGCTTCTGTATCTTCTTTTTTTTTATCTACTTTAGGAACTTAGATTTAAGTTAGGGTTTGGTTTTGTTTAGTTTATTGATCATTTTATTTTTGTTACAGGGCATCGTTAGATACTAGTTCTTTTTTTCTTTTATGGGTTTTTGAAAAAGCGGGGGTACAATAACCACACCCAATATTTCGATTAGTAATATGTATGGACTAACTCCAATATACTTTCAAGAGAATCAACCAGACTCAATCTTAATAAAGTATATCAAAGAGTTCTAACATCTCTACTTCACAATGTAATCAACAAATCGAACAGATAGAAATCCATGAGCCTGATTAATATGTGAAATAACTTGAACGGTACCAAAGACCAATATTCAAGTGTCAATCAATGTAAATCAACAACCAAAGGGTGGATATTCTAATTGATTGATCTTAACGCACAACCTGTGATATTTCAATTATATAACAAAATATGATGCGGAAAAGAAATAACACAGACACCAGAATTTTGTTAACATGGAAACCTCAAATGCAGAAAAACCCCGGGACCTAGTCTAGATTGAACACACACTGTATTAAGCCGCTACAGACACTAGCCTACCACAAACAAACTCCGGTCTGGACTATAGTTGAGCCCCAATCAATCTCACACTGATCCAAGGTACAGTTGCACTCTTTACTTCTCTGATCCCAGAGAATACTATGCACTTTATTCCTTTAGATGATCTCACCCACAACTAAGAGTTGCTACGACCTAAAGTCGAAGACTTTAATAAACAAATATATATCACACAGAAAAATCTACGATAATAGATAAATCTGTCTCTCACAGAAATACATACAAGTTTTGTTCCGTCTTTTGATAAATCAAGGTGAACATAAACCAATTGATAACCCTGACTTATATTCTCGAAGAAAAGCCTAATATTATCAATCACCTCACAATAATATTTATCGACGAGGCGAAAGAAGATATTGTGGAATCACAAACGATGAGACGAAGATGTTTGTGACTACTTTTATATCTTTCCTATCAGAAATATTAATCTCAAGCCAATCGTTACGATTAAACTCAACACGATAGAATCAACAAGATCATATCACACAACTACAAGAAAGTAGTATCGGTCTGGATTCACAATTCCAATGAAGTCTTCAACTCGTTAACCTGGTTTACAAGAAGAAACCTAAGGTTAAATGAGAATCGACTCTATCTAATACAACTAGTATCACACAGGAGGTGTGGGGATTAGGTTTCCCAGTTGCTAGAGTTCTCCCCTATATAGTCTTTCAAATGAGGGTGCGCAATCAATGTTAGCTTAGTAACAAAGCATTCAATATTCACCGTTAGATGAAGACCTGATTAGATTCAAGATAATATATTTTAACCGTTAGATCGAAAACCTAGCTTGTAACCTAGCTTGTTACACACAAATGAAATGCACGATTTTAGGTTTGTGTAACCGTAGCCAAACATGTACATTCGTTTGTTCAACAATAGTTAACCAAATGGTTAGCCATATGATCACTTTCATGTTAACCATATTCTTCTTTACCATAACTAGTTCCAATGACTCAAATGAACTATTAGAGATTTGTTCAATTGTATAAATCTTATATAACTATACAAGACACAATCGAAGCAAAAACGATTTGATTCACTCGAATCGATTCATGAAATTTATAGCCAGAGTTTGCAATTTTCATTCCTTAGTTAATATAAATATAAGTTCACAAATAATTGTCTTTAGATATAACCAACTCAAGTTCGCGGAAGGAGTTCACAAACTGCAGCAGATATTCTCGGGATGAGAACCTCCGCCAGTTCGCGGACTGAGTTCACAGCTCTTGTTCCGGTTTTCCTGATCAACAAAGCACGCATACTTTGGTTAAAGGAATAAGGACTTATACATATATGCGTTGCCACACAATGCTTATATCCAACATTGTTTATATAATCTAAACTCTCATTTCAATCATTGAAACATTCTTAGAGGACGTTGTATAGTTTTCATTCACAAACCATTTTTCCTCAAAGCCATTTTCAAAGTGATTGAAACATAACTTGACTTTCGTCACTAGGTAAAGATGAACTTGGCCAAAGCGAAAGCTTACCAACACATATTTCGATAAATAGATAAGCGAGATAAACTCGGCTCGAAATAACAAATGTGTATAATCAAAGTCTATATAGCAAAACGACTTTTGTCTCAAGATAGGAGATAAAGTAAATAGACTTTTGAGTGATAGATAAGTTCAAGTCTCCCCATACCTTTTAGTCGATGAAGTTCCGCAAGTTCCTTGAGTAGTTCTTCGTCTTGTATGATAATCGCCATGGAGTTCTTGAGCTCAACTACACTTTATATCCTAGTCCGAGACTTAGCTATAGTAGACTAGAAATCAAGACTTATAGTTTTGATCACTAACATTGAAAAACATGCTTGAGATAGCAAAGCATGCGAATTCGACCGAGCAGTGCTCTAACAATCTCCCCCTTTGTCAATTTTAGCGACAAAACTATCAATACATATGGAATACAAAAATAAATAAATAAACTTTTGTAGCTCCTATTCCACATGCCTAATCTTCAACATTACTAGAAATCTTCGTCACTTCCAAATACTCCAATGATCCCAAAAGTTGTAAGTACAACATCATCGTTGTTGAAAATCAGTAGCTATAACAATGAGAAAACAAGTATTCTCAATCATTGTTATACAGTGTCATAGTATCATTATACAGCATCAAAGTTCAATTGTATCACAACTTCGACAACAATACTATGGTGATATGTATCACTCCCCCTTAGTCAATACTCCAACTCAAATGGAAACCACTCCACCTTACATAATGATCCGAAAACCATATGTATTTGTAGTGTGAACTACATATTAATTCTCCCCCTTTTTGTCAATAAAATTAGCAAAGGTACGAAAACGGGATCCTAATGAACTTTCCATAAGAGACATTTCATGACCAAAAGAAAGCATATATCAACTTTGAAAAAGCGGGGGTCTAACAACACCACCCAATATTTCGCTTAACAATCTGTATGGACTAACTCCAAATATAATTTAATAGAGAATCAACTAGACAGTCAGACTCAATCTAGATTAAAGTATATCGAGGAGTTAATATCTCTCTCTTGTTTTGATTTGCTCAAACTAACAGAAATCAGCGAGTCTTTAATCAAACACAAGGAATAACTTGGATTGTACCAAAGACCAATATCCAAGGATCAATCAATATCAATCAACAACCAAAGGTCGTATTTCCAATTGATTGAATCAAACACACAACCTGTATTATTTCAATTATAAAGATAAAACAATATAATGCGGGAATTGAAATAACACAGACACCAGAAATTTTGTTAACGAGGAAACCGCAAATGCAGAAAAACCTCGGGACCTAGTCCAGATTGAATACACACTGTATTAAGCCGCCACAGGCACTAGCCTACTCCAAGCTAACTTAGGAATGGACTGTAGTTGAACCCCGATCAATCTCCCACTGATCCAAGGTACAATTATGCTCCTACGCCTCTGATCCCAGCAGGATACTGCGCACTTGATTCCCTTAGATGATCTCACCCACAACTAAGAGTTGCTACGATCCAAAATCGCAGGCTTTAACAATAAACAAATCTGTCAAAGGATAAATCTGTCTCCCACAGATAAACCCTAAAGATTTTGTTCCGTCTTTTGACAATAATCAAGGTGAACAGGAACCAATTGATAATCCGGTCTTATATTCCCGAAGAACAGCCTCGATTAATCAATCACCTCACAACAATCTTAATCGTATTGTAGCGAAACAAGATGTTGTAGAATCACAAACGATGAGACGAAAGTGTTTGGAATTATTTTTTATATCTTGCCTATCGGAGATATCAAATCTCAAGCCAATCAATATGATTGTACTGGTACGATAGAAGATGCAAGATCAGATCACACAACTACGATAAAAGTAGTATCGGTCTGGCTTCACAATCCTAATGAAGTCTTTAAGTCGTTTAACCCGGTTTGACAAAAGAAAACCAGAGGGTTAAAGGAGAATCGACTCTAGTATGCAAACTAGTATCACACGTAAGGTGTGGGAATTAGTTTTGCACAATACTAGATGTCTCCTATATATAGTCTTTCAAATCCGGGTTTTGCCTTGGTTAAAAAGCAAACAATATCCACCGTTAGATAAAAACCTGATTTAGATTCAATCTAATATTTCTCAACCGTTAGATCGAAAACTTAGCTTGTTATACACACTTGAACTACACGCCTCTAGGTTTGTTAACCGTACCCAAACGTGTGTATTGTTGGTTCAATAATAGTCAAACAAAAGGTTAGTCATATGAGCATTTCATACCAACCATGTTCTTCTTCACCATAACTAGTTCAAATGACTTAGATGAACTAGTTAAGAGAGTTGTTAAATTGCAAGGAAATATCATGTAATACACAAGACACAATTGAAGCAAAGATGATTTGATTCACTCGAATCGATTCATGAACTTTTATATCCACGTTTTGCAAACTGCATTCCTTAGTCTTTATAAGTTTAAGTTCAGAAATCATCTTCGGATATATAACCTTTCTCAAGTTCGCAAACTAGGTTCGCGGATTTAAGAAACCGGTAGAGTTTACAAACTCCAGCAGAAAATCTCGGCAGAGATTTTCTGCCGGTTCGCAGTCTGGGTTCGCGGATGAATCTAGTTCGTCAACTCCAGCAGAATTTCTCGGGATGAGAAGTTCGGCAGTTCGCGGATTTGGCTCACGCCATTCTCAGGTTTCTCTTGATCAACAAAGTTCGCAAACTTTGGTTCAAGGAATATGACTTATACATAAATGTGTTTCCACAACAATGTTTATGTCCACCATTGGTTATGTAATCTAAACTCTCATTTCAATCATTGAAACATTCTTAGAGGACGTTATATAGTTGTTACACCATTTCTCGTCAAAGCAATCTTCAAAGTGATTGAAACATATCATGACTTTCGTCACTAGGTAAAGATAAACTGGATCGAAGCGAAAAGCTTACCAACACATATTTCGAGATATAAATAGGCGAGGTATACTCGGCTCAAAATACCAAATATGTACAATCCAAGTCTATATATATAGCATACGACTTCTTGTCTCGAAGAGTAGGAGATAGAGTAGATAGAATTTTGAGTGACATATAAGTTCAAGTCTTCACATACCTTTTTGTCGAGAAGTTCCACCGGTTCCTTGAGTAATTCTTCTTCTTGTATGATGAATCTCCATGAAGTCCTTGAGATCAACTACACTTTTCTATCCTAGTCCGAGACTTATCTATGATAGACTAGAAATCAAGACTTATAGTTTTGATCACTAACATTGACAAACATGCTTGAAATAGCAACGCATGCGAGGTCGACCGAGCAATGCTCTAACAATCTCCCTCTTCGTCAACTTTAGTGACAAAATTATCAATACATATAGAATACAAAAAAGATAAAGAAACTTTAGTGGCTCATATTCCATAGTCTAATCTTCAACATTCCTCGAAATCTTCGTCACTTCTCGACAAAAAGGTATGATAACTTTTCATATCATAATCGTTTTTTCTCAAGACTTTTGAAAAAGAGAGTCAACCATAATCTATGGTCGTTTGATGAGCTCAAGGCTCATACTTGTGCTAATTAATCACAAGGTGGAATCTCATTCACAAAAAATCCTGGTTGAGTGAGATATAGTCAGGTATACTTGATGACAAAATGTTTTTTGATTCTCTAAGCTATTTTCTTATCGTCTTTAGATGGAGTATCAATAACAAACATTCTTTCATAAGTATTTTTTGTGTTTCGTTTTATTATTTTGGGTAATGTTGTACTCGAACGGATACCTGTTCTGGCCCGAGTCAACGGTTCTAAGAAACCCTAAAAACCCTTCCCCAAGAATAAATATCCGACCTCTTGGTTACAAATCACGTACGTGTACTCCAGGTTGGATTTTGGGTTTTCAAGAATGTCTTCTTCCTCATCTTTCTACGGTGTTTTTGCAAAATGATTTCTTGACAAAGAGATTGTTGTTGAATCTAAGAGGAAGAGAACAATTGTAGATGAAGGTCATCCTAATGCTTCATGTTTCTTTGCCTATGATCATGAAGATGCTGAGAAGGATGATATGATTTTTGCTGAAGTTGTTCATGACTTTCTTAAGTGCTTTGGGGAAGCAAAACAACAGCTCATTGATACTTTTAAAGGTCTTGATAAGTTGAAAACTGAGTTGGAAAAGGTTGTCTCTGACCTTGGTCTCATAAAACATAAAATCAATGATCTTCGCAAAGAGAATCATCTCTCCGATGATACAATGGTAACTGTTGATCACAAGTTCAAAGACCCTTTGACTCGTGAGGATCCTAAACCGTCCATATGATCTTAGTTCGTGTTCGGGCACAACAATGGAGTTTTTTTTCCTCTTTATCTTGTTGCCTAGTATGTATTCTTTTTGGATTAGTTGGAAGAATAACTAGTGCTTGAATAGCAATGACTGTGACTACACATAACTATTTTTTTCATCTTCTTGTTTCTTTTTTAGGTTTTTGGTTTAAAATTCTAAAAATATTTGGAGGATGATGTTTTTGCAGTATTAATCTTTGTGATTTTTTATATTGCAACTTGTTATGGGATATGTATGGTTGCGTCAGTGAACTTGAAGGTTCCATATATTGTCAAAAGTAAAGTCGTTCATGAATTGGTATCCACTATTGATTAAAGGATGAATAGACTTTTGACAAATACAAAAGTTAAGCCTATATTGTCAATTCTTTGATGGAAGATAGGTTAAAATCTTTTGTTTTCTAGGATTATGTCTATTAATGTTGTTATGAATATAATGATGGAAGATAGAATGAATCCTTGTGTATTCCACAATAAAGATCTTTTTTGATCCATATCCTATGTATTACTGTGAGGCTCCGTAATGTGTCTTATGTTGAGCACGATACAACGAAGTTGATTATTTTATGATTGGCTTTGTTGGTTGTTCCGTGAGGCATGTTATGTCGAGCATTTTGAACTAAATTAATCATCTCGTTTGGTTATTTAGTTATTGCTTCGTAAGTTCTCTTATGTCGAGCAGAACAATTGACAATTAAATTGATTACTTTCGTGATTAGTTTGATTGTGTATTCTATTTAGATTAATTATGGGTTCTCTTGTAATTAGTCTAGTTGAGTATTCATATATTCCATAAGCCTTTGTGTTGAGTATATGAACGACTATCCTAATTATTGTCTAATGGTTATGTTAGTCATATGTTCCCTAAGTTTTCTTATGTTGAGCATAATCGATTAAGTTGATCACCTTGTGTGTTTAATTTGATTGCGTATTCCGATTAAATTAATCATAGATTTACTTGTGATTAATTTGATTGAGTTTTTGGATATAGGAAATCATTCTCATGGTTTTTGGTGTCCAATAAAATCCTTCTTTTCTTTTGAAATTAAGGTCGCTCTTGTTGTTCTTTCGGGAATGACATCATATGGGGGAGAGTTCTTTTGAACTTGTGCTTAATTGCCATATCTTTGTGGGGAGTGCGGCTGTGGAATATTAGAGGGGTTATCTTGTATCTTTAAAGTCCTTGATGAATGCTATTAGCTTCGGCTATATGACTGCATCTAAATTAAGTTGGTATGTATTCTTCTTTTGGTCATGAAATGTCTCTTACAGAAATTTCATTATGATCCCGTTCTTGTACCTTTGCCAATTTTATTGACAAAAAGGGGGAGAATTAATATGTAGTTCACACTACAAATACATATGGTTTTCGGATCATTGTGTAAGGGGGAGTGGTTTCCATATGAGATGGAGTATTGACTAAGGGGGAGTGATACATATCACAATAGTATTATTGTTGAAGTTGTGATACAATTGGACTATGACATTGTGCAATAATACTATGACACTGTATAACAATGATCGAGACCGATGCTTTCTCATTGTTATAGCTACGGATCTTCAACAACGGTGATACTAAACTTACAACCTTTGGGATCATTGGAGTACTTGGAAGTGACGAAGATTTCGAGGAATGTTGAAGATTAGACTATGGAATAGGATCCACTAAAGTTTCTTTATCTTTTTTGTATTCCATATGTATTTATAGTTTTGTCACTAAAATTGACGAAGGGGGAGATTGTTAGAGCATTGCTCGGTCTACCTCGCATGTGTTTCTATCTCAAGCATGTTTGTCAATGTTAGTGATCAAAACTATAAGTCTTGATTTCTAGTCTATTATAGCTAAGTCTCGGACTAGGATAAAAAAGTGTAGTGGAGCTCAAGGACTTCATGGCGATTCATCATACAAAAAGAAGAACTACTCAAGGAACCGGTGGAACTTCTCGACAAAAAGGTATGTGAAGACTTGAACTTATCTGTCACTCAAAAGTCTATCTACTCTATCTTATACTCTTTGAGACAAGAAGTCGTATGCTATATATATAGACTTGGATTATACACATTTTTTATTTCGAGCCGAGTATACCTCGCCTATCTATATCTCGAAATATGTGTTTGTAAGCGTTTCGCTTCGATCAAGTTTATCTTTACCTAGTGACGAAAGTCATGATATGTTTCAATCACTTTGAAAATTGCTTTGACGAGAAATGGTATAACAACTATATAACGTCCTCTAAGAATGTTTCAATGATTGAAATGAGAGTTTAGATTACATAACCAATGGTGGACATAAACATTGTTGTGGAAAAACATTTATGTATAATTCTTATTTCTTGAACCAAAGTTTTTGAACTTTGTTGATCAAGAGAAATCAGAGAATGGCGTGAGCCAAGTCCACGAACTCAATCCATGAACTTCCGAACTTCTCATCCCGAGAAATTCTGCTGGAGTTGACGAACTAGTTGCGTCCGCGAACCTAGTCTGCGAATCCAGTCCGCGAACCGGCGGGAAATCTTTGCCGAGATTTTCTGCTGGAGTTTGTAAACTCTACCGGTTGCTTAAGTCCGCGAACCTATTCTGCGAACTTGAGAAAGGTTATATATCTGAAGATGATTTCTGAACTTAAACTTATAAAGATTAAGGAATGCAGTTTGCAAACCGTGGCTATAAAAGTTCATGAACCGATTCGAGTGAATCAAATCATCTTTGCTTCAATTGTGTATTGTGTATTACATGAGATTTCCTTGTAATTGAACAACTCTCCTAACTAGTTTATCTGAGTCATTCGAACTAGTTATGGTGAAGAAGAACATAGTTGGTATGAAATTCTCATATGGCTAACCTTTTGGTTGACTATTAGTGAACCAACAATACACATGTTTGGGTACGGTTAAAAAACCTAGAGGCGTGTAGTTTAAGTGTGTATAACTAGCTAAGTTTTCGATCTAACGGTTGAGGAATATTAGCTTGAATCTAAATTTGGTTTTCATCTAACGGTGGATATTGTTTGCTTTGTAACCAAGGCAAAACCTTGATTTGAAAGACTATATATAGGAGACATCTAGTATTGTGCAAAACTAATCCCCACACCTTACATGTGAAACTAGTTTGCATACTAGAGTCGATTCTCCTTTAACCCTCTGGTTCTGTTTTCTCAAACCGGGTTAAACGACTTAAAGACTTTATTGGGATTGTGAAGACAGACCGATACTACTTTTATCGTAGTTGTGTGATATGATCTTGCATCTTCTATTGTACGAGTACAGTCATATTGATTGGCTTGAGATTTGATATCTCCGATAGGCAAGATATAAAAAGTAATCACAAACACATTCGTCTCATCGTTTGTGATTCCACAACATCTTTTTTCTCTACTATACGATTAAGATTGTTGTGAGGTGATTGATTAATCTAGGATGTTCTTCGAGAATATAAGACCGGATTATCAATTGGTTCCTGTTCACCTTGATTATTACCAAAGGACGAGACAAAACCTTTAGGGTTTATCTGTGGGAGACAGATTGATCCTTTGATAGACTTTTCTGTGGGAGACAGATTTGTTTTTGTTAAACCCTGCGATTTTGGATTGTAGCAACTCTTAGTTGTGGGTGAGATCAGCTAAGGGAATCAAGTGCGCAGTATCCTTCTGGGATCAGAGGCGTAGGAGCATAATTGTACCTTTGATCAGTAGGAGATTAATTGGGGTTCAACTACAGTCTAGTCCGAAGTTAGCTTGGAGTAGGCTAGTGTCTTTAGCGACATAATATAGTGTGTGTTCAATCTGGACTAGGTCCCGAGGTTTTTCTGCATTTACGGTTTCCTCGTTAAAAAAAATTCTGGTGTCTGTGTTATTTCAATTTCCACATTATATTATTTTATCTTTATAATTGAAATAATACAGGTTGTGCGTTTGATTCAATCAATTGGAAATCCGACCTTTGGTTATTGGTTGATATTGATTGATCCTTGGATATTGGTATTTGGTACCATAGAATTTATTCCTTGTGTTTGATTAAAGACTCGCTGATTTCTATTAGTTTGAGTAAATAAAAACAAGAGAGAGATATTAACTCCTCGATATACTTTAATATAGATTGAGTCTGACTGTCTAGTTGATTCTCTATTAAAGTATATTGGAGTTAGTCCATACATATTGCTAAGCGAAATATTGGGTGGTGTATTTAGACCCCCGCTTTTTCAAATAGACATAATCCTTGAAAACAAAAGATTTTAACCTATCTTCCATCAAAGAATTGACAATATAGGCTTAACTTTTGTATTTGTCAAAAGTCTATTCATCCTTTAATCAATAGTGAATACCAATTCATGAACGACTTTACTTTTGACAATATATGGGACCTTCAAGTTCACGGACGCAACCAGACATATCCTATAACAAATTTCAATATAACAAATCACAAAGATTAATACTGCAAAAACATCATCCTCAAATATTTTTAGAGCCCAAAAACCTAAAAAGAAACAAGAAGATGAAAATAATAGCTATGTGTATTCACAATCATTGATATTCAAGCACTAGTTATTTTTCCAACTAAACCAAAAAGAATACATACTAGGCAACAATGTCTTTGAAAAATTCTTTATCATTCCCGAACTCTTTGTCGTCAACAACCATTGGAACATAAGGTTCGTGAATGAAAGAGTTGATATCAACGAACCATCTTGGCTGATGATGTCGAACCAGGGCCTTCTGAATTTCCAAAGATCTTAAAACGCAAGCCTTTATTTCACCAATCTCCTTTCTTACATCCTTCAAATCATCAAGAACATCGGAAAACTTCTGAGAGTTAGAAGGGACAGCCCTTGGCTTTCTTGTATTCCTCCTCTTTCTTTTCAATGAAGGAGTTACTGGAGATTTTTCTTTTTCCTTGATTGATGGCTTAACAATCATATTGACATATTTTCCATCCAAAGATATGATTCTTGGAGAAAAATTATAAAGAATTGGTTTTTGTGAGTGAAATTCACAATCTCATTAAGCAGTCTTAAGATATAAAGGATATCATAGAGGAAAAAGAAATGTAGGTTTCACAACCTTTAAACAAGTTCGTGGACGTCTAACTCTAAACCCTATAAAGAGTAGAATTATCGATAATAACCCTTTACATTATTTGATAGGCAGGAAAAACAACCCAAAAAAAAACTTTTCCTGAAGCCTGAGAGGTACACAATCTTATCTCTTTTGATCAGGCACTTGAGACAAGATTTATCGAACAACACAATCAATTTGTGTTGTGGTGAACAATAATTTTTCCATCATTTTTCTCTTGAGAAGATTCCTCAGACTTTTGTCTATCAAAGTGATTTGACCATACTTTCTTCTCTAATGGTATTATTTTGTCTTTGGAAACCAACTTATTAGATGAACATAAAATCCTACAATACCTCAGCAGTCTTCTGAGAAAGTTTTAGCTTCCTTGCCAATCGATTTGCTCTTCGTTGAAGTTTATTGGCGTGCCTCACTTGATGTTTGTATTTGTAACATCTTGATAGTTCATGACCTTTTTGAGAACAAAACGAGTACGTCAAACTTGGATAATATTCAGGCATCTTTGGTGTGAATGCAGCTAGACACATAGTAGATCCTGAAACATTACAAACAGAGTTTCCAAAGGATGGGTCAATTGATTCTTCCAGCTTGATTGGATTCACTTCTTCACCGAAACCATCAAGATTGATATATGTATTGTTACAGTTATCAAAATCAATGTTTTCACATAGAAGGCCGACACTTGATTTCCTGTCTTCATCAGAATCATAGATCTCAGACATCTCATCAAGTGTTACAACAAGACCTTTGTCCCCAGTGTATTTTCTATGATTGTGAGGAATGCGATTGTGAGGTTTATCTGATGACCTAGGCCTGTATCTTGAAAATCGTTTACTTCTCTTCAATAGAAGATCCCTAAATTGTCTTGTGATCAAGGAGACTGATTTGTGAAGATCTTCATCCGAAAAATCATCCTCAGACTGATCATCCTCAGAGACATAAACACTTTTACCTTTATCAAGTAATTTAGTGTTCTTCCGTGCTTTAAAGGAAACATCCTTTCCGATTTTGGATGTTTTCTCATGATCAAAGATATTTAGCTTTCCAACCAATGTATTTATGGAAATATTATCAAATGTTATTTCCCTCAACGATGACATGCTTCTTAGATTCGTATCTAGATGGCAGCGATCTGAGAATTTTCATCACAATGTCCTTTTCAGGAATAGTCTTACCCAATGCAAAGGATGCATTAACAATTTCAGACACTCTGTGATTAAACTCATCAAATGTATCTTCATATGCCATACGAAGGTTCTCCCAATTGGAATTAATATTTTGAAGTCTAGCTTCCTTTTCACTGGAGTTACCTTCAAATACGGTTTCTAAGATATCCCAAGCATCTTTAGACCTAGTGCAATTTGACACATGGTGCTGAAGATTTGGGGTAATGGCATGTATGATTGCATTCAAACCATCGTAATTTTGCTTTGCAGCAAGTATCTCGGCAGGATTGTATTCACAAATATTCTTGGGAACGTTTACATCTCCATCTGCCACAACGCATCATAGCCATTAACAACATATACCCATGATTGAAAATCACGTGCTTGAAGAAAAGCTCGCATAGCAATTTTCAACCATAAGTAATTAGAGCCATCGAATACTGGTGGTACGTTAATAGAGATAGCACCTCTGTCCATAGAGTCATATCGATACAAACACAGACTTTTGAGGTATTGAGCGTGTTTGTCTGCTCTGATACCAATTGAAAAAGCGGGGATCTAACAACACCACCCAATATTTCGCTTAGCAATCTGTATGGACTAACTCCAATATACTTTAATAGAGAATCAAATAGACAGTCAGACTCAATCTAGACTAAAGTATATCGATGACTCTCTCTTGTTTTGATTTACTCAAACTAATAGAAATCAGTGAGTTTTTAATCAAACACAAGGAATAACTTGGATGGTACCAAAAACCAATATCCAAGGATCAATCAATATCAATCAACAACCAAAGGTCGGATTTCCAATTGTTTGAATCAAACGCACAACCTGTATTATTATTTCAATTATAAAGATAAAACAATATAATGAGGAAATTGAAATAACACAGACACCAGAAATTTCGTTAACGAAGAAATCGCAAATGCAGAAAAACCCCGGGACCTAATCCAGATTGAACGCACACTGTATTAAGCCGCTACAGACACTAGCCTACTCCAAGCTAGCTTCGGACTGGACTGTAGTTGAACCCCAATCAATCTCCCACTGATCCAAGGTACAGTTATGCTCCTACCTCTCTGATCCCAATAAGATACTGCGCACTTGATTCCCTTAGCTGATCTCACCCACAATTAAGAGTTGCTATGACCCAAAATCGCAGGCTTTAACAATAAATAAATCTGTCTCCCACGGACAAGTCTATCAAATGATCAATCTTTCTCCCACAGATAAACCCTAAAGGTTTTGTTCTGTCTTTTGATAATAATCAAGGTGAACATGAACCAATTGATAATTCGGTCTTATATTCCCGAAGAACATCCTAGATTAATCAATCACCTCACAATAATTTTAATCTTATGGTAGCGAAACAAGATGTTGTGGAATCACAAACGATGAGACGAAGGTGTTTGTGATTACTTTTTATATCTTGCCTATCGGAGATATCAAATCTCAAGCCAATCAATATGATTGTACTTGTACGATAGAAGATGCAAGATCAGATCACACAACTTCGATAAAATTAGTATCGGTCTGGCTTCACAATCCCAATGAAGTCTTTAAGTCATTTAACCCGGTTTGAGAAAAGAAAACCAGAGGGTTAAAGGAGAATCAACTCTAGTATGCAAACTAGTATCACACTAAGGTGTGGGGATTAGTTTTGCACAATACTAGATGTCTCCTATATATATTCTTTCAAATCAGGGTTTTTCCTTGGTAACAAAGCAAAAAATATCCACCGTTAGATGAAAACCTGATTTAGATTCAAGCTAATATTTCTCAACCGTTAGATCAAAAACTTAGCTTGTTATACACACTTGAACTACACGCCTCTAGGTTTGTTAACCGTACCCAAACGTGTGTATTGTTGGTTCAATAATAGTCAACCAAAAGGTTAGCCATATGAGCATTTCATACCAACCGTGTTCTTCTTCACCATAACTAGTTCGAATGACTCAGATAAACTAGTTAAGAGAGTTGTTCAATTGCAAGGAAATCTCATGTAATACACAAGACACAATTGAAGCAAAGATGATTTGATTCACTCGAATCGGTTCATGAACTTTTATAGCCACGGTTTGCAAACTGCATTCCTTAATCTTTATAAGTTTAAGTTCAGAAATCATCTTCAGATATATAACCTTTCTCAAGTTCGCAGACTAGGTTCGCGGACTTAAGCAACCGGTAGAGTTTACAAAATCCAGCAGAAAATCTCGGCAAATATTTTCCGCCGGTTCGCGGACTGGGTTCGTGGACTGGGTTCGCGGACGCAGCTAGTTCGTCAACTCCAGCAGAATTTCTCGGAATGAGAAATTCGGCAGTTCGCGGACTGAGTTCGCGGACTTGGCTCACGCCATTCTCCGGTTTTTCTTGATCAACAAAGTTCGCAAACTTTGGTTCAAGGAATATGACTTATACATAAATGTGTTTCCACAACAATGTTTATGTCCACCATTGGTTATGTAATCTAAACTCTCATTTCAATCATTGAAACATTCTTAGAGGACGTTATGTAGTTGTTACACCATTTCTCGTCAAAGCAATTTTCAAAGTGATTGAAACATATCATGACTTTCGTCACTAGGTAAAGATAAACTTGATCGAAGCGAAAAGCTTACCAACACATATTTCGAGATATAGATAGGCGAGGTATAATCCAAGTATATATATATATATATAGCATACGACTTCTTGTCTCAAAGAGTAGGAGATAGAGTAGATAGACTTTTGAGTGACAGATAAGTTCAAGTCTTCACATACCTTTTTGTCGAGAAGTTCCACCGGTTCCTTGAGTAGTTCTTCTTCTTGTATGATGAATCGCCATGAAGTCCTTGAGCTCAACTACACTTTTATATCCTAGTCCGAGACTTAGCTATAATAGACTAGAAATCAAGACTTATAGTTTTGATCACTAACATTGACAAATATGCTTGAGATAGCAACGCATGCGAGGTCGACCGAGCAATGCTCTAACAATAGGCTTAACTTTTGTATTTGTCAAAAGTTCATTCATTCTTTTATCAATACATGTATATCGACATATGAAAGACTTAACTTTTGACAAGGTATAGGACAATCACAGTTCACGGACGCAAACACACATATCCCATAAAAAATTGCAATATATAAAACCATAAAGATTATTACTGCAAAAATCATCTTCCAAACAATTTTAGAATTTAAACAAATAAACCTAAAAACATGAAGATAAAAACGTTGGACATAGCTATGTGTAATCACAATAACGGCTATTCCAAACTCTAGTTATTCTTCTAAGCAAAACAAGAAAACAGAAGATTTACTAGACAAATTAAAAGAAAATCAGAGTTCATTGAGAACCTCATATCTTTCAATGAATCCATCAAAGAAGGTGTCATTGATTTCCTTTATTCTCTTTACCGTAGTCACACCATGTTCGTGAGTTAGAACACTAACTTTGAGATCAACAACCCTAGCAAGCTGTCTAGCCTGGACGAAGTCCGTGATGAACTTTTTTTGATTCCGTATCAGAATATTTTGATTAGCAAGGATTCTGGCCTGACCATCTAAGAGTTGGTTTATCTGCAGTTGAAGATTTGCAAACTCGACCTTTGAATCGTTCTGAAAACGAGTTAAATCCTTGACAGAATCATCAATCCAGGAGTTGTGATCCTTTGTTTCAAGCATCATCTAAAGAACCAGCTCTTGAATTGATTCACGTCCTTGAGTGTCTTCCTCCATATCAAGATGCACAATCTCTTGAGATTTTGCAGAGTTCTCCATATAATTTTTTGTTAGGATGGAAAAACACAATATAGAGTAATATATATGTGTATGTAAACAGGAGAAGGAAACTCTTGTTTTGGAAACCCTATGAACTCACAAGAGGAGGACGCAAACTTTTATGTACCGGTTAGCACAAAAACAGAAAAATAATATATAACATACTTGAGCATTTCTCAACCATTATCCTTGCACCTCTCAAGCTAGAAACAAGGAAAAGAATACCTGATATCAGGTGGTAGAGTGAGAGATAATCCCACTATTGAGAAAAGAGTTGTACATATCATCTGACAGCTTGATCTTTGTGTTTTTTGCCTTCCTTCGATTGACTTTCATCCCAGAAGGGTAAGACACAACTTGTTTAACATATCCGTCAGAAGGCTTTCTCTAAGGACTAAATCTAGGACCTCTTGAGATTGGTTCGAGAGGATCAGGATAGATAGGGATCCATTTTCTAGATTTAGATTTACCAAAGTCATTCTTATAAACACAAGGAATGTACTCATTATTGGCACAGGAATTTATACCATTGGAATATACTTGTACCCTGCGATGATTTCTAGAAAAGAAATCATTTTTATACGGTTTCTGGTTTTCTGTGGACATGAGATTCACTGCAGTAGTCGACCGACTATTTACTCCATTGACAGTAGAAAGAAGCAAATTATGAAGTTTAGAAATCTGTTTCCTCCTGGCAAATCAATGAATAGCAAAGTGATTCTTTTTCCCACAGAAAGTACATGTTCGTAGAGGAGAAGCGGCACCTGTTTTAATTTCATAGCCATATGAGAAGATCGTGAGTCATGTAGACCTTCCTTGACACAACCTTCTTTTGAAGAACATCTTTTCATGTATTGTAATTCATGAGAATTAGTTGATACATAAGAATTTCTCCTTAAGACAGAGTTTTCCTTTTCCAAAGATCTGCACTGTTCATGGGCTAAGAAAAGAGATGCACTAAGTTTCTCTTTTTCGACACGAAGCCTGTTTAGATCTGATGAATGTGTCTCGATCAATCGTTTTTCTCTAGTTGAGTCTTCTTTAACAATATCCTCAAGACCACAAATTCTTTCATGCTGTAGAGTGGTTTCTTGGATAAGTTTTTCAATATTATTAGAGAAGGACTCAATGATGTTATAGAGTTCACGTTCTCGATCAAGAGACTTTTTAAATTCATCAATAAGCTGAGCATGATCCTGAAAATCAATTGTCTCAGTAGAGTTTTTTGAAATTCTGGTGAGCTCCATTTCAGCTTTTTCCATAGTGTCAAATGTCTCATCGGAAGGAGAGATGTCAACATCTGATGGAACAACGTCTCTACCTCGTAATTCAGAGGAATCAGCTAAGGAGTAATCCTTTGAGGTATTCCCAAGACATTTTGCATAGTTAAAATCTTTAGAAGACATCTTGGTATGCATATATTCCAGAGAAGAGATTCTGTCCTCAGACTCAGATCTCCATAAACACAGACTTGTAAGGTCTTCAAACGTGTTTTCCTGCTCTAATACCAATTGAAAAAGCGTGGGTACAACAACCACACCCAATATTTCGATTAGCAATCTGTATGGACTAACCCCAATATACTTTCAAGAGAATCGACCAGACTCAATATTAATAAAGTATATCAAAGAGTTCTAATATCTCTATTTCACAATGTAATCAGCAAATCGAACAGATAGAAATCCGTGAGCCTGATTATATATGAAATAACTTGAACGATACCAAAGACAATTGTTCAAGTGTCAATTAATGTAAATCAACAACCAAAGGTTGGATATTCTAATTGATTGATCTTAACACACAACCTGTGATATTTCAATTATATAACAAAATATAATGCGGAAAAGAAATAACACAGACACCAGAATTTTGTTAATGAGGAAACCGCAAATGCAGAAAAACCCCGGGACCTAGTCCAGATTGAACACACACTGTATTAAGCCGCTACAGACACTAGCCTACTAAAAACTAACTTCGATCTGGACTGTAGTTGAACCCCAATCAATCTCACACTGATCCAAGGTACAGTTGCGCTCCTTACGTCTCTGATCCTAGCAGGATACTACGCACTTGATTCCCTTAGCTGATGATAGGTGTTGTAAAACACCTAATTTTATATTTAGTATTTATGCTTTCTTTGCTATTATCTTTGTGAATTGCATCTCTTATGTTTAGTTTTGAGTTATTAGGTGCAATGGAGTCATTTTGAGCAAAACATAAAGAAATCGTACATTTGGAACGTAAAAGGCAAAAAGGTCAATTCACGGTGAGTGATACTTGGAGCCAGCTAAAGTGATGCATCAAAAGAGGTGAAGAATATCCGTCAATTCTGTGCAACTGACAATTAAGCAAGAAAACAGAGTGGGCAGTCAGTCCTCTAAAACTGACAAGCCAAATATCACTTTGTGGCCCTTATCAAGGAGTGCAGGGTGCCAATATCAATTTTATTCATTACAGCCCTAAAACCTAGAGAATTCTCCTCATTATTGTGTCTGACTGAAACTGAGAGACTTGAGGAAATAGAGGCGCAGTCGAGAGTAATTGAGAGATCCATGAAGTTTTGATCGGAGATGATGGAAGCGGTGGTGAATTCTGGTTCGAAGTAAATCTATATATTATATGAGAAGATTGTGGTGGTGAGTCTGAGCAATTACAGAGATGAAGAAGGTTTATTGTGAGAAGAACTGAGATGAATCCGCTGCTACTGGTAGGTCATGGAAATTGAGGAATACTAAAACCAGTTGAGTTCACGATTAAGGGGCTGTCATATGGTTATACCTTATCAGAGGAAACCGGGTATCATTATCTCAATCCCCATCAACCCTAAATCGAGAGTTCTCTTTCTCTCGGTCAATCATTTGTTCCTAAAACTGAGAAGAGAAAGAAGCAGCAGCTGCCGCTGTTTTATCACCTGAAATTGAGAGTAATATCGTTGTTGCTGCTGTTATTACAAGATCAAGAAGAAAATGATTAATTGTTGTCGATCTCAGAGAGTGTAAAGTGTTGTTCATCAATGACACGGAGAGAAATTCAGAGATTTAATCTGAGAGAAACACTGCAGAGAATGAATCAACAGGGGTTCACTTAAAATCAAGTTTTGTGAGTGATTTGAATCCCAAATGAAGAACTAGAATCTTGGTTTTGGTTAGAATTTGAGTTTGAGTCTTTTACAGAGAACAGGTAATGGTGGATTGCTATTGAAATTGAATTTAGGGTTCCTGAAATTAGGCCTGAGCTGAAAGTGTTGATGGTCATGGGTATGTGTTGGATTCAAATTACAGGGAGAGGATGCAACATTGAGAGATGGGTGTTACTTCCATGGTCACAACGGCGTTGTTGCTATAAAGAATGTGGAATGATGAAGCCACCAGATGCAAGGGAGGTATGAAGTGTAGCTTATGCAGCTCGGTGCCGAGTCGATTGTGTTGTCACTACAATAGCAGATGAAGAAAGAGCTACAAATGATGAATTTGTGAGATAAGAATGAATCAGGTTTTGGTTTGGTCTGAGTTAGTGTTGCAGAAACTGTAGCTAGACTGGAGGAATTAGATGGATGGGTATGTTAAAGATTGATGTTGCTGCCAGTGAGAATAGAAGCTGAAATGGAAGATGCAGGCAGTAATAGAGTGAGATTGGAGATGGTGGTAATTGAGAATATGCAGGTGATGGATTAAGTGAGATGCATCTGCAGATGTTGCAGGTACATTTATGGTGAAGATTAATGTTGTCTCCATGGGTACCATATGCCTGAAGGTTTAGGAAGAGGAGGAGCTGCTGTTGTTGTCTCAGATGGTGAAGCTATAATGATGGTGAGTAAATAGGGATTGGTCTGCAATGGGTACTGTGTGAGTGTGTTTTCAAGGGTGAAACAGTGGTTTGTATGGTTGTGAAAGATTGGGACTGCAAGCAAGTAGTTGTTGGATGAAATGGTTGTTAACCAGCAAGAAAGGAGAATGTGTTGGCTGCAGCAGTGTAGTTCAAGGAGGAAAGGCTGAGCTGGTGGTTGCAACTGAGATGGCAGGAAGAAAGGAGTATCAGTTGTTGTGGTTCTGCTGAGTTACAAGCCATGATGTTGCAACTGGTGGCTTGAGCTGAGAAGAGTGAAATTCAGTGAAGATAGCAAGGAAGGGAAGTTGGTGTTGTTGAAGGTGGATATGCACATGAGTCTTGTGAATTATGGAAAGAACGGTTGTGTTCAAAGAAGTTGTGGATGGGTTTGGTCTTAACTTGTTGTTGTGATTTGAGCTGCAAGATTACAAGATGATGGGATTTGTGGAGTTGCAGTGGTGTTGGTAGAAGCTATGGCCGGCCAAGATGGTGCAACACAAGGTTACGGCCTATGCAATGGCCTTGGCCAACACTAACTCAGACAAGTCATCCCAGTTAGCTACTTGACTAGATGACTCGGTTCTGACTGAGGGGTCGGCTGATTTGAATCGGTCGTTGACCGTGTTGATTAACTCCTTGACCAAGTTAACCCGTTGACCGGTGACCGGGCGGACTTTGCCGGTCACCTGAACATTTTTTTCGTCTGATTTCCGGTGACCCTCCGGCCAACTTCCATCCACTTTTCGGCGACTAATTTGGCAGAGTTTCTACATGGTTTTTTATCACTTTTGGGCCATGCGGATTTTCATCTAATGAACTTTGAAGACTAGACCTAATTTTGGAAAGCAAATGGATATAAAATGAAGACTTCTACAACTTTTGGGATTATTATTTTTATTATTCTTCTTGGAGCTTTGGAGAAAACTACTTCTAGGGTTTGCTTTGCTTTCATCTTCTTTATTATTTTGTTGATCATGATGATGATGAACTCCATTATTATGAGTAACTAAATACACTTGTTGGTTATGGGATAAAAGTTGATTTCTCAATGCATGTTATTTGATTCTATGGATTAGTTTTGTCTCAACTTTATTGTTTATGATTCATGGTTTATAGTGTTTTAGGATTTGATTGTTTGATTGGTTGAGTCCGGAATCAATCCGATTTGCTTTCATCTCTAGAGCTATATTAGGGTTTTCAATACGTAAAAGTTGTTTGTCCCTGATTTTAAGTAGTATAATTGTGGTTAGTGCTTGTAGTGATATATCCTACTAGTCACATATGAATCATAACCTTGGTTAAAACAAATTAGTGCTCTTACACGTTTGTTTGCTTTGATTAGTCTCATTCCATAAATCTTAAATCTTTTAGGAAGTTAAACTTAATTGTGCTTTTACACTTTGGGTTGCTTTCTAGGAAGAATTCACATATGCATCTTTTAATGTGGCTGTGATGAAATTAGGAATTAGCGGGATACTCTTGCGATCAAGGTATTCTAGGACTTTTAATAAATAAGAGATTAAATTATCAATTATATTCAATGATGAAAAATACATGCTTGTGAATGATACTATCCCATGACCAATGTCTTCTCTTTATTGATTATTCCAATTATTTACTTTTCTTTACTTTATTTCTACTAAAACAACAAAAAAAATCATTCTTGGTTATCTTAGAAACCAAAAAATTGCATAAGAACAAAGGCCTCCCTGTGGATACGAACTCTTTCCTACCACTTTCTACATTATTGTAGTTGAGTAAGGAAGTGAAATTATATTTGTCGATTGACAACCGATCAAATTTTGGCGCCGCTACCGGGGAGGCATCGGCTTGTTATTAAGTTTTTAGTTTCTTTTCAGTATTTTTGCTTCCATATTTGCTTTTTGTTTATTGTCTTGTTTCTTACTTGTTTGTGAGAATTGTTTTCAGGTACCTAATCCCTGGATTCTAAAGATTGGAACTATCCAAGGTGCGGAATAGCCACTCGAAGAGGCACAATACTCCAACCAAGTCAAGGTACAACGGAAGAACAAGAGCTAGCAGTGGAAGAAGAGTTAAAACAAGAGGTACCGGTTGAACAAGAACCACCTTTTGAAGAAGAAGAAAAAACAATGGGTGATGCAAATCGTACACTCAAGGACTTGGCTTCTCACAAGTTGGATACACAACAAGGGTGTATTCAATCAAATTATACTTTTGAGATCAAGCCGGGGTTGCTTAGAGAATTACCAAAGTTCCATGGCATGGTGAATGAAGACCCAAACAAGCATCTTATGGACTTCCACACCATTGTCACGGCCATGCTTCCAGCGGATGTTGAAGCGGATGGTGCAATGTTGAAAGTTTTTCGATTCTCTTTGATGGATAATTCTAAGGATTGGTTGTGTTATTTACCTCCCGGAAGTATCACAACATGGAATCGGTTGAAGAAACTCTTTCTAGAGAGGTATTTTCCAGCATCCAAGGCTACTCAAATTCGCAAGGAGATTTGCTGGATGAAGCAAAATGTGGGAGAATCTTTATATGAATGTTGGTAACGATACAAGAGATTAGTGGCAAGCTGTCCTCACCATCAATTAAGCGATGCAATGATCATCCAATACTTCTATGAAGGACTCAATTCAAGTGATATGAATCTTCTTGACGCTGCGGGTGGTGGTGCACTAGTGAACAAAACGGTGGCACAAGATAGAGAGTTGATTGAGAACATGGCAGCAAACTCCCAACAATTCTTTAGTCGTGGTTCAGACGTGCTCTTAAGGAGAGTAAATGAAGTGAGCGAGGTAGAGGAACTTCGTCAACAAATGGGTAATGTGACAGCAATGTTACAACAAGTTGCAGCCGCGGTGATACCAAATTCTTCTCAAGGGTATGAAGACTCCAATGAACAAGCTAATGTGATCTTCCCAAATCAGCAAAGACGGTATGATCCCTACTCCAACACTTACAATCCGGGATGGAGAGACCACCCCAATTTTAGCTATGCCAACAAGCAAGGAGCGGTTCAACAACCTACTTTCAACCGTCCAAGTGTATTTGAACCACAACAACAATAATTTCAGCAACCACAACAATCAATGCAGGGTCAAGGTTCTGATATTGATGCAAAACTTCAAAAGATGATGCAAGGCATTGGTACCATGTTTCAAGAGAGCCAACAAGAGACTAAGAGCGCTATTAAGGAGTTGCGGGCACAAATGGGATCCATGGCGATTAAGATAAACAAATTGAAATCACAAAATAGTGGGAAACTCCCTTCTCAACATATTAACCCAACAGAGGGTGTCAATGCAATTACGTTGAGAAGCGGTACACAACTTGTGCAACCCGAAGTTACTGATTCGGGCAAGGTGGAAACATTCAAGGAGACGGTGTTGGAGGAAAAGAGGGATCAAATTCCCCAAACAACCGAGGTACCGATTCCTAACTCTAAAACTCCTATTCCTACTTATGTTCCTCCTTTACGTTTCCCTCGCAGATTTGCAAAGTCCAAAATGGATGAACTAGAAAAGGAGATTTTGGACGTGTTAAGGAAGATTCATGTGAACATACCCCTCATAGATGCTATAAATCAAATGCCAAAGTATGCAAAGGTGTTAAAGGACTTGTGTACCAATAAGAAAAAGCTCCAAGGTAATGAAGTGCTAAGTGTGAGAGAGAATGCTTCAACAATCTTACAACATAAATGATAGACACATTTATGTGTCAATTTTGTTCTCAATGTTCTGTATTGTTAGACTCGATTAAATACTTATTGTGTTATTTTATGTTTTTGTATATGTTTTTGGAAAAATAAACTCTTGCGGCGAAATTGGCCCGAAAAGTGGTGTTTTACACCCTAGGATAGAGTACTAAAGACACCCCAGAAATGCACCGGAGGAACCCAGAAAAAGTGTTGGAAACACCCCAGAAAAAATACTAAAGGCATCCCAAGGGACATGTGTTATTCGGACTCCAGCAACGGATAAGGGGGCGACCACTGGATAAGGGGTGACCTTCTTCACAAATTCAAAAAAATATTTTGGCGGGAAAATATTTTCTCTTCACTGGAAGATTTTCTCGATTGCATTTGGACGTGATTTTGTGCGATTCAATCGCTGAAACTTTGTGGAAAGATGTAATATATCATAACAGAGCTGGTATGGGTGATTGTTTCGACTGAATTTGGTTGGATAATCACGTGGAAGAAATCAGGGCAACACGGGTTTGAAAATGATATTCACGGATTTTCAGCAAGTTTGATGTGTGCTGCTCGTGTTTGGATGACACGTAGTCATTGAAGATGCGTGTAGAAGCTAAATAAGGGAGTATCAGAAGCTGTTTACGCGTGGAGAATCATTTCAGAGAAGAAAATATTTTCTTTTAACACCGAGTAATGGAGAATCATGGAGAGTTAATGAGCGTGATTTCTTGTCTATGTTGGGTATAAATAGGTTCCCTGGGTGTCCTAGAAGGGTGGTCGAGAGTTTGGGGTCGAGAGGAGGTCCAGAGAAGCAGAAATCAAGAGTTGATGAAACTCTGTTGCTGCTGCTGTTGATGATGAAGAACACCAAGAAAACGAAGAACGGACTCGCAAGGACAGTCGTTTATCAATAGTGTCTAAGACGCATTGCCGTGCGTCGCAGTGCAGTCTAAACAGCGGCATCACTTGTCTTTTATCGTTCATTCTGTGACGCTTTTTGTGCGTCGCAGATTACAGTTTTACACTATTTTCTCCTTTTCTCTCCATTGTAAACACCATTTGAGCTATAAAAATATATTTTGAGCATGTTTTCATCATGAGGAGCTAAAACCCAACACTGGGACGACGGAGGAGGCTGAATTTCGTCCTTGGGGTAATTTATTTTATTCTTTTTCATGACTTTTGCATTAATCTAAAATTGAAATATGATTTGAATTAATTGGTTGTTATTTAATTTGATGATGTATGATTAGCTTAGTTGTTTTGATACATCATGCTTAAGACTTACAATCAATGTTTTAAGAATCTATCTTGGAAAAATCAGAGGCTATGTTAATTTTATTGAGTTTTAATTGTCAAAGAATATATGAATGAACCTTGTGTAGTGAATTCAGCCAAATCCTTAGTCCCAGTACCTCTCACCCATTGTTAATATTTTTGTATATATATTTTTATTAAATCTAAAAATTCCATTTCCTTCACAAGTCTGAAACGAATCCTACTTACTACAACCCCATCAAAAATTTGTGAATCATTTTGGCGCCGCCGACGCGGATTTGTGCTTAGGTAAAATTTTTAGGTTTTTATTATTTTTTATTATTCCATTTGTTCTTTTTATGTATCTTTGGTTGTGTCTTTGTATTACAGGTTTGAAGTTGGATACTAAAGACCTTGGAATCAAAGCTTAAAGCTAAAAGAGAAGGAAAAAAGACAAAGCAAAAAAATAAAGAAAAAAGAGAGAAAAAAATGAGAGAGATTTATTTTTTTTAAGAGACTTTCCATTTTTTTTTGTAATTATTATTATTATTATTTGTATTTCTTTTCATTGGACTGGACTTTGGACAATTTATTTTAATTTTAAACCCTACGGAAGGGTTATATAAAAATAAAAAAAAATTAAATATAAACTGTTTGCAGGGAAGGACGACGATTACAAGATCGTCTGGGCCCCTCGGGTTCGCACACTGACACCGGAGTCAGTGGCCCGAGTCTACTACAGCGGTTCTTCGCCCGTCTGGTATGGGAGTTTAACTTCTAAACACCCGCGAATCTCCTGTCAGCGGGTTGACTGTCTACCTTAAGGTGATTATATGTTGAGGACTGAACCGGCTGCTTTAATTTCCTAGTAAAGGGAAAGAACTGGCCATATAAGATAAGGGTTCGGATTTCATCACCGTTCCCTTCTTGCCCGCCTTAGGAAAACGAAACCTAACGCGAACCCAAGCTTAAAATTTGATTAGAACGAGACCGATAGGGTAACGAGCTTGGTAGGAAAATCTTTCGAAAAATATTGGTTACTCTTTTTAGCATACTTCGAAGTTCATGATGGTTTATGTGAGTTGAATGTGTGACTGCGCCGCCTTGTGATAGCGGTGAGGCCTTGGGTATCAAAGCTCCACTAAGCTTCCCTCGCCTCAATTCAACTTACTTTGACTTGGATTGATTCCAGAGGGGTTTGCTTAAATTGTAACGAATTCCCTTTCGAAGGATTAGAAGCTGGTCAAGAAACAATCTAAGTGGAGCCATCATGCTTGTTGTTTGCTAGATTTTATAGGTTTGATTTGGTCGAGTCAGCCTTGTTTGTGATTGTGTAGAATTCCCTTGCAATTAAGAATGTCGAACTGGTATGATAGAAGCCAATACAATGATTGTCGACCTGAATTTGAATATGGACATCATCCTTTCTATGACCATGTTGGGAATAGTGGTTGGGAACGCCATCCTTTGGAAGGATATGGGTCATACCCTGGTGAGCCCAATTACTATCCACACATGCATCAGTCTTACGAGCAAGAAGATTATAGTACTAGTCCTGCGTCTCTAGAGGATACAATCAAACTATTGAAAAGTAGTCCTTTTTATGATCCCTCTGTTCCTATTCCTCCTTTGGAAGAGTCCCTCAGGGAGTTAGCTGAGTCGACGTGTAAGTTACCTGATATGAATAGTGTAATTATAGATGAAAGAACTACAATAATGAGTCAACTTTCTATAGAGGAATCCCTCAAGCTGATGGCTGAGACGAACGAAAAACTTGCTCGAAATAATCTTACTTTCCAATATAGTGTTTCCAATAATACCCTTAAAAATGAGGATAGTTATTTGCATAATCAAAATGACGAGGTTAGAATTGGTAACACTACTTGTTTTGATGAGATTCGATCTTTTTCATGTTATTATGATAAGGATAGTGTTGATGAAGAATCATACTTATGTAGGAATAGTGATCAGGAAATGGTTACTCCAATTGAGCTTTACAATGATAATATTATTTCTAGTTCAAATCCAAATAATTTTAATAATTATTCACCTATTCAAAAGGACGAGGATTTGACTAGAGATACCCTCGTTTTAGACGATGTAGTATTTCCTGTTTACAAAGACGATAATGATTTAGATGAACGAGTTTATTCTGAGAATAATGTTTTAAAGTCTAGCGATTTAGAAACAATAGTTTAGACGAAGAAGATGAACTCATAGAGATGAGTGAGGATGAACCTGACTTAGAAGAATCAATTGACCATTTCAAGGAATCTGATGACCTAGAAATTAGGGAATTATGACTAGTCTTTCTAGAGACACGGAAAACTCTAAGTTTGGGGGTGATTATCATCCTTCGTGTGCTTTAACTTTTAGGAAGTTCCCTTCTGTAGGACTTGACATCTGTGCCTCAACCATCTTACAAGATTATCTTCATACACATTTTCCCGAACCAAATGATGTCCATAGAGAAGCTCAGTTGTTAGAAACCCATACTCTGGTTGATGTGGTTAACCCAGGCTATGATACCAAGATTGACTTTGTTTTCCCACCAAAAACTTTTCAACCAATTGTGGGAACATATGATTTTCAGATGTGTCGGTTATTAAGTTTTGAGACTAAACCTAATTACTTTAGGATATTAGGGTTGACACATTTTCTTAAGGAAGACCACCTCTTTCATTGTGGTCAGCTGTGTAAGTCAAATCTGATTGACTTAGAGGATCCCCAGTTATTCAGGCTTTTTTATGCGCTTCTAAGTTCTTACTTGAGTACTTCCAGACTCTTCAGTCTGATCTTCAGAATGCCTTTGAGGAAATCCATTCCAGGAAAACTTCTTATTTAGACCCTTTTATAGAGCCTGAACCTGAACCACAACTAGATGTAGTTGTCTTAAGCAAGGGTTTGTTCGGTATCTTCTGGGTCTGTTGCACTTTCCTCTTCTTGTGGGTAACACTTTTTGATCCAGATGACCCACAGTTATTCCGGATACTACTATATGATTCTATGGTGACTAATCCTTGCTTAGTCTGGCTGAAGACTTTAAACTTAGCACTTCTTGGGAGGTAACCCAATATTCATGCGACACGGTAATATCTTTCCTTATCTCTTTTGCTTCATTGGTAACAGTTTCTCCTTGTTCATGCTTTTAATTTCATCTTTAGAACATTGAGGACAATGTTAGATTTAAGTTTGGGGGTATGGGAGAAAGTTCTTAGTTGCAATAAATAAGCTCCAGAGAAAAGAAATTTATGCTTATTAAGGTTGGCACTAACTAATCTAAGTGGATGGAAGCATTTTGGTTGTAGGATTTGAGGAACCAATCTGATTAGATGGAAACATCTAAAGAGTCTATTCATAAAAGCACAGAGCTCAGGTTTTAGAAAAAGAAAACATGGTAGTTTCGCCATATCCTCGTGATGGAAACATCGAAAGAATCCTGATCACTTTTTTTTTTTACCATTATTAGGGTGAAATAGAGTGAATGAGATGAAAAAAAAAATTGAGACCAGACCACCAGACCAACCGGAATAAATACAATAAAGTCGACCACTGGTACCCTTGTATATGCTAGCTGAGTTGACCTAGAGTTAGGATTATCGACCACTGGTTCCCTTGTATTTTCCAGTGTGTTGATATTAGTCCAAACCAGTATCTCAGTCCATTAGGATAGGTTCACCTTAGTCAACATCATCCACATTTTTCTCTACATCCATCTTCTTAAATCTATCCATGTGATTGGTTGACTCCGGTTTATGATGTCCAAAAACTATCTAAGTAGAGCTTTGTCACTTTATATGAATTTTAGTATGCTTGAGTGCAAACTCGTGTACAACAATTGGAATTTCGCATCAGGGTACTTCCTCCTGTAGTCAATAAGTATGCCAACCAAGGAGATTCTTTAGTGCCTTCCAAGGTTCTGCATATATATCTAGGGTCTGGAGTAATGGTTTTGTGGGAACACCTCTGGTAAACCCTCCCGAGGTTAACTCGGTCACTAGGGACACCTAGTGAGTTAGGATTTTATTTTTATTATTTTTGCTCGAGGACTAGCAAATAATAAGTTTGGGGGTATTTAATAGACGCATTTATGTGTTTATGTTGTTCTCAATGTTATGTATTTTTAGACTCGATTAAATACTTATTGTGTTATTTTATGTTTTTTTTTGATGTTTTTGGAAAAATAAGCTCTTGCGGCGAAATTGGCTCGAAAAGTGGTGTTTTACACCCTAGGATAGAGTACTAAAGACACCCCAGAAATGCACCGGAGGAACCCAGAAAAAGTGTTGGAAACACCCCAAAAAAATTACTAAAGGCATCACAAGGGACATGTGTTATTCGGACTTCAGCAACGGATAAGGGGGCGACCACTGGATAAGGGGTGACCTTCTTCACAAATTCAAAAAAATATTTTGGCGGGAAAATATTTTCTCTTCACTGGAAGATTTTCTCGATTGCATTTCGACGTGATTTTGTACGATTCAATCGCTGAAACTTTGTGGAAAGATGTAATATATCATAACAGAGCTGGTATGGGTGATTGTTTCGACTGAATTTGGCTGGATAATCACGTGGAAGAAATCAGGGAAACACGGGTTTGAAAATGATATTCACGGATTTTCAGCAAGTTTGATGTGTGATGCTCGTGTTTGGATGACACTTAGTCATTGAAGATGCGTGTAGAAGCTAAATAAGGGAGTATCAGAAGTTGTTTACGCGTGGAGAATCATTTCAGGGAAGAAAATATTCGGAAAGTATTTTCTTTTAACACCGAGTAATGGAGGATCATGGAGAGTTAATGAGCGTGATTTCTTGTCGCTGTTGGGTATAAATAGGTTCCCTGGGTGTCCTAGAAGGGTTGTCGAGAGTTTGGGGTCGAGAGGAGGTCCAGAGAAGCAGAAATCAAGTGTTGATGAAACTCTGTTGCTGCTGATGATGATGATGAAGAACACCAAGAACACGAAGAACGGACTCGCAAGGATAGTCGTTAATCAACAGTGTCTAAGACGCACAGCCGTGCGTCGCAGTGCAGTCTAAACAGCAGCAACACTTGTCTTTTATCGTTCATTCTGTGACGCTTTTTGTGCGTCGCAGATTACAGTTTTACACCATTTTCTCCTTTTCTCTCCATTGTAAACACCATTTGAGCTATAAAAATATATTTTGAGCGTGTTTTCATCATGAGGAGCTAAGACCCAACACTGGGACGACGGACGAGGCTGAATATCATCCTTGGGGTAATTTATTTTATTCTTTTTCATGACTTTTGCATTAATCTAAAATTGAAATATGATTTGAATTAATTGGTTGTTATTTAATTTGATGATGTATGCTTAGCTTAGTTGTTTTGACACATCATGCTTAGGACTTACAATCAATGTTTTAAGAATCTATCTTGGCAAAATCAGAGTCTATGTTAATTTTATTGAGTTTTAATTGTCAAAGAATATATGAATGAACCTTGTGTAGTGAATTCAGCCAAATCCTTAGTCCCAGTACCTCTCACCCATTGTTAATATTTTTGTATATATATTTTTATTAAATCTAAAAATTCCATTTCCTTCACAAGTCTGAAACGAATCTTACTTACTACAACCCCATCAAAAATTTGTGAATCATTTTGGCGCCGCCGACGCGGATTTGTGCTTAGGTAGAATTTTTAGGTTTTTATTATTTTTTATTATTCCATTTGTTCTTTTTATGTCTCTTTGGTTGTGTCTTTGTATTACAGGTTTAATGTTGGATACTAAAGACCTTGGAATCAAAGCTTAAAGCTAAAAGAGAAGGAAAAAAGACAAAGTAAATAAATAAAGAAAAAAGAGAGAAAAAAAAAGAGAGAGATTTATTTTTTTTATTTTTTTTAAGAGACTTTCCATTTTTTTTTTGTAATTATTATTATTATTATTTGTATTTCTTTTCATTGGACTGGACTTTGGACAATTTATTTTAATTTTAAACCCTACGGAAGGGTTATATAAAAATAAAAAAAAATTTAAATATAAACTGTTTGCAGGGAAGGACGACGATTACAAGATCGTCTCGACTCCTCGGGTTCGCACATTGACACCGGAGTCAGTGGCCCGAGTCTACTACAACGGTTCTTTGCCCGTCTGGTACGGGAGGTAAACTTCTAAACACCCGCGAATCTCCTGTCAGCGGGTTTACTGTCTACCTTAAGGTGATTATATGTTGAGGACTGAACCGGATGCTTTAATTTCCTAGTAAAGGGAAAGAACTAGCCATATAAGATAAGGGTTCAGATTTCATCACCGTTCCCTTCTTGCCCGCCTTAGGAAAACGAAACCTAACGCGAACCCAAGCTTAAAATTTGATTAGAACGAGACCGATAGGGTAACGAGCTTGGTAGGAAAATCTTTCGAAAAATATTGGTTACTCTTTTAGCATACTTCGAAGTTCATGATGGTTTCTGTGAGTTGAATGTGTGACTGCGCCGCCTTGTGATAGCGGTGAGGCCTTGGGTATCAAAGCTCCACTAAGCTTCCCTCGCCTCAATTCAACTTACTTTGACTTGGATTGATTCCAGAGGGGTTTGCTTAAATTGTAACGAATTCCCTTTCGAAGGATTAGAAGCTGGTCAAGAAACAATCTAAGTGGATCCATCATGCTTGTTGTTTGCTAGATTTTATAGGTTTGATTTGGTCGAGTCAGCCTTGTTTGTGATTGTGTAGAATTCCCTTGCAATTAAGAATGTCGAACTGGTATGATAGAAGCCAATACAATGATTGTCGACCTGAATTTGAATATGGACATCATCCTTTCTATGACCATGTTGGGAATAGTGGTTGGGAACGCCATCCTTTGGAAGGATGTGGGTCATACCCTGGTGAGCCCAATTACTATCCACACATGCATCAGTCTTACGAGCAAGAAGATTATAGTACTAGTCCTGCGTCTCTAGAGGATACAATCAAACTATTGAAAAGTAGTCCTTTTTATGATCCCTCTGTTCCTATTCCTCCTTTAGAAGAGTCCCTCAGGGAGTTAGTTGAGTCGACGCGTAAGTTACCTGATATGGATAGTGTAATTATAGACGAAAGAACTACAATAATGAGTGAACTTTCTATAGAGGAATCCCTCAAGCTGATGGCTGAGACGAACGAAAAACTTGCTCGAAATAATCTTACTTTCCAATATAGTGTTTCCAATAATACCCTTAAAAATGAGGATATTTATTTGCATAATCAAAATGACGAGGTTAGAATTGGTAACACTACTTGTTTTGATGAGATTCGATCTTTTTCATGTTATTATGATAAGGATAGTGTTGATGAAGAATCATACTTATGTATAAATAGTGATCAGGAAATGGTTACTCCAATTGAGCTTTACAATGATAATATTATTTCTAGTTCAAATCCATATAATTTTAATAATTATTCACTTATTCAAAAGGACGAGGATTGGACTAGATATACCCTCGTTTTAGACGATGTAGTATTTCCTGTTTACAAAGACGATAATGATTCATAGGGACGAGTTTATTCTGAGAATAATGTTTTAAAGTCTAGCGATTTAGAAACAATAGTCTTAGACGAAGAAGATGAACTCATAGAGATGAGTGAGGATGAACCTGACTTAGAAGAATCAATTGACCATTTCCAGGAATCTGATGACCTAGAAATTAGGGAAGTTGTGACTAGTCTTTCTAGAGACACGGAAAACTATAAGTTTGGGGGTGATTATAATTCTTCGTGTGCTTTAACTCTTAGGAAGTTCCCTTCTGTAGGACTTGACATTTGTGCCTCAACCATCTTACAAGATTATCTTCATACACATTTTCCCGAACCAAATGATGTCCATAGAGAAGCTCAGTTGTTAGAAACCCATCCTCTGGATGATGTGGTTAACCCAGGCTATGATACCAATATTGACTTTGTTTTCCCACCAAAAACTTTTCAACCAATTGTGGGAACATATGATTTTCAGATGTGTCGGTTATTAAGTTTTGAGACTAAACCTAATTACTTTAGGATATTAGGGTCGACACATTTTCTTTAAGGAAGACCACCTCTTTCATTGTGGTCAGATGTGTGAGTCAAATCTGATCGACTTAGAGGATCCCCAGTTATTCAGGCTTTTTTATGCGCTTCTAAGTTCTTACTTGAGTACTTCCAGACTCTTCAGTCTGATCTTCAGAATGCCTTTGAGGAAATCCATTCCAGGAAAACTTCTTATTTAGACCCTTTTATAGAGCCTGAACCTGAACCACAACTAGATGTAGTTGTCTTAAGCAAGGGTATGTTCGGTATCTTCTGGGTCTGTTGCACTTTCCTCTTCTTGTGGGTAACACTTTTTGATCCAGATGACCCACAGTTATTCCGGATACTACTATATGATTCTATGGTGACTAATCCTTGCTTAGTCTGGCTGAAGACTTTAAACTTAGCACTTCTTGGGAGGTAACCCAATATTCATGCGACACGGTAATATCTTTCCTTATCTCTTTTGCTTCATTGGTAACAGTTTATCCTTGTTCATGCTTTTAATTTCATCTTTAGAACATTGAGGACAATGTTAGATTTAAGTTTGGGGGTATGGGAGAAAGTTCTTAGTTGCAATAAATAAGCTCCAGAGACTAGAAATTTATGCTTATTAAGGTTGGCACTAACTAATCTAAGTGGATGGAAGCATTTTGGTTGTAGGATTTGAGGAACCAATCTGATTAGATGGAAACATCTAAAGAGTCTATTCATAAAAGCACAGAGATCAGGTGTTAGAAAAAGAAAACATGGTAGTTTCGCCATATCCTCGTGATGGAAACATCGAAAGAATCCTGATCACTTTTTTTTTTTACCATTACTAGGGTGAAATAGAGTGACTGAGATGAAAAAATAAATAAATTGAGACCAGACCACCAGACCAACCGAAATAAATACAATAAAGTCGACCACTGGTACCCTTGTATATGCCAGCTAAGTTGACCTAGAGTTAGGATTATCGACCACTGGTTCCCTTGTATTTGCCAGTGTGTTGATATTAGTCCAGACCAGTATCTCAGTCCATTAGGATAGGTTCACCTTAGTCAACATCATCCACATTTTTCTCTACATCCATCTTCTTAAATCTATCCATGTGATTGGTTGACTCCGGTTTATGATGTCCAGAAACTATCTGAGTAGAGCTCTGTCACTTTATATGAATTTTAGTATGCTTGAGTGCAAACTCGTGTACAACAATTGGAATTTCGCATCAGGGTACTTCCTCCTGTAGTCAATAAGTATGCCAACCAAGGAGATTCTTTAGTGCCTTCCAAGGTTCTGCATAGATAGCTAGGGTCTGGAGTAATGGTTTTGTGGGCACACCTCTGGTAAACCCTCCCGAGATTAAGTCGGTCACTAGGGACACCTAGTGAGTTAGGATTTTATTTTTATTATTTTTGCTCGAGGACTAGCAAATAATAAGTTTGGGGGTATTTGATGGACGCATTTATGTGTCTATTTTGTTCTCAATGTTCTGTATTGTTAGACTCGATTAAATACTTATTGTGTTATTTTATGTTTTTTTAGATGTTTTTGGAAAAATAAGCTCTTGCAGCGAAATTGGCTCGAAAAGTGGTGTTTTACACCCTAGGATAGAGTACTAAAGACACCCCAGAAATGCACCGGAGGAACCCAGAAAAAGTGTTGGAAACACCCCAGAAAAATTACTAAAGGCATCCCAAGGGACATGTGTTATTCGGACTCCAGCAACGGATAAGGGGGCGACCACTGGAATAGGGGTGACCTTCTTCAAAAATTCAAAAAAATATTTTGGCGGGAAAATATTTGCTCTTCACTGGAAGATTTTCTCGATTGCATTTGGACGTGATTTTGTGCGATTCAATCGCTAAAACTTTGTGGAAAGATGTAATATATCATAACAGAGCTGGTATGGGTGATTGTTTCGACTGAATTTGGATGGATAATCACGTGGAAGAAATCAGGGAAACACGGGTTTGAAAATGATATTCACGGATTTTCAGCAAGTTTGATGTGTGCTGCTCGTGTTTGGATGACACTTAGTCATTGAAGATGCGTGTAGAAGCTAAATAAGGGAGTATCAGAAGCTGTTTACGCGTGGGAATCATTTCAGGGAAGAAAATATTCGGAAAGTATTTTCTTTTAACACCGAGTAATGGAGGATCATGGAGAGTTAATGAGCGTGATTTCTTGTCGTTGTTGGGTATAAATAGGTTCCCTGGGTGTCCTAGAAGGGTGGTCGAGAGTTTGGGGTCGAGAGGAGGTCCAGAGAAGCAGAAATCAAGAGTTGATGAAACTCTGTTGTTGCTGCTGCTGATGATGAAGAACACCAAGAACATGAAGAACGGACTCGCAAGGACAGTCGTTTATCAACAGTGTCTAAGACGCACAGCCGTGCGTCGCAGTGCAGTCTAAACAGCAGCAACACTTGTCTTTTATCGTTCATTCTGTGATTTTGTGCGTCGCAGATTACAGTTTTACACCATTTTCTCCTTTTCTCTCCATTGTAAACACCATTTGAGCTATAAAAATATATTTTGAGCGTGTTTTCATCATGAGGAGCTAAAACCAAACACTGGGACGGCGGAGGAGGCTGAATTTCATCCTTGGGGTAATTTATTTTATTCTTTTTCATGACTTTTGCATTAATCTAAAATTGAAATATGATTTGAATTAATTGGTTGTTATTTAATTTGATGATGTATGCTTAGCTTAGTTTTTTTGATACATCATGCTTAGGACTTACAATCAATGTTTTAAGAATCTATCTTGGCAAAATCAGAGTCTATGTTAATTTTATTGAGTTTTGATTGTCAAAGAATATATGAATGAACCTTGTGTAGTGAATTCAGCCAAATCCTTAGTCCCAATACCTCTCACCCATTGTTAATATTTTTGTATATATATTTTTATTAAATCTAAAAATTCCATTTCCTTCACGATTCTGAAACGAATCCTAGTTACTACAACCCCATCAAAAATTTGTGAATCAATAAACTCCCACTGAAATGCAAGGATCCGGGTAGCTTTGACATTCCCGTCACTATTGGTAACACTACATTTAACAAAGCAATGTTAGATTTAGGTGCATCCGTTAATGTTATGCCTGCGTCCATATGTAATTCACTTGATCTTGGTCTTCTTAAAAAGTCTGGAATTATTTTGCAATTAGCCGATCGCTCTAATGTTTACCCAATGGGTATTCTTGAGGATGTTCTTGTGCAGGTTTATCAACTTGTATTTCCAGCTGACTTTTGTGTGTTAGAGATGAATGAAGGTTCACCGAACTCATCTCTTCCATTGCTACTTGGGCGTCCCTTCATGAAAACGGCGAAAACCATTATTGATGTGGATAAGGGAACGCTAACTATGGAGTTTGATGGAGAAATAATACGTTTCAACATTTTTGGGACGATGAGATATCCTAGTGATGTCCACTCTTGTTTCTCTATTGATGTTATGGATACATTAGCACAACAAGTGTTTGAATTGAATGGTGGCGATGCTTTGGAAACCGTTTTAACTACATCCATGGATAATGGTGTAGAGTGTGGTAATGAAGTCATGGAAGCCATTGGTGATCTTAGTTCACTACAAGGATGCCCGGAAAATATCTCTTTTATTTCTTTACCATGCAGTGATGAAAAACTTTTACCATCTATTGTTAAATCCCCAAAATTAGAATTGAAACCTCTTCCAAGTCACTTAAAGTACTTGTACTTGGGTGACAAGGAAGAGTTACCTGTGATTGTTTCTAACGAGCTTAGTGAATTACAGGAGCAACAACTTCTAAGGGTGCCAAGGAAGTACAAGACGTCCATTAGATGGACAATCGCTGATATCAAGGGTATAAGCCCTGTCGTTTGTATGCATAAGATTCGTTTGGAGGATGATGCAAAGCCTACAAGGGAAGCGCAACGTCGTTTGAACCCTCCCATGATGGAAGTTGTGAAAAAGGAGATAATCAAGCTTTTGGAAGTGGGTGTTATATACCCCATATCCGACAGCAAGTGGGTAATCCCGGTACAAGTAGTACCAAAGAAAACATGTGTGACGGTGGTGGAGAATGATAAAAATGAACTTGTCCCAACTCGTGTGCAAACCGGTTGGAGGGTTTGTATTGATTATAGGAAATTGAATGACACTACTAGAAAAGATCACTTTCCTTTACCTTTTATTGATCAAATGCTTGAACGTTTAGCTGGACACTCTTATTATTGCTTCCTTGATGGCTATTCAGGTTATAATCAGATTGTGATAGCACCGGAGGACCAAGAGAAAACCACTTTCACTTGTCCTTTCGATACTTTTGCTTATAGAAGGATGCCTTTTGGCTTGTGCAATGCTCCATCTACTTTCCAAAGGTGTATGGTGAGTATCTTTTCAGAATATGTTGAAAACATAATTGAAGTGTTCATGGACGATTTTAGTGTCTTTGGTGATTCATTTGGCCTTTTCTTGGACAACTTGTCTTTAATCCTTGAACGATATGTTGAAACAAACCTTGTGCTAAATTGGGAGAAGTGCCATTTTATGGTAACTCATGGCATAGTTTTAGGCCATGTAATATCTTCTAAAGGCTTGGAAGTTGATAAATCTAAGATTGACCTTATTCGTGCTCTAACCCCTCCCACTACGGTGAGGGAGATACGTTCTTTTCTTGGACACGCAGGTTTTTATCGTAGGTTCATCAAGGAATTTTCCAAGATAGCATCACCACTTTGTAACTTATTGCAAAGGATGTGGTTTTTAACTTTGATGAAAAGTGTATGGAGGCATTCAATCGCTTGAAAGAGCTTTTGATTTCAGCCCCTATCATTAAACCACCAGATTGGAGCAAGCCTTTTGAGCTCATGTGTGATGCAAGTGACTATGCGATTGGTGCGGTGCTTTGGAAACGTGTGGGGAAGTTTCCTCATGTCATTTATTATGCTTCTAGAACGTTAAATGAGGCCCAAAAAAACTACACAACCACTGAAAAGGAGTTATTAGCCATTGTTTTTGCTTTAGAAAATTTTCGCTCTTATCTAATTGGTACAAAAGTTGTTGTCTTTTATGATCATGCAGCACTTAGATACTTGCTTACAAATAAAGAGGCGAAACCGAGGCTCATACGATGGATTTTTCTCTTGCAAGAGTTTGACCTTGAAATCAAAGACAAGAAAGGAATTGAGAACACCGTTGCGGATCATTTGAGCCTACTTGATGTGGACAAGGAAGTTATCCCATTGCGTGAAAGCTTCCCGGATGATCAACTATTCTCAATTACCCTTGGAGAACCATGGTATGCGGATATTGTTAATTACTTAGTTTCTAAACAAATCCCAAAGGACTTGTCTCGTGCTGAGAGGGACAAACTTTAAAGGTTAGGTAACCAATACATATGGTATGACCCTTATTTGTGGAAACAAGGCAGTGACCAAGTATTACGTAGGTGCATTCCCGAATCTGAATTTAACTCTATATTGTGTTTTTGTCACTCTTATGCTTGCGGAGGACATTTTGGGAGTAAGAAAACTGCTCACAAGGTGCTTGAAAGAGGTTTCTATTGGCCAACCTTGTTTAAGGATGCACATAAATTTTGCACAACTTGTGATAGGTTCCAAAGAACAGGCAATCTAGGTGCTCGAAATCAAATGCCACAAACTTTTATTCAATTTATTGAAGTTTTTGATGTATGGGGTATTGATTTTATGGGTCCTTTTGTCAACTCTCATGGGAATTTTTACATCTTACTTGCTGTTGATTACGTGTCGAAATGGGTGGAAGCTAAGGCCACCCCAACTAATGATTCTAAAGTGGTTTCAGATTTTGTGCAAGCAAATATTTTTGCAAGGTTTGGAATTCCAAGGGCCGTAATTAGCGATGGAGGTTCTCACTTCAAAAACAGGTTCTTGCAAAGCTTGTCAAGGAAGTACAATGTGTCGCATAAGATTGCAACACCTTATCATCCACAAACGAATGGACAAGCCGAAGTTTCCAACCGAGAGGTGAATTCCATACTTGAAAAGACGGTGAATCCAACAAGGAAGGATTGGAGCATACGTCTTAATAATGCTTTGTGGGCTCATAGAACCGCATACAAGACACCTATTGGGATGTCTCCTTTTAGGCTTGTGTATGGTAAACCTTGTCACTTACCCGTGGAGATTGAGAATAAAGCATTTTGGGATATCAAACAATGCACTATGGAGATGGATGGGGATGGAAAGCAAAGGAAGTTACAACTCCAAGAGCTAGAGGAGCTTCACAATGATGCATTTGAAATCTCACGCATTTACAAGGAGAAAACTAAGGCATTTCATGATAATATTATATCTGGAAAACAATTTTGTGTTGGGCAGAAAGTGCTTTTGTTTAATTCTCGCTTGCAATTATTTAGGGGTAAATTAAGGTCACGATGGATTGGACCTTTTGTTGTTACTAATGTGTTTTCTCATGGTGCAGTTGAAATTCGTAGTATTGCTACAGGAAAGGAGTTTAAAGTTAATGGGCACCGGTTGAAACCATACTATGAGAACTTCTCTTCCGAAGTGGTGGAAGGAGTTAATTTTGTGGATGCACCCCCTCTGGAGGAGTCATAGAAAGCAAGGAGATAGTCGGGCTGACGACTTTAAACCAAGCGCTAAGTGAGAGGCACCCCACCGGTTTTGTATCTTTACCTTTATCTTTTTATTTTTTTAAGTATTCTTGTCTTGTTTTTAGCTTTTTATTGTCTTGAATTTCCCACCTTGACTTACTTTGGATGATTCAATTTACATTGAGGACAATGTAAAGTTTAAGTGTGGGGGAGTGATTAAGCTTTTGCTTTGTACCTTTTTCATGCAAATTTTCAACTTTTTTGTAAATTAGTGAATAAGAAACTCCAACTTGTAGTTAGTTTAGAGTCACATAGTATACACGTCGCTAAGATTACATCTAGAATCTCATAAGAATGACTGAACTTAGAGATGACAGAGAACGTGATCGGGTTTCTTACTTGTATGAGAGTTAAAGTTGGATTTAACCATCCCAGTGGCAAATGAGGTGCAGACTGAATTCGGTATTAGATTTGTGATCCCCTATAGTGGATACTACCCATATTACATTATGAGAAGCACCAACCTTCAATTCTTTGTACCTGTCTAAATAAGTGCTTTTAGAGTGTGTGTCACCGTACGTAAACTCCGGGTAGAATGGTGAGCTACCCAACCTCCCACCATATAAGCACTATTTTGATCTCTTGAGTGCTATTTTTATTAATCATGAATGGTGACATCGAATTGCTAACTTACATACCACTTGTAATCTTGTTCGCAGTTAGCACCTTCCCTTTATCTCTCTCTACACCAACGGGTCCATAGAAACACCATCATCATCAACAAGAAGAGCATCACAAATTCGAAGGAAAGTTGAAGACGTTCAAGGTTTATGAGCAACGGTACAGAAATGAGCAGATTTCAGATTCAAGTAAAGCAACAAGACAAGGAGCAAAAATTTTACAAGTCGAAGACAATTGTACAAGAGTGAAGATTATCAAGATGAGAATTCAAGAAGTATGATATCAAGACATACAAGTTGTGAAGAATTGAGTGGTAAATTACTCGTACCATGGCCTTTGCATTTTCATTTGTTTGTTTGTATTTTATTTTCTCAAAAAAAAAAAAAATAAATAAAAAATTGTTAGGTTCATCTTTAGTTTTATTTTATTTTGATGTCTCGAAAAAAAAGAAAAAAAAATCCATTGTATTATATTTTGGTTTGTTTAGTTCATTTTTGGTTTTGTATTCATTTAATAAAGCCAATGGAAGAAGAAATATCCATAATGAAGTTTCAAGCAACAAGGAATTAGAGGAAAGAATCACACTGTCAAGATTCTACGAAGTTTAAGAGTTATCATCAAGTGTTGAAGACCGAAGACGAAGATTAAGAAAAGGATTGAAGACCGAAGACGTTTCTATGGATGTTGTGAGAGTGGTGCTAACTGCACGCCGAACGGATAACAAGGTAAGTAAGCATATTCCCACCTCCATTAAGTGGTTGATTTCTTTTCTAAGAGATCGTCAGAAAAAATGGTTTTCAAAATGATAAAAGATATGGGTTTTCAAAATACTTCAGAGGGATTTTACCTTCCTACCATTCAAGGTGTCGCAGGATTTTCTCTTTAGTCCTACCTGGACACATGTGTGACCCATAAAGAGCTATTTATTATTGAGGGCAATATCATAAAACCCTTTCTTGCGAGGCAGAGTCGAGAATTTTGATCACTCCGAACCCGATTTTCTCTCGAGAAGGGATGGTTATTTCTCTCTCAACTTTTAAGGATGAGATTGTGTTCATTTATGTGTCTAACTTCTTATTGTTAGTGTGCAGAATTTCTATGTCTTCTTAGCGCGTTGGATACTATCTTTTCGGAGAACTAGTAAGTTGGAAAAGTAGGTTTTGTAGGCATACCTCTTGTAAACCTTCACGAGACTATAACTCGTCCACTAGGGACACCTAGGGGTTCAAAAGGCTTGTTATTTATGCTAAAAGTGACCGTAGCCTCGATGACATGGAGTTGTATGTATTTTAAAATTATTTTGTTTTATTTGATCGAGGACTAGCAAAGTCTAAGTGCGGGGAAATTTGATAGGTGTTGTAAAACACCTAATTTTATATTTAGTATTTATGCTTTCTTTGCTATTATCTTTGTGAATTGCATCTCTTATGTTTAGTTTTGAGTTATTAGGTGCAATGGAGTCCTTGTGATCAAAAGAGAAAGAAATCGTACATTTGGAACGTAAAAGGCAAAAAGGTCAATTCACGACGAGTGATACTTGGAGCCAGCTAAAGTGATGCAGCAAAAGAGGTGAAGAATATCCGTCAGTTCCGTGCAACTGACAATTAAGAAAGAAAACAGAGTGGGCAGTCAGTCCTGTAAAACTGACAAGCCAAATATCACTTTGTTGCCCTTATCAAGGAGTGCAGGGTGCCAATATCAATTTTATTCATTACAGCCCTAAAACCTATATAATTCTCCTTATTATTGTGTCTGTCTGAAACTTAGAGACTTGGGGAAATATAGGCGCAGTCGAGAGTAATTGAGAGATCCATGAAGTTTTGATCGGAGATGATGGAAGCAGTGGTGAATACTGGTTCGAATTAAATATATATATTACACGAGAAGATTGTGGTGGTGATTCTGAGCAATTACAGAGAGGAAGAAGGTTTATTGTGAGAAGAACTGAGATGAATCCGCTGCTACTGGTAGGTCAAGGAAATTGAGGAATACTAAAACCAGTTGAGTTCACGATTAAGGGGCTGCCATATGGTTATCCCTTATCAGAGGCAACCGGATATCATTAGCTCAATCCCCATCAACCCTAAATCGAGAGTTATCTTTCTCTCGTTCAATCATTTGTTCCTAAAATTGAGAAGAGAAAGAAGCAGCAGTTGCCGCTGTTTTATCACCTGAAATTGAGAGTAATGTCGTTGTTGCTGCTGTTATTACAAGATCAAGAAGAAAATGATTAATTGTTGTCGATCTCAGAGAGTGGAAAGTGTTGTTCATAAATGACACGGAGGAAAATTCAGAGATTTAATCTGAGAGAAACACTGCAGAGAATGAATCAACAGGGGTTCACTTAAAATCGAGTTTTGTGAGTGATTTGAATCCCAAATGAAGAACTAGAATCTTGGTTTTGGTTAGAATTTGAGTTTGAGTCTTTTACAGAGAACATGTAATGGTGGATTGTTGTTGAAATTGAATTTAGGGTTCCTGAAATTAGGCCTGAGTTGAAAGTATTGATGGTCATGGGTATGTGTTGGATTCAAGTTAAAGGGAGAGGATGCAACAGTGAGAGATGGGTGTTACTGCCATGGTCACAATGGCGTTGTTGCTGTAAATAATGTGGAATGATGAAGCCACCAGATGCAGGAGAGGTATGAAGTGTAGCTGATGCAGATCGGTGCCGAGTCGATTGTGTTGTGATTGCAATAGCAGATGAAGAAAGAGCTACAGTTGATGAATTTGTGAGATAAGAATGAATCAGGGTTTGGTTTGGTCTGAGTTAATGTTGCAGAAATTGTAGCTAGACTTGAGGAATTAGATGGATGGGTATGCTACAGATTGATGTTGCTGCCAGTGAGAGTAGAAGCTGAAATGGAAGATGCAGGCAGTAATAGAATGAGATTGGAGATGGTGGTAATTGAGAATATGCAGGTGATGGATTAAGTGAGATGCATTTGTAGCTGTTGCAGGTACATTTCTGGTGAAGATTAATGTTGTCTCCATGGGTACCATATGCCTGAAGGTTTAGGAAGAGGAGGAGCTGCTGCTGTTGTCTCAGATGGTGAAGCTATAATGATGGTGAGTAAATAGGGATTGGTATGCAATTGGTACTGTGTGAGTGTGTTTTCAAGGATGAAACAGTGGTTTGTATGGCGAAATATTGGGACTGCAAGCAAGTAGTTATTGGCTGAAATGGTTGTTAACCAGCAAGAAAGGAGAATGTGCTGGCTGCAGCAGTGCAGTTCAAGGAGGAAAAGCTGAGCTGGTGGTTGCAACTGAGATGGCAGGAAGAAAGGAGTATCATTTTTTGTGGTTCTGCTGAGTTACAAGCCATGATGTTGCAACTGGTGGCTTGAGCTGAGAAGAGTGAAATTCGGTGAAGATAGCAGCGAAGAGAAGTTGGTATTGTTGAAGGTGGATATGCACATGAGTCTTGTGAATTATGGAAAGAATGGTTGTGTTCAAAGAAGTTGTGGATGGATTTGGTCTTAACTTGTTGTTGTGATTTGAGCTGCAAGATTACAAGATGCTGGGATTTGTGGAGTTGCAGTGGTGTTGGTAGAAGCTATGGCCGGCCAAGATGGTGCACCACAAGGTTAAGGCCTATGCAATGGCCTTGGCCAACACTATCTCAGACAAGTCAGCCCAGTTAGCTACTTGACTAGCTGACTCGGTTCTGACTGAGGGGTCAGCTGATTTGAATCGGTTGTTGACCGTGTTGATTAACTCCTTGACCAAGTTAACTCGTTGACCGGTGACCGGGCGGACTTTGCCGGTCTCCTGAACATTTTTCCGTCCGATTTCCGGTGACCCTCCGGTCAACTTCCGTCCACTTTTTGGCGACTAATTTGGCAGAGTTTCTACATGGTATTTTATCACTTTTGGGCCATGCGTATTTTCATCTAATGGACTTTGAAGACTAGACCTAAATTTGGAAAGCAAAGGGATATAAAAGGAAGACTTCTACAACTTTTGGGATTATTATTTTTATTATTCTTCTTGGAGCTTTGGAGAAAACTACTTCTAGGGTTTGCTTTGCTTTCATCTTCTTTATTATTTTTATTGATCATGATGATGATGAACTCCATTATTATGAGTAACTAAATACACTTGTTGGTTATGGGATAAAAGTTGATTTCTCAATGCATGTTATTTGATTCTATGGATTAGTTTTGTCTCAACTTTATTGTTTATGATTCATGGTTTATAGTGTTTTAGGATTTGATTGTTTGATTGGTTGAGTCCGGAATCAATCCGATTTACTTTCATCTCTAGAGATATATTAGGGTTTTCAATACATAAAAGTTGTTTGTCCCTGATTTTAAGTAGCGTAATTGTGGTTAGTGCTTGTAGTGATATACCCTACTAGTCACATATGAATTATAACCTTGGTTAAAACAAATTAGTGCTCTTACATGTTTGTTTGCTTTGATTAGTCTTATTCCATAAATCTTAAAGCTTTTAGGGAATTAAATTAATTGTGCTTTTACACTTTGGGTTGCTTTCTAGGAAGAATTCACATATGCATCTTTTAATGTGGTTGTGATGAAATTAGGGAATTAGCGGGATACTCTTGCGATCAAGGTATTCTATGACTTTTAATAAATAAGAGATTAAATTATCAATTCTATTCAATGATGAAAAATACATGCTTGTGAATGATACTATCCCATGACCAATGTCTTCTCTTTATTGATTATTCCAATTATTTACTTTGCTTTACTTTATTTCTACTAAAAAAAATAAATCATTATTGGTTATCTTAGAAACCAAAAAATTGCATAACAACAAAGGCCTCCCTGTGGATACGAACTCTTTCCAACCACTTTCTACATTATTGTAGTTGAGTAAGGAAGTGAAATTATATTTGTCGATTGACAACCGATCAACTGATCTCACCCACAACTAAGAGTTGCTACGACCCAGAGTAAAAGACTTTAATAAACAAATCTGTATCATACAGAAAAGTCTACGATAATAGATAAATCTGTCTCCCCCAGAAATACCTACAAGTTTTGTTCCGTCTTTTGATAAATCAAGGTGAACATGAACCAATTGATAACCCAGACTTATATTCCCGAAGAACAGCCTAGTATTATCAATCACCTCACAACAATCTTAATCGACGCGTCGATAGAATATATTGTGGAATCACAAACAATGAGACGAATATGTTTGTGACTACTTTTATATCTTGCCCATCAGAGATATTAATTTCAAGCCAATAGTTACGATTGTACTCAACACGGTAGAATCAGCAATATCAGATCACACAACTACAACAAAGTAGTATCGGTCTGGTTTCACAATCCCAATGAAGTCTTCAAGTCGTTAACCTGGTTTATAAGAAGAAACCTAAGGTTAAAGTAGAATCAACTCTAGCTAATTTAACTAGTATCACACAGGAGGTGCGGGCATTAGGTTTCTCAGTTGCTAGAGTTCTCCCTTATATAATCTTTCAAATTAGGGTTTGCAATCAATGTTAGCTTAGTAAAAAAGCATTCAATATTCACCTTTAGATGAAGACCTGATTAGATTCAAGCTAATATCTTTCAACCGTTATATCGAAAACCTAGCTTGTTACACACAAATGAAAAGCACGATTTTAGGTTTGTGTAACCGTACCCAAACATGTACATTCGTTGGTTCAACAATAGTTAACCAAATGGTCATCCATATGATCACTTTCATATTAACCATATTATTCTTTACCATAACTAGTTCAAATGACTCAAATGAACTAGTTAGAGAGTTGTTAAATTGTATAAATCTTATATAACTATATAAAACACAATCGAAGCAAAAACGATTTGATTCACTCGAATCGATTCATGAACTTTATAGCCACGGTTTGCAATTTGCATTCCTTAGTTAATATAAATATAAGTTCACAAATAATCGTCTTTAGATATAACCAACTCAAGTTCGCGGACTTAAGTTGCCGGAAGGAGTTCACAAACTCCAGCAGATATTCTCGGGATGAGAACCTCTGCCAGTTCGCGGACTGAGTTCACAGCTCTTGTTCCGGTTTTCCTGATCAACAAAGTACGCATACTTTGGTTCAAGGAATAAGGACTTATACATATATGTGTTGCCACACAATACTTATATCCAACATTGGTTATATAATCTAAACTCTCATTTCAATCATTTAAACATTCTTAAAGGACGTTATATAGTTGTTATTCACAAACCATTTTTCGTCAAAGCCATTTTCAAAGTGATTGAAACATAACATGAATTTCGTCACTAGGTAAAGATGAACTTGTCCAAAGCGAAAGCTTACCAACACATATTTCGAGAAATAAATAAGCGAGATAAACTCGGTTGAAATAGCAAATGTGTATAATCAAAGTATATATAGAAAAACGACTTTTGTCTCAAGATAGGAGATCGAGTAGATAGACTTTTGAGTTATAGATAAGTTCAAGTCTCCACATACCTTTTAGTCGATGAAGTTCCACCAGTTCCTTGAGTAGTTATTCGTCTTGTATGATGATCGCCATGGAGTTCTTGAGCTCAACTACACTTTCTATCCTAGTCTGAGACTTAGCTATAATAGACTAGAGATCACGACTTATAGTTTTGATCACTAATATTGACAAACATGCTTGAGATAACAACGCATGCAAGTTTGACCGAGCAGTGCTCTAACAGTTTTGATGATTGGGTTAGTTTTTTTTTTTGATGAAGTCAATCAAGAATAACAAAAAAAACATTCATGAACCTTCAACATCAGCAGCAAGAGCATCCACAAAGACATGAGCAAAAATAAAGACACCAAGAAACCATCAACAACAAAGACATTAACAAGAAATTGATACAGAAGACATATTCAGATAAATTTCATACTAATCCACCCTGATCCCATCCCAAAAGAACCAATTCCGAATATCTTTGTTGTATCAGCTTATTTTTGATGAACCATAACCAGTGCTGGGAATTATAGATTCTACTGTACCATTGTCATTTGTGTTAAAACTTGAGAAATGGTTGGATCTATGGATCCTGACATCTCCACTGTTAGTAGATTTGTTAAGAGGTTTGGACAATCTATTCTTAATCCAAACTAGGCCATTTAAACTTATTACGTGACTTAGAAATCAGGTCGGAATGGTTAGATATTTTCTTCAGATTATAACTTGTATCCATGGTGTTCAGGGTTCTGAAATTGTATGCAATATGTCTGGTTGAAAATACCCGAGTAAGTTACGTAACTCGTCCAAATTTAAATCGGTTTAGTATCAATGCTAAAGTCTTAAGTTTGTCTATTTTATGATCGATTTACATTTAGACTAGCTCGTCAAATGACTAAAACATCTCTGAATTCGAAAATTCAGATTAAAACGAACCAGGCTTGCATAAAAAGGACTCGAAATTCTAATAACGCGTTTGGATACCAGAAGCAGAATGTTTTTGCTTCACAAAAAATTAACTTTTCTGCTTCTAGAAGTCATTATGAAACTATGTACCCAAAGTAACTTTTAAGTTTTTTGCTTCCATAAGTAAAAACAACAACTTATGGAGTGACATCCAAACAAGTTCTAATAGGTAGGAAATACCTATTAGTCCTATAAATAATATATTAGGATGAGTCTAGTCAAGTTGACTGAGTCAACTGTCTGTTTGGTCCTTTTTGGTAAAATATATTGTAGTTTGGTCCTATAAATTATGGTTTGGTCCTAGGGTGACGTCATGGAGGTAGTGGCAGAAATACCCTTTTGGGACCATATATATAGAAAAAGTCAATAGAAAATATCTTATTTCAGATTTACTTTCTCTCTCCTTCTGTTTTCAGATCTAGTTTCTCTCTCCATTTTTTTTTCTTTTTTCTGTTGATGCTCATGAAAATGATGAAGAAGGATGATAATGTTTTGGTTTTTTTCTTTCCATGCAGCTACTGTTGATGATGAAGATGATGAAGACGACGAAGATTTTTGTGTTTCTTCATCATTTGTTGTTGCTGCTGCTGTTGAAGAAGATGGAGATGATGAAGACGGCGATGATTTTATGTTTCTTTCTTCTCTGCTGCTGCTGCTTTTATTGAAGATGATGTAGACGATGAATACGATGAAGACTATGAAGATTTTATGTTATTTGGATATATTTTTTTGATTTTGATGTTGAAGATCTTGATCTTGATTTTGCTGCTCGTGTTAAAGATGAAGTTCTGCTGCTGTTAAAGAAGATGATGTTTGCTGCTGCTGTTGAAGATGACGAAGATGATGCTATTGCAGTTCATTCCAGAAATGAACTCTGTTTTTTTTAGATTTTTATATGGAGTTCATTTCGGGAATGAACTCTGTTTTTTTTAGGTTTTTATATGGAGTTCATTTCGGGAATGAACTCTGTTTTTTTAGGTTTTTATATGGAGTTCATTTCTGGAATGAACTCGGTTTTTTTAGGTTTTTATATGGAGTTCATTTCTGGAATGAACTCTGGTTTTTTTAGGTTTTTATATGGAGTTCATTTCTGGAATGAACTCTGGTTTTTTTAGGTTTTTATATGGAGTTCATTTCTGGAATGAACTCTGGTTTTTTAAGTTTTTATATGGAGTTCATTTTTGGAATGAACTCTGTTTTTTTTAGGTTTTTATATGGAGTTCATTTCTGGAATGAACTCTGGTTTATATGTTTTCTGAAAAAATAAGTAGAAATTAACAGGCTTTCATTTTGGAGAATGAACTACTACAAGAAAATAAGTAAAAATTAATACGGAAAGATAATTTTGTCTGTTTTATATTTTTAAATTAGGGAAAATTAGGCTAAGGCCCAACCCATGGATAACCCATAATATGAGGCCTCTAGTTAAAAAGTTTTAAAACCAGGCCCGGAATTAAAAATAATTTTAATAGAGGTCGAAATGACCAGAATAACCTTCAAACAGACACATTCATTTTCATTTTAGGAGAGAGAAACCAGATCTCACATGAGAAACTCTGGAAGAATTGCAGAGATTTTTTTTTTGCAGATCGAACAAACGAAAACCAAAAACAGGTAGGTTTTTAATCAATCTTCTTCTTCCTGTTTAATCTTTTCTTATTCTTAATGTTTACTAATTTTTGATGAAATTGTTGATTGGGATTTAATCTTTTCTTCTTCTTCTTCTTTAAATCTTCCAGCCAAAAAACACAAGAACCAAAAAACCTAGAAGATACAATAGTTTATCGATCTGTTTGCTGAGAAGAAAGAATGAAGAAAGGTCAGTTTTATCTCTTCTGTTATCGATCTGTTACTCTTTGGTTTTAGGTTTCGATTTCTGCTTTCACATGTTTTGATTCATCATGATTGATGTTTTGATTTCAAAAATCTCTTGATTTTGTGATTATTTTTGAAAATTAGGGTTTCATAACTAAGTTTGACTGATTTGAAATCAACTGATTTATATTCTTACAAATCGCACAGTAGATTCAGATTCAGGCGATAATCAACTAGTTTATATTCAAATGCCGAGAGGAAGAAGGAATCTCCCTGAAGGAGATCCTGCATTAACAGGTATTATGATTCTTTCCCTTTAAGATGTCATTTACTATTGGGATATATATTTTGTGATGATATAATGTTAGTGGAAACATTACTTTGTGATATAGCCTGTGTAACTATAGAAATAGAGCCCGTGTAACTTTAAGTTACACATTTAAAATCTAACCACTGACTGTATTGTGGTTTGTATATTGAGTGTGTAACTTGGAGTTACACATACAAGTGAGCCTATATAACTATAAGTTACAAATTCAAAATCTCACAGCTGACTTGCCAAGGGGATGTGTAACTATAATTTACACATTTAGAATCTCATGTTTTGATCATATATAATGCATGTGAATGTGTAACTTTACAAAAAGGTGCATGTGTAACTAAAAGTTTCACATTGAAAATCTCACCACTAACATGCCAATTGAATGTGTAACTAGAAGTTACACATGCAAAATCTCACCACTGATTTTCCAATTGCCTATGTAACTAAAAGTTACACATGCAAAATATCACCTATGATTGCATTGTGTTTAAATAATAGTTACACATCAAAAATGACGTATGTAAACCTTCGTATGCATGTGTAAGTTAAGGTTTGACAACACATAATAGAATGATTCAGTTTGTGTACTTGGCAAATGCACATAGTTTGTAACATGTTTTTGATTTTGCAGTTAAAAAGGAGTGTATTTGATAAGTACACAACATACTGACTCATGTTATTTTTGTGTGTGATATGTACAAGAAAATTAACGCAATCGTTGAATGCAGTTAAGGATTTGGTAAAGGTGATAAAACCTATAGGACTGACTGATAGGGCTCAAAACTATCTTAGGAGAGTTGCTTACGGTAAACTCGTAATGATGTATTACAATGAATATAATGAAGCTGAACCAAGTACAACAAGAAAAATCGGTACCAACAAACACGGCGTCGTGAAGCTTTTGAATTACTTTGATATAGATTGTGAGACACCGTGTTCATTCAAGTTTGGTGATGATAAGTTTATGGAATATACACCGGCAAAGTTAGCTGGTATATTTTGCATGCAAAGGATTGGAAGTAGAAAGGGTCAAAAGCTGTTAAAGTACTTTTCTCATCGTGATTTGGATGAAAATGTTTTATACAACAAGTTCTTCACTGATATCAAAACTACAAAACATCAGACGATAGTGACTAAGAAGAACATTATAGAGAAGATAACACAACTTATGAACGACATAAATGCTACAGAGAGAAGAAGAAAAGTTGATGACAAGAATCTAGTTTGTTTGATAGGTTTTTACCTTTGTT